>NC_136413.1:92075000-92675000 GCF_051521515.1 Lactuca serriola | reverse complement strand
ATCTAAGAAAAGATCGACTTGATGTCAATTTATAAAACGGGTTGAAAGCATGTGTTTGATAAAACAATTTAAGTATAAAGAAACATTTGGTTGAAACACATTTGTAAATGAGTTTGAAATGAAACATACAATTTATAATAAAGAGTTTTAAGCATATAAAATGTTTATGAAAATCATTTGATGAAATCCGTTTGGTAAAACGGCTAATGAGTAGTAGATCATTTGAATGTTGCTTATTAATCACATGTGATTGATATAATAACTAGCATGATTCTACTTGTATCCCCCCCATAAAACATTTAAAAACATTTAAAACATTGATTAAGGGGTATGAACTCACCTGCAGTGAGTGGTACGGATGAACTGAAGATGTAGGACTGCTGGGTGTCAAGTGAACTCTCGAACACACTCTATGATCCTAGTTAACATATAATATCACATATATGTAACAAATTAGTCTATAAACAACTAATAAACAAAGTCAAGACAGCCTAGGACATGCTAAACACCTTTAACAAGTGTTATTAGCCTCTAGGATGACATCTAAGGGTTGTAGGGAAAAGCTATTGTGTGTAGGATTCAAGGAAAACCTTAATGGAGTTCACGGCCCTAATTGATGGGTTTTGGTCCTAAGAACATCCTATGTGCTCATACAAACCCTAATGCTTGGATCTAGGTTTCTCTATTGTACATGCAAGTTATCCAAGGCTATAAACCCTAATTCTAGCATATGGAAATCGATATTAACATAAGAATAGGTTTATAATATTACCTTGATTGTTATGTAGCAATAAAAATCCCAAATCTCCTTGTATTGACTTTGAAAGGCTTAGAGTCACAAGTGTCACTCCTCTAATGGTTCACAAACACCATAAGCAAGAGGATGAAGAGGAGAGAGGATGCAGGCTACCCAAAAACATGTGAAACCCTAGAAGGTTGCTTTTTCACGTTTTTGGTCCTTAAGGGATCTATATATAGTGAGGCAATTAGGGTTATCTAACAAGGAAACCCTAATTTAGTTGCTTAAGCCCTAAGCAACCCATAGAGCCCTTTCCATAAGGCCTTGGACAATTTCATATGGGCTTCCCCTATAGAATTCGTCCACCTTATGATATAAGGCAATCCATGGACCAAATTGCAATTATCTTATAATTACAATTCCAGTCCCTTAAGTTTAATTAATCTATTTTAATCACAAAACTAATTACCAATTAATTATTGACTAATATTAATTAAACAATATGATTTCTCCTTTAATATATTATTCCCATAATATATTAATAAATCATATTTAATCCTTTCTCTCCATAATTCATCCTATCAAGTTGCTTTGGTGAAGGCAACCCAAAAGGAGCATGCACCATCAGGTCAAGTACATACCAAAATAGTTATGGACTTAGACACTAATCCTGATCTGCAATCGTGGCTTTCCAAAGCCGCTGTCAACTCTGATCATATCAGATACGCGTGTCCTTAGATAAGGGATCATATATTCCTCCATTCTAGATATCGTATGAGATATGATTTCAAATCATTCTCTTTGTACTATATTTCGATTTCCGATTTATGACGACTGACTAATTGAACAAATCAAATTAGCCCTAGCCCGACCAAGCATTTACGTTTGTCATCACTAAATCATTGAGGGGCCCAAATATATCGCTTTTATCCTACTTTGGATAAAAGGAACGGATAAACTTTGATACAATGCTTGCTTGTACTCACTCACCGAATTACACACAACAATATGTTTTATAACACCAAGTTACTAGTGCGTTTACATATTATCAATGTGCAACCGATTCGCAAGATACAACTCACACATCTCGGTTTCAAGAATATAAGATGTTATCGTCTCACCAATCACTCGTGATACAATTCATGGAGTGATCCAAGTGAGTGTGGGTTTAATCCAATGCTCAAATCATATTCATAAGCACTCATGAACGTTGCAGCAAACATTTGCTTATGTCTAATGCTATTTAGACAATCCACACACCAATTCACGACAGTCTTAATTCATACCTACTTCCAACATATGAACGACTGTGGCCCGTTCGAATAATTCGATTATTCTTAATAAACTCAATTATTCTGGAAGTCAAAACATGCAAAGTGAAACACAAGAATAATACTAATCCCATATGGCCTCAAACCTTTGAGTATAAATAAAACTCCTTCTATTTATCACCATATCGATTACTCATTATTTGTCGTTTCGGGTAATCAACCTCTTACTTGAATTATTACACTTGTCCCATGCTCTTAGCATGCACACAATGTTTACCTATGGTTCTTACTTTTGTGAAATAGATCAAATTGAACACATTTCCAATCATTCTCATTTCACGACTCCAAATCCTTTTTCATAAGAGAAAGAATATCAAATTCTTGTTACTTATAAAATATGCTAGATTCTAACATTCTATGCAATGATCCTTTTGTAATGACACTTCACCAAAGTCACAAAGACTATTGCCAATGATATTACAAAGTCCTCTATCGGAGATTGTTACAAGACAATTCCTTAGATATGATGTCTCTCACTCAAAGTACATTCCTTTGAACATCCTTTTGCATAAAAGTTTCTAATCTAGTCATAGATTTTTCAATATTCAATTCCCAATATGGACACGCTTCCATATTTTCCATATGACAACTTATTCTTAATAGAATCTTATCTATTCATAATAATGTCGATATGGTCCATCCAATATGGAAACATTTCCATATTTTCCAATACTATACTTCCAACTACTCACAAGCGACCAATCCTCGGCGAACTTTGGATTGTCCTTTGATAGTTGTTTAATTATTTTAGTCAAAACCAATTCTAGTCCCTTTTCCCTCTAAATGCGCTCGTCATTTGGAAAATTTTTGAATGGTCAAACATTAAAGCATTTGCAATCGATCCTATACCCAAAGCGTATGGGACACGACACATAATGTTTTATTTGCTATGTTCTCAAAATTCGAATTGTGAAAAGCAATGCCGTAATCATAATCGAAATTTTAAGAACACACTATGTACCCTTGACTAAATTTATTAACATTTCTCAACCTAAACCTTTAGATTTGAAATGAAGCATAATATTCTCTCCCTTAATTATAGCAAAACAACTATTCCTTCCTTACAACTTTGCAAAGAATGACTCTTGTTTTCTATAATTAATATTGCCAACTTGCAATACGTGCCTTAATAAAATAACTTTTATGCTCCCACTATCATGATGATTATTATAAGCATAACACTTATGCTCCCACTAGCTTTGACATGTATTCAGAAACAGCTTAACTTTCAGAAAAACAATGCTTATTGAATTTCTTAAGTTCATGTTTCTAATACTTAGTGCTTTGATAATCTTTTATCAAAGCTTCTTGAACTTATACACCTTTGCCTTAGATAGTTCAAATCATGGAAAGGGATACCGTAACCATAATTGAATTCGAGAATGCAATTTTACAATCACTATCTTCTTAAAATCTTTCTTAGTGAAAGCATTTCCTCACAATCATTTTCATGATAGAGGAAATCTTATGAAACTTAGATTTAAATGGTGTATGTGTTCCTATCCATGTGAATTTGTTAAAACCAAAGTTTACGACAAATTCAAACTCATATGGATCAAACTTTCTTGATCTCGACTTCTTGCCTTTATGGTAGCACAGCTGCCCACCATGTCTTCCAAGTAGTTAAGCAGCTCACCTTTTCTTATCAATGTACTTTCCATTGATCAAGGTCCTTGCCTTTTATGTATTCAAATGAGAACTCATAGAACTCATATGCATAATTAACTGAATTGGAACGGCATAGAAACAAAATGATGTCAACACGATAGGTTGTAAACCTCAACTCGTGTGCTAGTGATGTTGATAAGGTCTATTTGATTTGTTCTTGAAACTTTTCAAGACCATTAAGACTCCCAATGACTCCTTGACATATAAGATCCTTTTGTCAATAAACATTTCTTGATAACAAATATTCAAGAGTTAGTGTAGCTTTTATCAAGACTCTTCATAAATTGGTTCTAGTTGGTCTTCGTCTTATCCAAGACATCACAACTTTCCACATTTGATGAATGTTATAAACCTTCAATACTTTTCACTCATTGTCACAATATTAAATTTAAGACTTGTCATTGGAACGAAGTATGATAGACTTCTTGATTTAACCATTTCTTCAATCCTTGATTCCTCTTCTTAAACATACAATTGTGCTAAGATTTACTTAGAGGATCAATTGAGACATGGTTCTTAATCATTAAGACCTATCATAAAGCATAAAAGATACTCTCCCTTCTTCTTAGAATGGAGAAACTTTTATCTTTCTTCCTACTTGATTCTTCTTATTCGTTCTACTATTGATTTAAGCTTTTTCAATCAATTCAGAGTTACACTTAATCTTGTAAGTATAATCATATTTACTAAACCTTTAGTAAATCATGACAAATATCTTTGTTACTCTTATGGTGGACTTGATCAACACGCAACTTTGTGTATTCGATCTCCAAGTCCTTCACTTGACACTTTGTCAATGAATTAGTCTAATTTCCAAATATTAAATTTCTCATTCATCGTGCAACCAAGTTGCATGATTCCAAGTTTCTGTCAAATTGAAACTTGGGCGATGAGAAACTCTCCCTATTTGGTAAACTCTCGACTTTCCATGTATAACGTAATTAAGAATCAAATCCATTATTGCTAATAATAGAAACATTCAAACATCAATTTTTCATATACGCCATTGCAAGGATAAATAAATAAAATCAAAATTTATTTTATTGCGGAAAAATTTGTCCTTACAATGCAATTCATTGAAAAACTATGCTAATACATCTTTCTTAGCAATCTAATTTTAACTTTAAGTAGTAGCTCAAGAATCTAATCTTCGAGAAATGCGATCGAAATCCATTCCTTCATGGTTAGATTCTGCTCACTTCTTCCTTTAAGCTTCCTTTCTTTTCTTCGATCCTACAAAACATCAATTGCAATCTTATCACATTATGTATTAAGAATCTAGAATAGAAGCTTAAAAGAGTTAGTTAATGGATTTTACCTATATTAGAGCCATACGTTTCGACTCTCTCGTCTCTTAGATCTCTTAGGTAAATGGGGCAGCTTCGTCTCCAATGCCCCTTCTCTTGGCAATAAAAGCAAATTGACTCTTTTGGAACAGCACATGGAACTACTTCAGACATCACCTTTCTCTTATGATCAAACATTTCGATCATAGCATGTCTTTCGTTGCCATTATCTATATCCATAGAGGTCTTAAAGGCAGATTCACCAATCAACTTTGCTTTTCCATTGCGCCAAAACATTTCTGATTCAGCAGCAGTAAGCATATAGGTGAGATCTATAAGGGTCACGTCGCGGTTCATCATATAGTACTCTCTCACGAACTCACTATATGATTTAGAAAGTGACTGAAGAACCCAATCAACAGCCATTTCCTCACAGATGACGGATCCCAACATTCTTAACCTATCAATGTGTGACTTCATCCCTAGGACGTGTGCACACACCGACTTTCCTTCTTTATGTTTACTTGCCAAAAGGGCTTGAGTGATCTTGAACTTTTCAAGCCTTCGAACTTGTGGGTTAGGGAGAATAATTGGAGGAGGAGGAGGAAGTGAAGCATGATTTCTTGTTCCTCGATCAAATTGTGGAATACCATCTTAATGTGGAATGCTTGTTCCACGGGATTTGGGAAGAGCATAGTTGTCGAACTTTGACATCTACAAAACGGGAGAAAACGAATTCAAGTTAGTTGATTGATTGAGTCCTTAGTAAATCGCCCAAATGAGATACTAAGGCTAGGACCCAACACAATATTCTACAACTCGAGAGAGGGATGTCGTAACCCAAATTGCAGAACATTTGAAGGTAAGTGAATGACGATTCACTAATTTCCACCACGAAAAAGAAAAAGAATTTAAGTTTTAAATCTATGAAAACTCGTAGATCCTTTGAGATTCATTGAACATTTCAATGGCATGTTTAAATTTCGATATGCCCCTCTTGTTTGTGACTGGGATGTCGAGGATCACAAAGCGGGTGTGAATAACCATGCAAACTTACATGGTGCCCTCACATGTTACAATAACCTATCCGATGTGCCGGTAAACCACACACGCTCCACCGAACTATGACAAACATTGAGTCACCCTTTGCTACCTTTGCTTAGAACCATTTAGTGTGCCGGTTAACCACACATGCTCCACTAACGTCTTCGTAAGTGCACAAAGTGTAATTTCATGGAATTGCATCAATTCACTTTTGCCTAAGTAACTAAGATTGGGAATTTTATGAAAACATTTAGTTACTTTTATACTTTATTATACTTATAATGGAAGGTTTCGTCCTATCCTACCCGTTCGGCTAACAACCCTCCACTAATCAAGAGTGCGGTGGGTAAGAGTGTATACCCATTCAATCGCCATTTTATAGGCAATTTCCTTAAACACCCCTTATAGACTAGCTTCGTGAATGAGGCCTACTAACGGTAAGACTGACTTTTACTCATACATATATATAATGTTAGACTTTTAATGTTATATATAGTATAGGGGGTATTTTATACTTTCAAAATACTAGGTGGTATAATTTAACAATTATACTTTTAACTCAATTAAATTGTAAACCTGAACTTTTATGGATTTATTAAACCTCTTTTAATTATACACCTTAATTAATTAATAAAACCATAAGGGTGTAATTTGAACTTTTTCAAAACAATACTAGAGTTTTAGAATTTAACATTCCTAATTAAACTTTTAATCAACTTTTAAATTCCAAAACTTGAGGGCAAGTTTTGAAACATTTCAAGACATTAGGGTTTAGAATTTAAATATACATCAAATTAAACTATTAATCAAAAATTTAAATTCAAAAACTTGAGGGCAAGTTTTGAAACATTTTTCAAAACATTAGGGTTTCAACTATTTAAATTTCAAAACAACAAAACTTTTGGGTTCAAATTTAAACTATAAAACTTAAGGAGAAAATATGAAACTTTTCATAACAACAAGGATCAAATAACAAATAATCTAAATTAAAAATTAAACACATAATTACCCATATTTGACTTATTTAATGAATTCTTGCATAACAATTTATCAATTTAGTCAAAATAATTAATCAATTATCACATAAGGAAACAATTATCTTATTAATTGATAAGTATCTTCAATTAGATCAAGAATATAGTCAAATATATCTTAAAATCAGATTTATATTGATCTAATATGATAAGGTAACTATCCCAAAGCAAAAACAGCAAGAAATCCCAAGATATACTCCATCTGACGAGTTGACTCGTCGAGTCAAGCTTGGACTCGTCGAGTCTGCATGGACTCGGCGAGTTCAGCTATGGACTCGGCGAGTCCAACCTCCAGAACATCAAAAATCGAATTTTTTGAACATGTAAGGCATCAATACATTTAAGACCAGTCTAGGCTCTGATACCACTGATGGGTTTTGGTCCTAAGAACATCCTATGTGCTCATACAAACCCTAATGCTTGGATCTAGGTTTCTCTATTGTACATGCAAGTTAACCAAGGCTATAAACCCTAATCCTAGCATATGGAAATCGATATTAACATAAGAATAGGTTTATAATATTACCTTGATTGTTATGTAGCAATAACAATCCCAAATCTCCTTGTATTGAGTTTGGAAGGCTTAGAGTCACAAGTGTCACTCCTCTAATGGTTCACAAACACCATAAGCAAGAGGATGAAGAGGAGAGAGGATGGAGGCTGCCCTAAAATGTGTGAAACCCTAGAAGGTTTCTTTTTCACGTTTTTGGTCCTTAAGGGATCTATATATAGTGAGGCAATTAGGGTTATCTAACAAGGAAACCCTAATTTAGTTGCTTAAGCCCTAAGCAACCCATGGAGCCCTCTCCATAAGGCCTTGGACGATTTCATATGGTCTTCCCGCATAGAATTCGTCCACCTTATGATATAAGGCAATCCATGGCCCAAATTGAAATTATCTTATAATTACAATTCAAGTCCCTTAAGTTTAATTAATCTCTTTTAGTCACAAAACCAATTACCAATTAATTATTGACTAATATTAATTAAACAATATGATTTCTCCTTTAATATATTATTCCCATAATATATTAATAAATCATATTTAATCCTTTCTCTCCATAATTCATCCTATCAAGTTGCTTTGGTGAAGGCAACCCAAAAGGACCATGCACCATTGGGTCAAGTACATACCAAAATAGTTATGGACTTAGACACAAACCCAACACTAATGTCACTAACAATTGAGTTTACGGTCGTAAACTCATGAGTTTACGGCCGTAAGCTCATACTTACTTGGCCAATTGATGTTTGAGGCACTATAAAACCCTAAGAAGCATTTCTACTTAATGGCATGGTCTTTGGAAAAGCTTAGGGCATCTTATAACTCCTTTGAGGAGTTCACGGCCCTGGGACCAAACCCATTGGATATTACGGGCGTAATCTCCCATGGAAGGGTGTTTTTGGTGATTTCAAGTCCCTAATTTAACTAAGAACTAATCTAGGCTAGTGTCTAAGGCCTTAGGAGAGTTTAAAGCACACTTTGGCCCTTTTGTTTGGTGTTCACGGTCCAAGAACTCCTTGGGCCGTGAACACCTTACTCTTGGTGTTCTAAGGGTGTTTTCTAGTCCTAAACACATTAGGGTACAAGTCTAAACTAGTTTTATTGCACAAGGAAGGGACTAGGGCACTTTTTGCCCCTTAAAGTAGGGTTTACGGTCCAAGATGTTCTTGGGTCGTAAACTCTTTAATCTTAATGTTTTCCTGTGATTTCTAGTGTATTAAGCACATAAGAAGTTTTATAATACCACTAGATAGAAGTACTCGCTTTCCGGGACGAAAGTCCGAAGATCCTTGAGAGAGAATTCAACTTTTCTCTAGTTGGAAATGTAACTAATGAATAAATATGGCTCAGAATCCTATATATACTCCTGCGATTTTTGGCAGAAAATATTTTATTCACGCAATGAACTCTAATTTCATAGAGTTTTGAAATAACAGAGTTACACAAAACCCTAGTGCATCCTCTCTCCTGATATCTCCTTGAGAGTAAATCCTGAAATACTCAAACTTATACTAAAAGTCTGAAAATTTACCGCAACTGCTCTAACTTCTATTGACTTGATTTTGTTATACCGAATGGAAATTTCGGGTTGTCACACTGACTAACAACATGACTCAAGAAGTTCATGCTACGGAGCCAGAACTCACACTTGGAGAGTTTTGCGTATAGCTTCTCAGTTCGCATGGTTTCCAGGATTTGTCGAAGATGTTGGCCATGCTCTTCTTCGCTTCGAGAGTAATCTAGAATGTCGTCAAGGAGTGGTCGGCAAATTCGAGAAGTTGGGTCGGATGAATCCCCTGTCCAGGAGTTCACTGAGTTGGCTGGACAATTCCTGCATCTCAGCAGGAGCCAATTGGTAAGGCAATTTAGCAATGGGAGTAGCTCCTGGCACAAGATCATTTCGAAATTCAACTTGTCTTTCTGGGGTTACTCCAGGAAGATCTTCAAGAAATATGTCTGGGAATTCACATCCTGCCGGAATGTCTTGAACGTTAACCACTTCCTTGGATTTATCCACTATGTGCGCCAGGAACGTCAAATCTCTCTTTCACAGATACTTCTGTGCGTGGAGGCACGAGGTGAGACGAAGATTCGTTCTGGGGTTTGTCTCCGTATATAATTAGGGTTTCATGATTTGGAAGGTGAAGGCGAACGACCTTCTCGTGACTCATAATTTCAGCATGGTGGGGGCTTAACCAATCCATGCCAACAATCACATCAAAACGCCTAATGGAAACATGCATTAAGTTTATTCGAAAGACATGTTGATTTAGGGCTAGGGCACATCCGATATAGATTTCCCCAGTGGATTCTATTTTCCCATTGGCCATTTCCACCGTAAAGGTTTCATTGAGCTTCTAGGGTTGTTGTTTTAATAAATGTTTAAACTTATTGCTCACAAAACTTCGTTCTGCTCTGATATCAAATAGGATGCATGCATAAGTGTGATTTAGGAGGAACGTACCGGTAACAGCAGCGGGATCCTGAACCGCCTCTCCCCGACCCATGGTCATCACCCTTCCTGTTCCTCAATTTCAGGGATTGTTGTTGTTGGGGCAGTTTCGATGGAAATGCCCAGTCCTTCCACGTCCATAGCAGGTGTGGCTTGGTCCTGCATTGTTGCCGCCATTATCGGTGTTGTTGCGTTTTGTTGTTGTTTCCAGGTTATTGGTTCTGAGGAGGGTAGGTCCTGCAATACTTTGCCGTGTGCCCCTTCCGATTGCAACTGGTGCACTACATCTCCCTGCATTCTCCATTATGATGGAGACCGCACTTATTGCCCTTAGGAAGATTACCATAATAAGGCCTAGGAGCACTTGGATCAGCTGGGGATGGAGCATGTGGTGTGGGTGGAACTTGAGTGGTAGCAACATTAACCGCCACTGTTTGCTGCTTCATGGATGATTCAGAGCCTTAACGTCCCTTCCTCTTGTTGTTCTTTCCCTTTTTGTTGTCATTTTCATTCTCCACTGGCTTCTCACCCTTTTTGTTGTTGTGGTCATACAGCTTCTTGGCCAGTCTCTTGGCACTGTAGAAAGTTTCGGGATTTGCAGCTATCATGTTTCCTTGGATCGGGAAGGTTAGTCCCCAGATGAATCGCTCGATCTTCTTTCCTTCTGAGGTGATCATGCCAGGGTATAGCAGAGACAGTTCGCTAAACCTTGTTATGTATGCATCTATATCAGCGTTTTGAACGGTGAGATTCCACAGCTCTTGTTCCATTTTCTGAATTTCGCCACGAGGGCAGTACTCGTCCATCATCATTTCTTTCATCTCTGCCCATGGCATGGAATTGGCGACTAGGAGTGTCATGGCTTCCATGTGTCTGTTCCACCAAGTGAGTGCTTGGTCAACGAAAGTGCATGCGGCAAACTTTACCTTCATCTCCTCAGGGCATTCACATATCTCGAACACCGATTCCACCTTCTCGATCCATCGTTTCAGGGTAATCATTCCTACAGTGCCGTTAAAGGTTCGTGGTTTGGCATTGGTGAAATCTTTATAGGAGCATGTTTTGGTAGGTCCTTGATTCATCCCGTTGTTTGAACTTCCAGCCCCTTGTCCGTTGCCTCCTTCACTGTTCCCTTGATGAATTTATGCCATAGCTGTGGTGACTGCAGTAGATACCACTGCCTGAAAAGCAACAAAGTTGAACTCGGGCGGGTTTGGCTTAGGGTTTCTGCGGGTTGGTCGTCGAGGCATCTTTCTGCCATCGAATGGAAAGATGTTGTGTGTCTGTGGTTGTTGTGAGGTTGTGATCCTATAAACTAGGTGTGTGGCATAAACTTAAGTAATTTCACAGATTAGCACACAATCATGGATATGTAACACATAGCAGGTTAAAACATCACAGTAAACAAATAAAATTTTTCATTAATACTATCCGCACTTTGATACATGAAAATTTTACTCGAAGGAGCATACATAAGCGGTACAAGTTCGGCAGCATAACGGCTCTATGAGTAGTGTAATTACTTAAACATAGAGTCGATGGTACATATCATAGATCACAATACTAGTAAGATAAGTCTATTCCTAAGACGCTACAGTTATTGTATAGATTGAGCTGATGTTCTCTTCTTGGTGATAAAGGGGTATGTTTTTAGGTTCCCTAGCCATCACAATTTCCTTGGGACATGTGATAGTTGTACCTTGGAGGAAATGTAGTTGATCAGGCTACATCCACTCCTTGATACGACTATGAACAATCCTTGTTTAACCGAGATGCTAGTATTATCTTGTTTGGTTCGGTATTATGTTCTGTGAAAAACGTCAAATTCTGGTCAATTCAAAGTCAAATAAAGTCACCAAGTCAAACCGGTCAAACCAACTAACCCTTGTGTACTAGGGCATACATTAGGTGATTACTATACAACTCGCTATTCTAATGAGAAATAATAAATTGAAAAGTTCGTACATCTAGATTTCCTTAACTTAAAACTATGGTAAGTAACGAACCAAACCGATAAAACGATGTTGCATACTCACTGGGAGTGTGCAAGATCCTTAAACATGGCTTAGTGGAGCTTACGGACCTTGCGTTGCGGAGCCAAGCACTTAAAAAGGTCATAAAAGAAACCTCTCTCAATCATTTTCACTCTATCTCTCTTTATCTAGAAATCTCTCCCAAATCTCCCTAAGTATGAGAATTCTCTCCCAAGTCTCTCTACGTATGTGAAATCTCTCCCAAATCTCTCTTTGTATGACAAATCTCTCCAAGAATGTGGGATTTCTCCCAAATCTCTCTCTATATGAGGAATCTCTCCAAGTATGTGAAATCTCTCCCAAATCTCTCTCCGTATGAGAAATATCTCCAAGTATGTCAAATCTCTCCCAAATCTCTCCAAGAATGTGGAATCTCTCCCAAATCTCTCTCCATATAAGAAATCTCTCCAAGTATCTCAAATATCTCCCAAATCTCACTCGAAACCTCTTTTGGTTTTTCGTAATCAATTGGGGAGTACCGACACTTGACTTGGTGAAAAACCATGCGAAACGGGAAGATATCTTGGAAAATAGCCTCTTAGGGCCAGAGGTCCCCTATAGTGATCAAACCCTCCATGAACCGGAGTCTCCTTGAGGATCCGCGGTCATCTAGCCGCAGCCGCAGCCATCCAGCCGCAACCGCCGAGCCGAAGCCCAGAGCCGCAATTGTCAAGATCGCAGCCACGAAGCCGGAGCCACCGAACCCGGAACCAAGCCCCGCAGCGAGCTTCACCTCGGACCCTAGTCCTTTTTCCTTCGGATCCACTTCAGCAGCCTAACCCTCCACTTCGGATCTAATGTTGTTAAGGCCGGAGTCACCCTCCTGACTTCGGATTTGCCATTTTTCACCCGGTTTTCGACCACGACTCCGTTTTAAGCCCGTTTTTAGTTATTTTAACGCGAGATTTTCTCCAAAAATCATATTTTAACATATAAGACCCTAAATATTCATAATTTAATCATATTTTTAGGGAAATTCATATTTAAGAATAAAATCTATTAAATGAGATCTTGTGGTGGAGTGTTGACTTATCTTTGATTTATGACACAAGCAACCACCACCCCCACTCCATGACTAACCCACACACCTTCCCACCATACCTTGTCACTTCCTTGTACCTTCCCACTCAATTTACAGCCTCTCCCACGTCCAAAGAGCTAAAAGACTCTCTCCCCCTCTCTTCATTTCACTCACTTCACTCATTTCCACCACAAATCAAACACCACTTTTCTCTCGAATTCTCTCACACAAATTCGAGATTTCCAAGGCATTCTCCAGTTTTTCTCCTTCATTTTGGTAAGTATCATCATCCTCCTTATGATTATCACACTTCTCTTTTACTCAAATCATTGACTCCTTACACAAACATCATCACATTCATGAGTAGATCTTCAAATCTGCAAGTGATCTTTCAAGTGTTCTTGAGTTGAACACTTCTCTTCTTCAACACTCATCTACTGAAACCACTCAAGGTAAGTTCATACCCCTATCTTTTCATGTTTTTCTTAAGTTTTAAGGGGGGGGGGGGGGGGAAATACAAGTTAAAACACCAACAACACAACTAAACTCATTTAACAGCCTTCAACAGAAACGTTCAACTCCATTCACGGACTGTTTTGGACAACTTAAACATTTTAGTTTTAAAAACTGTTTTAGGTGCAAGTAGTTCCAGTTCTTAGCTATAAAATGACTACTTGCACATCTCCACACGATGTTTCTACAATTTATGATGATTTTTACAAAACTGTCTATCATTCCAAGAGCAAATCCGGACCAGTCTGTGATTATGGACTTTTTAACACAAATTGGAGGTCATTAAAATTCATGACAAAAATTATGAACAAACTAGACTCATTTCCCAAACCCTCAGAATTTACGGATTATGATTTGTACCTTTGATGATTTTTATATAAATTTTCTAAGATCAGCAAAAGAAAATGTTAACAACAAAAAAATGCTATCAATTTCATTTCACCTTGTAACATGTTGAGCAAGGTGTATATCTTTATGTGAATATATGTTTTTGCAAATAAATGACATTTTAACTTAGTATATAGTCATACATCTGTTAACAAATGGATTTTGCTAGATAAAGCATAGAAATAACGATTTGCTATAATCATAGCACATCTATTACATACAAACATTTGAATAAACTATGTTAAAATATAGTTCATGTACATTGCCACTTTTTTCCCTTGTTTTGATAAACTATAATAGGTATAGTTTATGATACATCACATAACACACTCATACAAAAAGGGTACATTTATACAAAAAGGTTCTACACTCACGCACACTACACGTAAACTTGTTAACTCGGGTTGTGAGACATTCCCTCCCCGTACGTCCGAGTACGGGATCCAAATTCCTGTAAGTTATAACCAAAATCTCTGGTAGGGAGAGCATGATAATTGTGTATAGATCTATATTGGGGTTGACATCCCACACCTTGCTGCTAGCTACAGCCAGACCGGCAGGTCTGCGGGTGACAAGAGTCATAGGATCAGGGCGTCTGAAAGACGTTGTGCAGGTTACCTCTAGTCATAGTATGGTTATAGCGACTCACATAGGGAGTTAAGAAAACATAAAGTTTACGTGGATTTTCATAAATCAAAAGGGGTTTTATGTCGATTTAAAATTACTTTTTATATCAATAATTACATATATTATTATATATTTTCAGCCTTGGTATTTAAGACTACACACCATTCATTACGGGATTTTCTCAATTCAGAAAGGGTTTTACGCCAATTTAAAACCACTTTTATATCTTTAAGTATGACAAATACTTGTTCATTCTCGGTCCTGGAATTTAGGACCACATAACTTCTATATGGAAAATATTGGATTTTTCTTGGTAACACACAACTCATTACAAAGATCGGTTTCCAAACTCTTTATCTCAAAAACTTATGAACTCACCAACCTTTGTGTTGACACTTTTTCAAAACTACTTGTATTCTCAGGAATTCAGTGAAACAGGAATCAACAGCGTTTTGAGGATGGGACGATAAATCGTTAAAAAGTTCATTTTGTCATCATAATGTAATTGATTTGAATCATGTAAACAAATACTTTGGTGTAACTTTTTCAATTATATTTATGATGGTTGTATTTATTTTGAGCACTATTATACTCGTTGTTGTGATACTATACATAAAGTCCTCCACCCCCGGACGTTTCCGCCATCCTTGGTTTGGGGGTGTGACAGATTGGTATAAGAGCATGGTTTAAAGTGAACTAAGTATATCAAACCACATAAGATATACAAACTATAAATGCATTGGGACTAAGGTCTCTGATTTAAAGTTTTCGAAACAATTATACTTTTAGAAATAAATAGTTTCTTATTAAAAGTATACATGCATGCATACATACTAAGGTCAGCATCATTCTAGAACAAAATAAAAGTAATGATTGTTGAATGGCACAAGTAGGCTTGGGGATGTATAGTCAGGTCTGGGAAGGACATAGCCTAATCAACTATGTCTAACCCATAAGTGATTAGCATATGCCCGAGAATGGTTGTGGCGTTGCATCAAGTCAAAAAACTTATCAACTCTATCTACAATCAAGCATTAAAAAGCATGATTCAAACATTAAAATACTATAGGAGTATTTTGTAATACTATAACCAACTTATGTGAAAACTAAAGCCCCCCTATAAATAATTAATTATAGAGTTAGACACCTAGTAATTATCTCATCCACTCCTATTCTCGCATGTACAACATAGCAAGATCCTACTTACCGGGCGACCCCTACTTTCCTAATCCAAACCCGAGAAATGGTGAATGGTTATGAGAAGAATTAGAAGCGGACCCGGAGGTAATCAATCCTCCATGCATAGCAAGGGTTCCTGCAAACCATTTCGACTACATCGAACATTTGCCCTGTTGGGCAACCGTGATCGAGGGTTGAAGTGGACAGCAATGATAGAAACCACCATGTGGAGACCAACAAGGGTGCTATGACCTCAACCACGGGGGACCGACTGACAGAGCCCTCCCGGCGAAGACCCGACAGATCGCGAACATCGGGGATTAAAATAGGAAGACTACAACCCGAGTTCAGAAAAATGCGCGCTACTACAGACCCTACCATCCCACGTACCCGAGACTCGGAAAGAGACTACTATTTCAGAAGCCAACATTATTTTTAGAACCTTATTGCCGCTCGTGAAGAGGAAAGAGAGTAACGGGGTAGACACACGACATCCAAAGAGAGGAGGATTGCAGCCAAGCATTGATTGACTGAGCTGCAAGGTGCATCGACTTTGCCTCAGGCATCGCAAGGGACGGATCGTCGTGAGTAGAGTTCATACCGCTCACAAGACCTTGTAAACTAGGTTCATGAGTATGCGTTGGTGCTACTCTATTCTATGTGAGATCTCAACTCTGCGATTTAAGTTTTTATACTAATCGGGAGATTAGTTGCTATCAAAACTTTTCCTTACAATAATCTAGTGTAGACCTACATTTAGATCAAAACTTTCTCTGAAACCAAAATTTATAGAATCATATTAACAAAATGGGTTTACGGCAGCTCCATCAGACTCAAAGGTCTTTTAAGTCTTAATCATACCACTAAGCATACATCAAATGGTCGTAAGAAAGACCTAGTTTGGATCAAATTTCAAGGTTTCACTTGGATACAGAACTACTAAAATACATGAGTTTACCATATAAAGACTCTCGTTATGAACTGTTTTCAGAACACCCTTAACAACCGAAACATGTTACAAATTGAGCTAAGATGAATAAACTTAGTTAGAAAACTCACGACGTATAGCCATTCTAAAGACTCATTACCATCTCTCCCCTTAAACCTTATGATTCAGGGGATGCTTTCTTTGTAGACCTATAGGGTGCGATCATAGCAGCGCTAATGCACCGGGTCCCATCAAAACTCCTCAGCCAAGTGTGTTTCGACAAACATGATTCTAAGATGATTAAAGCTTAACGCTCGTACGAAACCTACTTATACCCACTACCATAAATCCGTCTCAGGAACGTTAGCAGAAACACTAGGAATAGTACAGTAATGTGAAAGAATTTATATATGTGAATATAAATCGTAAGGATGGACTTGAGATAATTATTTCCACTCACGCATATGTCTTCACCAAGAGGCAACCAACCAAATAGCAAGGCGCCAACCCTGCAGATAGACTCTGCTACTTTTCAGGCTGTAGTGACGGCAGTCGTGACAGCCGTCATGGCGCAATTCAATGCTAACAACGCTAGCAGAGATGGAAGTTGTAGGGTTTCAAAGCACTCCATGGATGATGGCAATGGGCCCCTTTGATGAATTCTAGGTTAAAAGCCCAAGACTTGTCTTTTCCCTATAAATAGTCATGTATTATTCATAATTAGGGTTAAGAGTGTGAGGCAAAATGTAGCCGCCACGTGAGGTTTCTTGTAGAGTTAGATTCTTATTTCTTAAGTGTAATTCGTTCCTCACAATTCAATAAATCGAGTGATCATTCGACCTAATCTTTATATTTGTGTTTGTTCTTATTTTCCGCATCTTGTTCATCAAATCACAATTAGGGTTTTAATCCCAACAAGTGGTATCAGAGCAAATTACCCTCCTCTTACCAAATGGACCAGAGATCATCCTATCTCTCAAGTAGTTGGTGATGTCTCTGAAAAGGTTCTGACCCGATCACAACTGAAGGCAAAACAGACATCCTTATTTTCAAAGGTTGAGTTTTGTATGTTTAACTCATTCGTATCAAAAGTTGAACCGAAGACAGTTAAGACTTCCCTCGATCACTCTGATTGGGTTCAAGCAATGCAAGACGAACTAAACGAATTTGAAAGGAACAAAGTCTGGCGCCTCATTCCAACCCCTCCAGATGCTTCGGTTGTTGGTCTCAAATGGGTCTTTAGGAACAAAATGGACAAGGAAGGGAATGTAATAAGGAACAAGGCTCGTCTGGTAGTAAAGGGATATTGTCAGGAGGAAGGGATTGATTATGAAGAGACTTTTGCTCCAGTAGTTAGGCTAGAATCTGTTAGAATATTTATGGCTTATGCTGCTCACAAAAACTTTGAAGTTTTCCAAATGGACGTCAAGTGTGCATTTCTTAATGGAGAACTTGAAGAAACCGTGTATGTGGAGCAACCTCCTGGGTTCGTGAACGAAAAATATCCAAATCATTGCTACATTCTGGATAAAGCTGTGTATGGCCTTAAACAAGCTCCGAGAGCCTGGTATGAAACGCTAACAAAATTTTTAAAGATGTCTAAATTCAAACAAGGTTCGGTTGACCCAACCTTCTTTCACAAAAAGGAAGGTAACCACCTTATGATTGTTCAAATTTATGTCGATGACATCATCTTTGGCTCTACGAATCCCAGCTTAACAGCTGAATTCAGAAAGTTGATGGAGACTAAAATTGAAATGAGCTCAATGGGTCCTATTAACTTTTTCCTTGGTTTAAATATTAGACAGGGACCCGAAGGAATCTTTATCAATCAGGAAGCTTACACGAAGACTCTCCTAGCAAAGTTTGGTATGATGGGAGACACAAAAGTCAAAGTCCCAATGGCGTTCGGCACCAAACTAACTCCATCCCTAGACAAACCGGCTGTCGATATCACGCTCTATCGTCAAATGATAGGCTCACTAATGTATCTTACTGCTAGCAGGCCTGACATCATGTTCTCTGTATGTTATTGTGCTCGATCTCAGGCAAACCCACGCGAACCACACATGCTTGCAGTGAAGAACATTCTACGCTATCTGAAGCAAACTGCCTCCTTAGGTCTATGGTATCCTTCCAACTCAGGCTTTTTCGTTCAAGCCTATTCAGATGCAGACCTTGGAGGATGTGGACTCGACAGAAAAAGCACCACTGGCGGATGTCAATTCCTTGATGGGAAGTTGGTTTGCTGGCAATCCAAGAAACAAATGTGCGTGTTGTTGTCTACTGCTGAAGCGGAATACATTGCCGCTGCATCCTGCACCTCCCAAGTGATTTGGATCCAGAGTCAACTTCGAGACTATGGACTCAATATGAAGAAGATCCCACTATATTGTGACTCTGAAAGTGCAATTAGGATCTGTCATAACCCAGTGCAACACTCTAAAACCAAACACATAGCACTGAGGTATCACTTCATCAAAGATCACGTGGAAGATGGAAACGTCGAAGTTCATTTCGTAAGAACCACTGATCAACTGGCTGACGTCTTTACCAAAGCTCTTCCTGAAGCATCATTCAACAGAATACTGCAAGGGCTAGGTATGATGGAATCAGAGTCAGTACCTCACACTATCTCTCAACCTCAAACGTAAGAAGTGAATCTAACCGAACGTTCGGGTTCGGTTAAACCATCTGATTCGCTCATCACTACAAAGGTAGTTTTTCTTGGTTGTATATTTCTTGTACAAAAATTCTTTTTCTTAATATTGAAAGTATTTTCTGATTACATGTCTAAATTCCTTGGTTTTCTAAAATTTTCCAAAACCGAAACCTACCGAAGGTTCGGGTTCGGTTTTTCAAAATTTTCTTGAACCGAAACCAACCGAACGCTCGGGTTCGGTTTTTCAAAATTTTCTTGAACCGAAACCAACCGAACGCTCGGGTTCGGTTTTTCAAAATTTTCTTGAACCGAAACCAACCGAACGCTCGGGTTCGGTTTTTAAAAATTTTCTTCAACCGACACCAACCGAACGCTCGGGTTCAGTTTTTCAAACTTTTTCCAACCAACACCAACCGAACGTTTGGGTTCGGTTTCCAAATTTTTTCAAAAGTTTTTTTTAGTCTATTTTTTTCTTGCTTATTTTTTTATCTATTTCAAAAACTCCAAAAATAATTTATTTTCTTTCTTTTAATTTTGTTTGTGTGGTTGTTCCTTAATGGGGATATAATTGTTGGATTACTTAAGTGTCCCTAGAAGCATGCTGCTGTATGTGTCCCAAGCCTCATAAGATTTTGAATAATAGCCTTCATGACCTGGTATTCACAAACCTTGTCTTCCCAATAAGGCTAACACATTTATTCTAATCGTGAGCTACCTCACTCTCTTCTCTCATGAGATAAGAGTTTTCTGCTTGGTCCTTTATTTCGCAGCAGAGGTACTTTGTCTTCTTACACCATCTCCATTACACTTCTCCATTACATTCGTTACATCCACGTAACCCTTGAGACTCTCAGAAATTACCACTGAGGTTTATGGTTACACAACATCTGCGTTTATGATCTTAGTTTCGTGCCACTACGAGCTGAGTGAAACCCAAAATTCAACACCAAATCTGAATTGACGGTGAACAATTAATTTGCTCAAGTTTTCACCAAAGAATTGACGAATGTACCTTCATGAAATCTCAAATTTTATTTTGTGTGATTCCTATGAAATTGTTAAACACCATAACATTTCTTCCCTTGGGATCCAATTTTTAAATTTTTTTATCTGAGATTTTATATTTTTCCAAGCCAATTTAAAATGAATTCCTACCTACTTGTTCAATAGGCTACACCGGTCTCACAAGTACTTTGTTCACTTTCTTTCTTATTTCAAGATTAGAATTGCTGAATCAAAGCGAAAGCCACCCTTATTTAGCCTAATTAAAAGAAGCCTTTCAACATTTATTAATAAGTGTTTGATCGTAATTCAACGGGAATCCACACCAACACTTTAAGGTCTCTCTTGACCTTGAAGGAAGAGATTCGTGCCCGGGATCATCAGTTTCGTGTCATTATTGACATCACAGAAAATCCTTAAAAGAGTTGCTTTATTTCTTTTCCTTTACACTCTTTGCACGAAAATCTTTGATTTTCCAAAACTCCGTTACTAATTATTACAGGCTGTGTTATTACTTTGGTGGTTAATTATGAAGCTGTGGTCAAAAATAATCCACGTGGGTATTCAATTCAAAAGATGCCATTTAAAAAGATAAGACGAAAGGTTGCTGACTCGGCTGGAGTTAAATGGATTGAAATTCAAACGACGGTAAAAAGGGGGCGCGTGTGAATTTGAAACGCCCATACTTTTACTGACATTATGGACGCGTGTGCGAAATCCAAGCGACATCCCTCTGGCATTTAAAGGCGCGTGAGGATTTGAACCAGTTTTCTTCTGAAACGACGCTTGTTGGGTGGCGTGATCCTAGGAATCTGACACTCTCTCTCCTACGTGATCATCGCATAGAAGATTTGAAACGATTTTTCTCTCTCCATTCCCTCACTATAAAAGGCAGTCTAAACTCTCATTTACCTTTTTACTGCTTCCGGATTTTCTAGAGAGCAAAAACTCCCAAAAACTTCACTGTTCATCTTCTTCTTTTACTACCTTCAACAATGGCGGAATCCTCCTCAGTCCATGCTACCTCACAAATCCTTCCCATTCGTCCTCAACAATGCTTGGTGATTGACCTTACACCACAGGCGTATGATTCTTACATGTTTCCGATCATCGAGTGCTTGAAGTACTCGCAAATCGCTCCTGCACTATCACGGGTTGAGTCTGTGCCCATGAAGATGCTCTCGCAGGTGTATGCGACTGCCTATTACGACAAAGCAGTCGAGCGGGTATTCTTTGAGGTTGCTGATCACAAGACCTCGATTTCAAGGCATCGATTCTGCACTCTGCTTGGGTTTACTGCTGATTCTTCAAGGATCAATCCGGAGACGATTCCGGTGGGGCATCTTTACAGTATGTTTTACAATATGCGGTACACGGAGGTGCTTGTCTCCGTCGCCAAGTTCAAGAAGTCTTGCTTGCCGCTGTAGTGGAACGGCATGTTCACAGTCCTCTTCAAGGGCTTGTCGGAACGGAGCTCAGGATCTGACGGTGCTAGTCGACTTTTCTTGTCGATCATGTATGCAGTTTACAACGGAGTCAACTTGGATTTTGGGTTGGTCCTCTGGCAACAGCTCATCCAGAGCCTTTCTTCTTCATCACGACATTCTGAGGTGTCGTATGCCCGTTTCTGGACTATCATTACAAAGTGGGCAATGGATAAGTTCGACGTCACCACTCCTGCAGGTGCATCGATGTCTTCAATCGGTACGTTTCATACCAAGAAGATCATCGTCTCTGATGCGTCCACGTTCTCTTTCATTGGCTCTATTCCGGAGACAATGTACGGTGCTGTTCCTTCTGACAGCAGGATCATCAGGACGATCAAGGAGTTCAAACAGTCAGGGCCAAGGGAACTCACACCGGATATGCTCAAGTCCATCCACGATGCTGACAAACCGGTGACCAGGGGCAAAAAGGCGGAAAAAGGGAAGAATGTGACCAAAGCTCCTGAAGGTCCTTCTCCCAAAAAGAGGAAACAGTCAAAAGCTGCACAGTCCCC
This sequence comes from Lactuca serriola, assembly GCF_051521515.1. Lineage (NCBI taxonomy): Eukaryota > Viridiplantae > Streptophyta > Magnoliopsida > Asterales > Asteraceae > Lactuca > Lactuca serriola. Next base: position 92,652,590 of record NC_136413.1, on the reverse strand, counting down.
ACAACCGAAGAGGAGGAAGACTCAACCGAAGCGAAAGCTTGTTATCCCTTCTTCTTCGAGTGATTCAGAAGGCGAGAGTTTAGATTCGGACGGCTCTCAAGGAGGCGAAACACCTGAAAGAGGCAACACACCACCCCGCTCTCCTACCCCAGATATGGAAATCCACAACTCACCCATTCCTTCACCTCCTCAAACCATCCCTACTTCCATTCCGACCATAACCCCCACTACCACTATTCCACTAACCTCTTTCCCTATACCACCACCCATTTTCACAACTGCAACCGAAACACCACCCGTAACCGAACCACCTCAAACCGAAACCCAGCATACAACCGACCCTACTCATACTCCACCACCACCCGAAACTAACCCCACACCCACTCAACCTGAACCTACCAAAACAACCACACCCCCAGCTTCACCACCTCCACAATCTCCAGCTAATGCCTCTGATGGAGATAACCCGTTTCTTGGCGGTGACAATATGAACTTCGATTCGGTCTACTATAGTCCGTTTCAGGTTCAAAGTGATGAAGAGGATGATGCTCCAGTGACAAAGAAGCATCTTAAGGAGCTCAACGAGAAGGTTGACCTACTTCTCGCTTCATCTTCCAACCAACAGTCCTCTCTCTCTGAAGCTGCACTTCAGAAGATTGTTGATGCCTTCTCAAGGGCTCAACATGATTCGGTAGCCTCAGCCACTGCCGCCATAGACGCCTCAACCAAAGCCTGTGAGGCAGCGACCGAAAAGGTCGATAAACTATTCTCCGACGCTACTATCCTGTTGAAGTCCTTACAGGAAAGCGCCGACGCCACAAAGACAACTTTAGAACCGATTGTTCACCAATTGGCAAAGTTTGTTTCTACGGAGTTGACCTCGTTCGCTACACTTCGCCAATCCCTAAGCGACGACAACTCGGCCCTTCGTGCCTCCATCGATGAGCGCCTCGCTAAGCTTCAGGAGGATCTCGCAGCTGAAAATTCATTGATGGACGTTCTGGCGAGCAAAACAACCGCCCTCAAGATCAAGAGCACGCAGCTTTCAAACTCACAACAACAACTTGAAGCTCTTCGATCCGAAAGGGAGGTCATCAAAACTTGTGTTTCGGATGTACACGCTGCCTTATCAAACATCCTAGAAGCACACGATCCAATTCTCAACCATTCGGTGAGGCGAACCCTTGCTGAAAAGCTTTCTCCTGCCATGGACCTTCTCAGCAAAATCGAAGGCTTACCTAGTTTCGTGTCCATTCCGAAACAAGGGGGAGAAGAGAAGAAGACCGGATCGAAACCACCTCCTTCCTCCAAAGCTACTCACACAACCGAACCACCTCCGACTGTTAAAAAGGACAAAGGGAAAAACATAGCTGAGGAAGAAGATGAAGATGAAGATGATGAAACCATTGCTAACATGTTGAAACGAAAGAACAGTCGTAATGTGGATGATGATGTTAATCGTGTGGCGCGAGAGGCTGAAGAAGCCGAACGCAAGCAGAAGGAAGCCCACGATCTCCTCGAGAGCAGGAAGACTCTCTTCCCTGCCTGGACTCGGGAGCGCTTGATTAAAGAGGCCATAGATACTCCCAGCATCTTATGGCTCGAGCCGGTTATCTCGTTCGACTGCAATAACACTGTCGACTCGCAGTTCGACATGCCGCTGACTCGAAAGGCGTTCATCTTCCACGCCTTCTCAAATACCTTTGAAGTCCCTCATCCAAATGCTGAACTTGATAGGGAGCTCATCGACTTCTATCTGAAGGCTGCTCGTCCTCAGTATCTAACTTGGAGCGCCCAGAAGATAGTGAACGTTCGGGTACTGAAGCCTTACACCGAAGGAAGCTTCATAAACGTTCGGTTCAAGGTAATTCGAGGATCTGAAAAAACTGTACATCATATCTCCCTGGCAGATCTACCGAACTTAAATCCTCATGATTGGATTGTCTTGCATAATATCCTTTTGACTGATGAAGCCGAATATGGTCCCATTATAGACCATATCAAAAGGATGTTAGTCTGTTACATCATGGAGGTTGCCCTTATGGATCAGGAGGTTGCCACAGTCTTCAAGAAGAAACTGAAGATAGCTCCTGTGGGATCAGCCAGTGATCTCAACCAAATGCAAATGGGCAAGATCGACCCGAGACGCAACTCGGTTATGTTCACTAGAGCAGAAGGACAGAAATGTCTCTTTGCTTTAGCTGACAAACATCTTTACACCACTGCTTGTCTGGAGCATGTGTTATCTATTATCAAAAGGTGTAAAGAGAATTCAGTTGATGATGTCAAGTACTTCAACGACATGATCCAATGGTACATCAGGTTTAGACAGACAATACTCTCTCTCACCAAATGTCTGTTTAACACCGTAAAGAAGAAGGTACCTGCTTCAGCTGCTGGCCCAAGTAACAAGTGAAGATTTCGCTCCAATTAACGCAAAGGGGGAGATTGTTGGGCTGAAGTTTTTGTTGAAGGTTGCGTCATTTGGGCTCGGCTGTTTGTTTATTTAGTTTGTATTCCGGTTTGGGCCTGTCCAACCGAGAGCCCATTATGTTTATTATATAAGTATATGCTTGCATGCATATTAGGTTAATGATTTTAACGATTCATCTAGAGCATAACGATAGTATTTCCAGATTTCTTTAATCGTTCTTGTAACCTATCAATCCTCTACATTTGATGTTCTTAATCGAGCTCTTCTGAGGATTTTGTTTTAATCATTCAACACGATTGATTCACTCTTGCCTTATTCTTATTTTCGTGTTCTTGCTGTTTTTATAATTATTTACATGTTTAATATCTAATCGATCTTCATAGATTAAAGTATTAATCTCATCAATTGGTATCAGAGCGGGTCTTTGAAGATCTATTGATTTTTGAAGTATCGGTTCTTGGTTTGGTGATTTTCTGCACATATATTGAAGATTATTGGTGTTTTGGCGGTATCGAATCAAAATTCTGTTCAAATTACTGTTCATGGGATTGTTTATCCACTGTTCATCTGGGTAATTCTCTATTAATCTTGTTCGTATTTTTTTTGAATTTGATCGATTGTTTGATCCAAAATCGATCAATAATATCTCTTTTGATTTAGCCCAAAGAATCATGTTCCTGTTCATTCGTTTCACTCAAAAACCCATTAATTTCGTTCAATGTTCATTGATTTTTCTTGTATTGCCGTTTGACATAACAAAATCACGTCAAGTCAAAATTCTTCTTTGATTTAAGAGTTTAACTTCATGGTGATTGAACACTTTTTTGTTCTGCTGTATCTTCTCGATTTCTATTTGATTTGCTCATCGCTTTGGTCTTGCTGTTGAGTTTTGGTCTTAAAATCGATTTCGTTTGACCTAATCGACTTTGTTCTCTAGTTTTAATTTGACCCTATCAACGATTGCTAATAATTTTAGTGAACGAGAATCACATCTTGGTTTCTGTATGATCGAGTGTGATAATGGGTCTAGATTTTCCATTCGATGTTGATTAGGGGTTATTATTTTGAGACCTGATGATGAACTGCTGAAGACAAATCGATAAGTGGATGTTTTGGAACAATGGGGTAATGAAAAATTTGGTAGTCATAATGATGTCACTCGACTGGAACTTAAATCTAAACTGAAATTGGAAAATCAATCTAAATCGTGTTGCTCAATGAAAGAATTGGGGTGTTCGGGAATAGAAGCGATTGGAAGAAGATGTTTTTGGTGGTCAATGATAAAAGTCAAAATTGGAACAAATGGTCTCACCTGCAAGTACAATCGGATACGAAGGCTGTATGGGAATGACTGTGAAGTTTGGAACAGAAACCTTATTCGCATTTGATGGTTGATTCTGGGAATTGAAGTGCAGGTCTCGGAATCGTCATTGGCGTATCGATTGGGAAATTTACTCGAAATCGGAAGCGGTAGTGTGATCGATTGATTCGGAATCGGAATTATGATTGGGCTTGTATTCGTAACTCACATCTACATCAGGAACGAACCTGTTCTCGGAACGTTGAGTGAAATCGGAGTTCGTACTTTTGTTTGATCTTGGAATCGATTGGCATTCGGAACTGGATGTTGGGAACCGATGCATTCGGAGTTCACTGTTGCTTAAAATTATTTGGATTCCTAACTTTGGATGTTTTCCGATTTCGTTTTCAGTCGATGTCTGGGAATTGGAGTTCATGTCTTCAAGTTACGAATTGTTTGGCTGTGTTCGTCAATCAGACCATAAATGAGGAAGATGACTTCGATTTTATACATTTGGCCCCTGTAACTTCACCAACATGGCAATTTTAATTTGATTTCCGGAATTTGTTACAAATCAAAGGGAAAATGATGCAGAGTTACTATTTAAGTCCCTGAATTTCAGCAAGTGACAGTTTCTGCCCCTATATTCAGAAAACTTTACAAATTTAAGGGCCGGTGAATAGTTTTGAATTCTTTAACGCACATATTTTTTCGTGAACAGAAAAGCAAAGATTCCATCAAGTCTTGGCGGTTTGGAAGGTCGTTTTTCGTGATATCATCAATTTTTTCACGACTTTTTCGGATTCTATACTTCATTGTGTATATCGTTTTGTCGCGGGGGAGCTTAGTAATTTTTTATCCATTCAAGATCATTCTCATGACCATTTGAAGGCTTTATAATCATGTTTTTGATTATAAATCGGGGGAGAATTTGGTATGGCCATTCGAAATTAGATTTGTGACTTTTCAAAGTTGAAGATTTTTGATAAAGCTTGTGGTAGAATTATGAAGGTAGCTTTTATTGCAAAAGTTCTTCATCGAGCTCTACTAAAGCTTTTACACAGAAGTATCCTTTACAGCGGAAGTTTTTCATCGAGCTCTGCTAAGGACTTGTTATATCTCCGACTTCTTGTATTTTCTCGATCAAGTGGCGTTACGAATCTTAAAGTTTGGGTTGTTACATGATATTTTTTGATGGCTTATATCATTAGGTTATTTGAAGATCGTTGTGACTTGGAGGGGGAGCTCTTTAAAGACAAGAAGTGATTCAGTTTCTTTGTTCTGAAATGGGTTTTTATGGCGGGTTTAGTTTTCATGAAGATTCTTTGGGATTACATTCGAAAATGAAGTTTAAAAACATTACTTCAGTGCTTGATTTATATATCCTAGAGCCCGTGTTTGAAGACTATTGAAGAATCAAGATTCGTGGATTGCTTCATATATTCCTCGTTGCAGATCTTTTTATTTGCTAGATGCTTGTTTTGGAAGTTAAAGCATTGTCATCCATTCCATACTTTGAGGGGGAGATTGTAGGGTTTCAAAGCACTCCATGGATGATGGCAATGGGCCCCTTTGATGAATTCTAGGTTAAAAGCCCAAGACTTGTCTTTTCCCTATAAATAGTCATGTATTATTCATAATTAGGGATAAGAGTGTGAGGCAAAATGTAGCCGCCACGTGAGGTTTCTTGTAGAGTTAGATTCTTATTTCTTAAGTGTAATTCGTTCCTCACAATTCAATAAATCGAGTGATCATTCGACCTAATCTTTATATTTGTGTTTGTTCTTATTTTCCACATCTTGTTCATCAAATCACAATTAGGGTTTTAATCCCAACAGAAGCGGTACTAGCAATACAGATTGTTGTAACAATCAAGAACACCAACGAGTGTTTGCCAACAAAAGCGCCTCAGGCCACAAACCTACGAATAATAAGCAAAAGTTTTGGGACGAAAAGAAGTTTAACCTACCTAAAAAATTAGTTGGAAGAAAGCAATCTGTAGCTGCACCTGCCATTACAACAATAGTCACGACACATGCCGCGACACTAGCCACATGGTTTGTCACCCAAGTGTCGGCCAGACCATATAAGGGATCACTCCCAAAGTGTAACAAGTGTAACTACCATCACACAGAAGCTTGCCAAATTTTACACTGTAACAACTGCAACAGGAAAGGACATACCGTCCATTTCTGTAAGGCCCCGACCCAACATCTCCCTTCAATCACCAGCACAAAGGTAGGCCCAATATGCTACTTATGCGGTGAAACGGGACACTTCAAGAGAGAGTGTCCAACCGAGAAGAATGACGGAGGAGCAGGAGGAGTGTGATGAACACACCAAGAGGAGTAGCAAGGAACCATATTAGGACTTTTGTAATGTTTCCAACGACAAAAACTTTTAAGTACCATATTTTTGTAACGAATTTGGTATGCTTGCTAAAATTGCCGTCCTTCTAAAAGTAGTTAAAATACTCTCAAGTTCAAATCAAACCAAAGACACTCATATATGACCTTAGGATCATTACCTGTAAGTTGTGACGACTTTGTACATACATCGGGGATAATTATAATCAAAATACTAAAGTCTTGAAACAAATAATTCCATCCTGACTCCTATTCCATGTCTAGTAGTAGGAATCGAGTGGGGCCACCCACTCGACGATTTCACCAACATCAAATTACATACGACGTTTATATACCGCTCAATCGTAGGGAGATGAGTCAGGGATCATGATATCAAGTATCATTACGGGCTATCGAAACACACCCACTACCAGTGCTAGACAATGTGGTATGAATCATCTATAATAATAATAACATCGAGCAAAACGAAACACACTGAAAAGAAACAGAAGATACTCTATCACACTAATGAGCACTTCTTATGAATACAGCTTAACACATGATTATCTAAAAAGATATGGTTGTCACCATTCAATTTCGATTGGTATAGTCCTCATCTTCCCGATTTAATGGTTACGAAAGGACCCTTCACCCAACCCTCCGAATATCGGAACCTTCATCTCTCATAAACATGAATTCGACACGGACCTTTGGGTCATCTCTCGCTGTAAAACCCCAAAACACACACCAGGGGAGTGTTATACTTCCCAAAACCGTATCACAAGTATTTCCAGGAGATCCTTCGGGAAGGTCACGCATACAGTAGACAAGGTTCAAGCACAGAAGCTTGGGACAGACACGGTTAGTCTACCACTACTACGTTTATACGCAAGGACAATGTATAATTAAGAATCTATGGACATTGGATGTGTGTTTCCGCCCTATTTCATGTTCCATGTCTGGTTGTGGACTTGGGGTAGAGTCACCCATCCAACTGTCTTGCCAACCTTAAGTACATACGACCTATATGTGCAAGTTAATGATAGATGGACCAGGTACGAGTCTTGCCATGAACTTCGGGCCAAGGTTGCCTAGAAGGACGAGTGAACGTCCTACCATCCGAATAAGTTTAGTCGCGTAAACCAAACCCTCATGCTTCCTAATTAGCTAAGCAATCGAGGAACACTACAACAGGCCCTATGCAACACTCTGAGGAAAAGTTATGACTGATGACTTAAGACAACTAAAGATGTATTAGGTCGGCTAGGTCACGCATGACCTTGAAACTATGAGCGATAGTGTTCGCCCTAAAAATATAGAGGCGCCATCTCTACGACACGATGCATACAATCTTCACCGATCATAAGAACCTAGAAGGAACAGACGGCAGGGCATGTTATCCCATGAAACGGATCTGGAAACCGAGGTTGATGAATTCAGAAATAATGTCACGAACGAAGCACACGAAAACTTGCTACTCCCCTTCGTCCAGCTTGGACAAGATGTGTCCGGACCTCAAAAAGTACCCTCAGTGGGCGAATAGGAAAGCAGACATCGTTACACATGTGGGCAAGTATCAGACTTGTGCCAATGTCAAGAGAGAATAAAAGGAAGCCTTTGCGTCTCCTACAACAACCAGTGATACCTGAAATGAAGTGGGAGTGACTAACCATGGGCCTCATAACCAAGTTATCCAAGGCAATGGATGGTCTCGATACCATTTGGGTAACCGTCGACAGACTAGCCGAAAATGCACACTCCCTACTAATCAAAGAAACCGACAGGATGGAGGAATCGACTAAAATGTACATCATAGAGATTATGCGACCACAGGGTCTATTAATATCTGTTATCCCTATCAGAGATAGTAGATTCGTTTCGTGAACCTGGTAACCCTTTTAGGGAACTAGGTTAGACTTGAGCATGGCCTACAAACACCAAACCAACAGGCAGAACAGAAGGGATTGTTCAAAACTTGGGCGACATGTTAATAGCTTGGGTGATTAACTTCGGTAAAACGTGGGTGTGCCCACTTACCACTTGGCGAAATCGAAATGATCGAGAGTCTCCACTTTGTAGCGGGGAGCATAAAGGCACACATGGAATACACTATCATTTCAAAACAATAACTCCTTTAAATTGACTTAGCTCAAGTTACAATAAGAAATTCCAAGGCATCATTTCACATCAAGCGAATTGGTCCCCGCCATACCAATTTCTTGTATTACGGAAAGCTTTCCCCATCTCTTCTCCAAATTCATTAAGTCCCGGTCAAAGTGTTAATTTCGGGACGAAATTCCCTCTAACGGGCGGATGATGTGACAACCGTCAATTCTGGTCAAGTCAAAGTCAAATAAAGTCAACAAGTCAAACCGGTCAACCCAAGTAACCCTTGCGTACTAGGGCTTACATTAGGTAATTACTATACAACTCGCTATTCTAATGAGAAATCATAAATTGAAAAGTTCGTACATCTAGATTTCCTTAACCTAAAACATCTGGCACAATCTAGTCCAACCTCCTCACGTGGGAAAGGAATATCTTTTAGGGAGGGACGGACAGATGAAGACAAATCTTCTTCGTTTGATCTTCGAGAGGAGATTAGGATTCTCCGTTAAGAACTCATCGAAAACTCAATTTAGATGGATCAGCTCACTGCATACATTTTTTAGCTCAGGGCGAAGGATGAAGAAAAGACAAAACAAATTAAAGATCTGCAAACAAGTCTTGGATCCGTAGCAGCCAACTATTTCAATATCAAGAACGTTTTGTATGATGCATTCGGTGAAAAAGTCAAAGCCCTCATCCAACAGCCACACGGAACAGTTGACCCTCCCACAGTTCAATCACATTCTGCAACTGATGATCTTCCTGTCGACCCACCTGCTCCAAGAACAACCACCATTGTCAACAGGTTTGAAAAAGAACTAGAAGGAAGCAGAGCCAGAATCACAATCAAACAGGGCAAAAGAATTGTAACTGCCAATCAAAGCGAAGGCCTTTTATTCTTGAAAAACTCTAATGAAAATCACAAGGCAAAAGACCTTGTTTTGACTGTAACAGACTTGAAGAAAAGAAAGTTTGGTGACGAGTATGGAGATAGGTCCGGAATCCGAATGTGGGCCTTTGATCCAGAGACGAATTTGTGGGTTGTCAAGCGAAACTCAGGAGTTTCTGAGTGTTACAAAAGTACCCATGATTTCAACTCTTGGACCAAAACTGATTTAGCCGAATTATCCAGGGCCCCATTCCATAATCCCTCTGAAGATCCCGGCGCCTCTAACTTCAAAAGGTTTCTAGACAGACAAGTCAGAGAAAATTTCCCCTCAACGAAGACTGCAACAGCTTTATACAGAAAAGACAAAGAGGTTATTGATCCGGAATCAGGCAAGCCCATGAAGATCATACTCTGGCCTGCAACTAAGTAACAAGAGGAAATTCCTATCCCTTAACACTTTCATGAGGGATATCTTGATAATATGGAATTTGGGCCTATGATGACAAAACTGCAACTGCTGCCATTAAATTTAAGGATCGAGAACAAGTTCTGAGATTGATAAATGCCAAAGATCTCCTTCGATTCAGAGAAAGGGATATCCGGACTCTAGCTCGTCATCAGATCAATTGTAGAAAAGACGTCATCGAAGCTGCTGCTAAAGAATTCACTATTATGGTGGCTTCAATCATCAATGGAAGAATGTGGATGGGCTCAATGAAAAGATCTGATCTAAAGCTGTATGAGAAGCCAACCGAGAAGCCAAGCGAATTAAGTTCAAGTCTATGCTAGTCTCAAACCAAGGGGGAGATTGAAAGACCATAATTTTGTGGTTTGAGCTAGGCATTAATTTTGTATAAATCTAATCAGGGTGTCAGTGGTTGTATAGCAGTGTAGTGTCTTGAACTTGTATGTGTGCTGCCACGCATGTGTGTGCGGCCGCACACGCGTGTATGGATGCACACTCATATGCTGGTAGGGGTACTATTTATAGTAACTGAGTTGTGTCAGAGTGTACTTTTTTAGCTGAACTTTGCTGTGATTGTACTTTCTCAAGGTGTACTTGACATTTATGAGTAATAGATGTGTGCATGCTTGATCTTACTTCTACTTCTTCTACACTTCACTTTCGTTGTAATTAACTTCATTGATTACTGAACTGGATCCATAATTTTTGGGACTAACAATTGGTATCAGAGCAAGGTTGTATCAGTCATTTTTTCAGATCTGGAGCTTATTTGATCCTATTTTGAAAACATAATTGCGTTTTTGGATAGATCTCTGAAAATTAGGGGGGGTTTCTTCTTTGCATTTTTCATAAAAACGAGTTTTTGATCGAGTTTTGGAGCAAAAGAGGGTGAAAAACGCCGTATTTTTCGCGAATCTGTTGAAGGTGTGCGGCCAGGGAGTGTGCGGCTCGGTGTGTGCGGCTCTGGTGTGCGGTCTCGGATTACAGCTCAGAGTGTGTGGCTAGGTGTTCGGTTTTCGGTCAGCAGCCTCGCACGTCCTCGCATCGCATCATCAGCCTCGCATCGCAGCAGCCTCGCAATAAAAAATATCCACGAGTTTTGAGGTTGCCGGGGATCGAAATCGGGACCTCAAAGTGTTCAACCAAGCGCCTAACCATCTTAGCCAGCCAAGCCCTTGTGCATTCACTTCGAAATTTTAAACTTAACCACTCCCTACCGTTTCCAACTTTCGCATTTTTGTCATTTTCAGCCCAAAATTGATTTTCCTTTAATTTTAAATTCCTTTTTTTCAACCAAAAATTTTATTTTTTAATTTTTGACTTTTATTTAAAATTTTGACTTTGACTTTTAAAATTTGACCTTGGACTTTAATCTTTGACTTTTTCGTTTAACTTTTAAAATTTTCAAATTTGGCTTTTCGGTTTGACTTTTAAGTTTGACTTTTCGAGTTTGACTTTTAAAATTTGACTTTTAAGGTTGACTTTCTCGGTTTTTAAGTCAAAGGGCAATTAAAAGTATATAAAAAATATAAAAAATTAAGAAAATAAAAAAAAGAAAATGAGTTCCACATCAGTTCCGGTAAATGAAGTTTAATGTACTCCATCTTGTAAAGCTACGATTAAATTTCTTCGCGAACAAATTGATTTGCTAAAAAGGGAAAATGAGGACCTTAAATATGAAGGCTATACTCTAAGGAAATGTCAGAAACCGTTAAAAGCACAACTAGAAGCAAAAACGAAAGACTTTAGGAAGATTCAGGAAGATTACAGCAACAAGTGTGAAAATTATGATCACATTAAACACAAACTTGCTGCTGTAACTGAAGAACTTGACGCTTTGAAAATTAAGTGTGGAAAAACAGATATTAGTTTCAAAAATTACACTGCGTCAAGTAAGACAGTCGATTCATTATTGGAATACCAATTAAAATTCAAAGATAATCAAAACAAGGGTTTAGGGTATGATAGTGTTCCTCCACCTTTCAATCACAACTATAACCCACCCCTTGAGACCAATGAGGAAGAAATGCCTGCTCAGTATGGCCAAACCCCTACTTCAGCTTCATTTAAGACTGAACAATCAAGGCCAACTGAGGATGTTGAGATGAGCGATACTAATGATTCTACTTCTTGTGCAGGTAAAGTAGTAGAGGATGAGAACAAGGAGAATACTACTGAACAAACAAATGTCTCCTTGAACTCTGAATCTGTTGCTTCGAACTCAGTTGCTTCTGATCAACCTATTGTTGGTAAATACAGGCCACCATTTCAAGCTAAACAGAGTGCCTGTTGCAATTGTGCATGTGGGAAAAGCAAGAGACAAGGCAAAGACACGCCACCAGGGGTAGGAAGAAACAACTCCACAGTGAAGAAAAAGACATGTTTTCACTGTGGAACACCTTGACACATTGCCCGAAACTATCCAAATCACGCATACGTTCCTTACTATGCACAAGGCTGGCAGAACGCGCCAAGAGGGAGATACTTCAAAAGAGACCCCTCAAGGTCACGTTCAGACCATGATGACTGGAACGCGTAGAAGGCCAAGAATCAAACCCACAAGGCCAAGAATCAAACTCCCAAGAACAAGAAGGGAAATTCGGCCAAGAAGTCATATCCAAGAGATGCTCCCATGAAGCCAAAATCAATGTCATCTCAACGGCCGACATCAAGTCCCAAAGCAAGTACTGAGCCACCCATCAGATCAAAAAAGAAATGGGTTAAACGCAACTACAAATGGGTTCCAAAGGCTCACTCTCCCAAATCTTCTAACGCTTCTAATATTTTTACATCTTCTGTTTGTGATAAGCAGGACATGTCATGGGAGAGAGTATCGTGCAAAGATGACAAAGGTCAACCTAGTTTCAAAATGGATTGGGTTCCAAAGACCAACTGATCCCGCTCTGTGTTAGAGCAGCTATGGAGGCATATCATCATACTTCGGTTTGTTGGTAGTGGCTGCTCCTGGCACTTGATAGGGGGCATCTCTCAACTGTACAACATTCAAACATTTGTTTGAGAGTATGCGTCCTTTGCGGGAAGGGAAGAAAGGAAGTGATCACTCACGGGGTTTTTGCTTAATGACATGAAGAATTTTCGGATCTGTTTTGAGATTACGCGTGCTGTTCTCAGACCTTCTGGATGCAAATTCAATCGGTGACTTACGGTTTGATTTTTCTTCTCTATACTCCTGAGTTTTTCTTAAGCTGATTCGCTTTAAAGACAAATTTTTGTTTTAGGATAGTTTAAATTTGCGCATTTACTTTCATTTCTCTCCTATGCACAAGTTTAGAGGGAGAAATAAAAACAAAACAAAAATTAAAATTTTTTTAAAAAATAAAAAAATTAGAAAATAAAAATACTAATATGTTGGTTATGGAATGTGCTTAAGGGAGATGTTTTGGGAAGTGATATTATCAAGTCATAACAAGCAACCTGAGTCTGCGTAACGTACCCAAAGTTGAAGGGTCTATGCTCTGGTTTGATGGGTCGGTAGGCACGAAAATTTTTAAATGGACATGACTAGGTAGAGCTGAACTTAGGAAATTTATAGACTTGACAAATCTTGATCTAGTTAGTTACTTTTAGCCTGACAATACTACGCTTGGATAGGTTGAGCAGGGAGATATATATGAAAATCTACTCGTCACATTAAATGAACCCGTATCTGGAACCGTGGTTTAACTTTTCCTCCATGTGCGGATTATGTCCTTAATTCCGGTATTGATGGGGGCAACTGGTAAATTCTGATACATTAGATCTGTAGAAAATCATTTTCTTTCTTTCTCTCTGTTAGTCATATGTTACCTCCTCCGCGTGATTGGAAAAGATCCGACCTAGACTGTAACATATGCAACTCTATTTCTCTACATATTATATATATATATATATATATATATATATATATATATATATATATATATATATATATATATATGAAATTCCTCTTATCTGTTAGCCATATGCTATCTCCTTTGCGTGACTAACAATCCGACCTGGTACACAGCATATGCACTATAAGTGATAACATTCTGAATCTATCTTCTCCCCTAATGATGGTCTGCTTATCAGATGCAAGGAGTACTCTGGAATTCCTTGATTACCGGGGCATATTTGGAAGCGGGAAACATGTTCCAGTACAATTAAAATTGAACACTCAAAGATTGTCTATAGATCTCGCTGCTCAATTTAGGTGGACACCAATATCCCTGGTCGTCATCAGCTGAATGGTCCTTAAGATATAGTATCTAGAAACCTAGGATCAGATGTAATATCTAGGAATTTAGGATCACATTGTCTTGTCACTTATAGTATGTCCTAATTTGTCACAATTTTTCGTGTTTAAGTGGACAACAATACCGGCGATCGACCAGACAAAGACGTGAAGATAGAAGGTACCGACAAGCGGATAAAGGCTGTCTAAAAACTTTGATACCAAATCATTCTTAAAGTTAGATATCATTTTATTTTTGTTAAATTTGTTCATAGTTTTCCTCTATGCACAAATTTTAGGGGGAGAATTAAAAATAATTCAAAAATCAAACAAAAATAAGAAAATTAAAAATCCAAAAATAGTGTTATTTCTTGTTCAGAAAATCCAAAAATATTTTTGTTTCTGTTTTCATTTTTCCAGAAAATATAAAAAAAATCCAAAAATATTTTTTTTGTGTGCTAATTTTTCGTTTAGTTTTGTTTTGTCTTGAAAACTGATTTCAGGCGTAGATGAGACTCGTGGAGACTATATTGAAGGTCTTCTGAGCCAAGGCTTCATTCGTGAGCATCGAAGAATTCGCATTCGAAGGAGAAAGAAATGAAGATTATTCTTTCGACATTCAACCTATCAATCCCAGAAGCATGGTGAAGTTGTACTTGAAGATTATGTGACAGATTGCATTGAAGCCTCCTCAATCAATTTGCTGCTATCTATGAACCTGCTGAAGTGATCCAGAAGATTATTTCTATCCGTTGTTCTCTCTGAAGATTCTCAAGCTGAAAGCACTATCTTTCAAGAATCAGTACATCAAGTCTCCTCACCCAATGTGCGTTCAATGTCAAATTTTGAAAAAAAACCCAACCACTCAAGATGAATTCATTTATTGAAGATTCGTCTGTTCATCTTGATGCTGTGAAGAAATTTGAAGATTAATGTTGAAGCCAAGCTCCCAATGAAGATTAACAAGAAAAAGCCAGCTATTTTTTAGGGGGAGTTTGTTAGGCCAATTAGAAAAGAAAGCTATAAACCAAGGAGGAGATTGTTGCGTCAAAAATATGGTTTATACTTTGCTTTTCTAGGAAAATATATTTGTATGTGTTTACGGTCTGTGTGTATGGCCGTACACAGGGTGTGCGGCTGTACACATGTGTATGGTTGGAGGTCCATATAAATAGATGTAATGGGTAGAGGAGTGTACGGTTAAGAAGAGGCTAGAGAAGAGCGAGAAAGTTAGAGAGAAGAAGTGTGTGTGAGAGAGAGAATCTATTGGAAGGAGCATCAATCATATGATCAATACATTAGATTCAAGTTATTCTTCTTCTCCTTCTCTTCTATTTTGATCTGACATCATCCAATTGATTAGGATTCCGCACCATCAATTGGATCTGATTGATACACAAGCAATTTTGGGGACTTACATTTGGACCTTTGATGATTTTTCTATAAATTTTCTAAGATCAACAAAAGAAAATGTTAACAACATAAAAATGCTATCAATTTCATTTCACCTTGTAACATGTTGAGCAAGGTGTATATCTTTATGTGAATATATGTTTTTGCAAATAAATGACATTTTAACTTAGTATATAGTCATACATCAGTTAACAAATGGAGTTTGCTAGATAAAGCATAGAAATAACGATTTGCTATAATCATAGCATATCTATTACATACAAACATTTGAATAAACTATGTTAAAATATAGTTCATGTACATTACCACTTTTTTCCCTTGTTTTGATAAACTATAATAGGTATAGTTTATGATACATCACATAACACACTCATACAAAAAAGGGTACATTTATACAAAAAGGTTCTACACTCACGCACACTACACGTAAACTTGTTAACTCAGGTTGTGAGACATTCTCTCCCCGTACGTCCGAGTACGGGATCCAAATTCCTGTAAGTTATAACCAAAATCTCTGGTAGGGAGAGCATGATAATTGTGTATAGATCTATATTGGGGTTGACATCCCACACCTTGCTGCTAGCTACAGACGGACCGGCAGGTCAGCGGGTGACAAGAGTCATAGGATCAAGGCGTCTGAAAGACGTTGTGCAGGTTACCTCTAGTCATAGTATGGTTATAGCGGCTCACATAGGGAGTTAACAACACATAAACTTTATGGAGATTTTCATAAATCAAAAGGGGTTTTATGTCGATTTAAAATTACTTTTTATATCAATAATTACAGATATTATTGTATATTTTCAGCCTTGGTATTTAAGACTACACACCATTCATTACGGGATTTTTCTCAATACATAAAGGGTTTTACGCCAATTTAAAATCACTTTTATATATTTAAGTATGACAAATACTTGTTCATTCTCGGTCCCGACATTTAGGACCACATAACTTCTATAAGGAAAATATTGGATTTTTCTTGGTAACACACAACTCATTACAAAGATTGGTTTCTAAACTCTTTATCTCAAAAACTTATGAACTCACCAACCTTTGTGTTGACACTTTTTCAAAACTACTTGTATTCTCAAGAATTCAGTGAAACAGGAAATCAACAGCGTTTTGAGGATGGGACGATAAATTATTAAACAGTTCATTTTGTCATCATAATGTAATTGATTTGAATCATGTAAACATATACTTTGGTGTAACTTTTTCAATTATATTTATGATGGTTGTATTTATTTTGAGCACTATTATACTCGTTGTTGTGATACTATACATGAAGTCCTCCACCCCCGGACGTTTCCGCCATCCTTGGTTTGGGGGTGTGACATGTTCTTTTTCCTAATTCACACAAGCAAGGATGTTTTATTGTTATGTTTTGCTTGTTTTGTTCAGAGTTGTGTTAGTCCCTCTTTTGGTTTATAGTTGCATATCAATGTGTGGTTAGCTACGCTAGTTCACTATAAACAGAGCTCTGATACCAACCTGTCACACCCCCAAACCAGACGGCAGAAACATCCGAGGGCTCTTGTGACTTAAATTGAATACCATCACAATGAATATACATGAATCATAACATAAATCATCACCATGCATTGAAATGATACAACTGATATTGTTTACATCGAGTACATTGTTTTAAACATCACAATTTCATAACATAAACTGTCTGATAGATATCATAAGCAAAACATCCAGACATTACTTGGTACTTATTCTCCGGTTTACCTGTTACCTGAGAATACAAGTTAATTTTGAAAAACGTCAACAAATGAAATGTTGGTGAGTTCATAAGCAATGTTTTAGTAAAATGATTTGGTGTAGTTTGTAAAACCCAGAAAATCCGATATTTTCTGAAAAGATCATTGTTTATAAAAAGTGTGAAGATCTGTGAATATATGCTTGTTGATTTTCAAAACATGTATAATTGTTGAACTTCTATAATGATTGCACAAGTGAAAATGTTGAACTTCCCAGGAAAACCCGATGTTTTCCCATTACATAAAACACAGTGAATTCTCAATCTGTTATACCGTCACGACGAATGATTTTTGATTACTCGGGTGGCTTTGGATAGTTAGGGTTTGTGAGTCGTTATAATCATGCATTTGGAAATGTCTAGTTTATAACTACAGGTTTCGAACGATCCTAAAAGGCATCGCCCGCCACTACTCACTTAATCCAACAACCATGATTACTATTGATTAACACCCTGAATCTGTTTACCTTGATTACTCGTAAGCCTAACAAACGAGGAAAAAGGGAGTACAAAGTCCCGTTATATTCCGTGAGTTATTTAGGCTGTCGGGAATGCGAAAGGCATGTTGGCCCAACTCGCATTTGATTTCTTGACCTCACTAGCAATACCAATGGGCCACTAGGGCCCAATAGCACATTAGAGCCATTGAAAGTCCTTTTACATGAAATCGGGTCATAGGAGGCCCAATAGCACATAAGCATATTCCCATTGGGCCAAAAGATCATGTTAATGGGCTAGCAAGGCCCAACAAGCATGATTTGAAACTCCCAAGCCCGAAGTTTGTAAGTTTGCTCATCGTAGTTATCGCGTATTTATTTAGATGGTTTGGTTTAACGTTTGTCATTTTGTTTTGATTCGAGAACGAATCACTTCGTTTGTAACGATATTTGATGTTGAGAGTATATTTGTTTCCCGTTTCGTCAATAGTTGTGGGTATTGTATTTTTGTATTAATGAATTAATTGTTTAAAAGTGGAATTTGACCCTTTTCACTACCCTTCTTTTATAAAAATAACACTTTTGGTCCTTTTATATAAAAGAATTTCATTTTTAGTCGTTAAAACATTTTCTTGACACTTTGGTATTATTTATTTGATGAAAACATAATTTTAACCCAAAATTTATTTTGTTGACAACTTCAGCCCTTCCAGAATAATGTTTCTCGGTTAAAGCCCCATTTTTCACAACTTTTACAGTTCTGGCCCGAAATCTAAAGACTTTACATTTCTGGTCCTTTTTGATAGTGAAAAGTATTTTTGACTCATAAAATGATTTTTTCATGCTAATTACCCCCTGTTTTATAGAAAGTTGCATTTCAGCCCCTAAAATTTAACATTTTTCGCATTTTGAGGCTTATTGGGCCGAAAAGCCCAAAATTAGCCCATTAAGCTAAAAATTTACATTTTAAGTCCCTTGAAAATTCTAAGGTTCAGAAAAATGATTATAGAAACTGTTTTGACCCTTTTGACCTTCAAAATACCGTGACTTGTCGGTTTGTATCCCAAGTTTTGTATTTTTGACAATTTAAGCCTAAAAATGGGTTTTATGTTAGAATATGTTCATCATGACCTTCTAAGCTATTATTCTTGACTTGTTTAGTGTAAAATAGCTTAGATTATGTATGTTTCCTTTTTCATGTCATAGATCTCAGGTTTACACCCTTTTTTGGTAACATATTCATCACAAAACACATGAAATCACACACATACATGCATCAAATCACACATAGCATACACATACACATAGATCTACACATTTTCTTGTATTCTCCCCCATAAAACTCATGAAAACCAAAAAGAAAGGGGTATGAAGCTCACCTTGAGTTGTGGTTTCAGTTTTGTAGAAGACTGGGAGAAGTTTGGTGCTATTTCCGGTCCTAGCAAGTTTCTTGGATGGATCTCGAACTTAGTGTGCCCTAAGATGCAAGATCATGAATTTGAATGGATTAAGAGATGATTTTTGATGAAAAGAAGTGAGTTAAAGCATGGATCAAACATCAACTTACCTTGGATAATGATTTTTGTGGAAGAATCTATTTGAAAGCCTCTTTGATCTCGAAAATTTGGAGAGAAATGGAGAGAGTTTCTTGAGAGAATTTTGAGTGAAGTGTGCGTGTGTGTGTGTGTTTGGATTCGGCTGAGAGGAAGAGAGGGAGAAGAAGAGAGAGACCTTGATAAGATATTTGCTTGGAGATATGAGTTGCATGCATGGAGACCCAAAAAATAAAAATGAGGTGGCACAAAAGTCAACTCTCCTTCTTCATGCTTGAGATTGGGCCGAGAATTAGAGAAAAAAAGAAGGGAATTTTTTAACCTTTGGTGGTTAACCCATATTATGGCTTAATTAGATGATTCTTAGCCCAAATAATTCATGAAATGATTTTTATGGCTCATTAGGGCTAATT
Organism: Lactuca serriola; assembly: GCF_051521515.1. Lineage (NCBI taxonomy): Eukaryota > Viridiplantae > Streptophyta > Magnoliopsida > Asterales > Asteraceae > Lactuca > Lactuca serriola. Next base: position 92,633,253 of record NC_136413.1, on the reverse strand, counting down.
AGGTTAATTATGGCCCAATAAGGTCCATTTAGGTATTTTATTTCATTCTAGCCCCAATATGGCCCAAAATATTTAAAATATATGGAAGTGGGTCCAATTAGAGCCCATTTAAGAGTTCTAAGCCCAAGATAATCAAATTGGAAGCTTATTGGCCCGTTGGGCCAAATAAGGAAATCCTAGTCTAGAATGGACTTAAACCGGGATTTCTAGGGTTTCCAATTCTTTGTTGACTATTTGTAGTGCTTGTATGAAGTGTTTGATTAAAATTATGTTGTTATTGAATAAGCATCCTACATGCTTTCACATTGTTGGTTCACATTTGTTATCATTGTTAAATGTTTACAAGGCATCGAATTTCCTGGTTGTGACAATGCATGTAGAGAAAACTGGAACTTTACGTGATCATTTTGTCCTTAGAGACTAGATCTAAGACCTCATGGTCTATCTTGTAGTTTTGGTTGTTTTTGCATCAAGACCTTGGCCTTCTTGGGTTAGGGTTAGAGCTTATTTCTTCTAGAGTGGGTTTTAATGGGTGTTAGATTTGAGTAATAATGGCTTAACGCATTAAGAAGGGTTAACAGACTGAAGAACTCAACAAGTTCATAAAGGAACTGGACAATTTGGGTAGAAGTGTCCCGATTTTGTTAAAAAGGAAGAACTTGGCGAGTTGGAGAAAAACTTGACGAGTTGGATTGCAATTTCACGATTATGTGATTCATGGAAACTTGGCGAGTTGAAGGGAAAACTCGACGAGTTGAGTCAACTCGAAACGTTGACTTCGAACTTGACCTTGAATTTGACTTTGACCATAGTTGAACCTTAAAGGGTTATGATTATGAAATGGTATCTAAGGGGTTGTTTTGGTTCAGGGAGTGACTAGAGCTGATTCCGTGTCTGAGACATTTCAACTATGATCCAACATTAGAGGTGAACTTTCCTCCTGTTTGAGTGGGTCGAAGGCACCAATGTCGACCCGTATTTATGACTCTATGTATTCCGGACTAAGGTCTGATGTCGGGCGGTGCCCGATGTATGTTTATATGTTTTCCTGATTACGATCATATGTCGGGCAGTGCCCGAGGAATGTTTGTATGCTTGATGTCTTCGTGATTCTTGCATGTCTCTGTATTGCATGCTTCCGGATTATGGTCCGATGTCGAGCTATGCCCGAGGAATGTTTGTATGCTTTATGGATTTCAATATGATGTCTGTCGGGGCCCGAGGAATGTTCATATGTTTATATGTATACCGAGCTTTGCTCGATGCCAAGCAGGGCCCCATGTCGGACACTGTCTGATGTCGGACGATGCCCGATGAAAGGGCGGGGCCAACGATATGTTTATATGAGTTTATGTGATTATGTGTATGGTATGTGGTAGTTTGGGGAAACTTACTAAGCTTCGTGCTTATAGTTTTCAATTTTGGTTTAGGAACATCTAGTAGCAAAGGGAAGAGCTCGGGATGACTGATTGCACACACCATGGTGTTTTAGCCTGGGATGTTTACTCTGATATATTTGACATATGTTATGACATATATATGTCGTTTATGATGTTTCGAGATACTATAACATATGTTTTGATGAAATGATTTTAATAACTATGGTTTATCTATGGTTTCAAAATGAAAATTTTCGTCATGATTTATGGGATGTTTCACTAAGATCCTGAACTTCGACAATACATGACCTTTAGGAAACCGCCATGCGAGAGGATTCTTAACACTAGCCCCTACTCTTGCTTGGGGTGCAACACCAAAAGAGCAGGCTCATATGATCCAAGATCCCGACGAAACCTCTGTTACTCCTAATAACAAGGATCGTGGTAACTCCGTGAATAATAATACTTTTAATACTCACTCCATGGACATTGATGCATGAATAAGCCCAGTCATGGCGAAGGAACTTCAGCAGTTAAGGTAGATGATCTCGAATGTGTCCTGAGTGGTCTAATATATACTAGAAGTTTCCCCAACGAGCCATATGATTTCAAGATTTGCTCCAACAATTGTTGATACTGAATTCCCAAAGTGCTTCCAAACTCCTAGAATGAAGCCTTACGATGGGACTACAGATCCTGAAGAATATGTGGCACAATACAGGGAAAGAATGGAGATCATCCCCATTCCCAGACATTTGAAGGAAGCTTGCATATGCAAGGGTTTTGGTTCGAACCTTATAGGATCAACCTTGAAATGGCTACTAAATGTTCCTCCTTACTTTATTACCTTATTTACACATCTAGTTAATATTTTTAACAACCAATTTTTTTGTAGCAGAAAATTCGAAAAGGTCACTTGTGATCTCTATTAGGTGGTTCGGTGTCTTAAGAAACCCCTTAGGGATTTTGTGAACAGGTTTGGTAGGGAAACTCAAAGTATCCCCAACAATGATATAGAAATTGTCGTAGAAGACTTCAAAATGGGCTTAAATAAGGACTCTTCTTTCTACGAAGACCTTGTAATGACTCCTTGTAAAAGAATTGATGAAGTAAGGAGCAGAGCACTGAGATTCATCAAGCTCGAAGAAGACAATGAGATCCATAAAACGAAACAACCTATATGATAACCCTAATAGGAAGGCCGACTCCTCGATCCAAAGATCCTATAAATCCAAACCTTATTCCAAACCTGATCATCGTAGGGCCAATGCCCTTGAAAAGGAAGGGGAGGAAGAAGAATTTCCTAAGATCACTGACTATTATTTTTCTATGGATGTTTCAGGTTTAGTATTTGCTATGCAGGGACTTGGTGACAAAGCAAGATGGCCAAGAACCTGATCATCGTAGGGCCATTACTGCACTCGCTACGAGTCTTAACTTCGACTACTCAAAGTACATTCTGAACGAGATGGTTGGGAATGTGGAAGGGAGGAAAAGAGATAAATTTTTAATGTTCCCAAGATTCTTACAAATGATCTTCAACATTAAGCATCCGGAGCTTAAAAGAAGAAGAGAAGCGTTAGATGTTAAATCCATTGGTTCTAACAGTTTCGGACTCATGAAGCAGAACAGGGAATGAAAGTTCATGTTCCAAGGGAAATATCCTCTTGTGAAGTTTGGTCGATTTGCTGAAGTTAGTGATGCATCCAAGTCTGAGGGTTTATCCGATAATGAAGAGACCGAAGATGAGGTGATTACTGCTTCCAAGCATAAGGAAGAACATGTTCCTCCTATTGCAATCATGGCAGAGGAACACAATCAAATGAAGAATGTGGAGGTTCAAAGTGAATATGATGCTGCAAGTAATGATGACGATGATGATGACTCGATGAATATGGGAGATGATGAAGTTGGTTTGGATGATGTAGGGGGTGATGATGAGGAGGTGATTAACTTTGGTGGTGACATGTCTGGCTTCGACGATGTCACATTATTTGATTTTGAAAAGAATAATAATGAGTACTGCCCAACGAATTTGGAGCTCAAGTCATTCTTTGACAATGTCGATGATGTTCTGCAACACACAACAAAGACAAGGGGAGTTGATGATGTTTTAAAGGCGACGCCTGCTACATATGATCAGATGGACGGTGCTCCAATCAATCCAAATGCAACCTCAAGGATTCCTTCCCTTCTGGTTGTCACTCCTATTTCTATGCCATCTGAGAGTGATCCAGTTGTGTCTTTTGCCTCCCAGCCTCCGTTGAAAAGAAGACGAGCCAATCTGAGATCGGGAGTGCTTATTAGTGATCAGGCTCCGCCAACGCAGCCAACAACAACAACTGCTACACCAACCATACCGACCCAAGAAGGACCAATTCGTGTCAGATCTTCATTTGAAGTCGGGATCTCTTCAGCTCCTGGGGGTTCTCCTCCAAGACGTGTGCATGATGCTGATTCTGAAAGGCTTGCCACGTTTCTTGCACAACATGATACATAGCCTTCACCTTGTGGAAAAGGAATATTAATAGGTGAAGGAAGTTCAGGAGATGCAGACCCATCTATGTCAGAGCTCAAGGAAGAAATTGGTGTGTTGAATCAGAGACTCATTGAAAAAGATGTTTTGATTGAGAAACTCGACAACCGAGTTTCTGAGCATGAAGTAGACAATACTCTAAAGTAAAAAAAAAAATCTTTGACTTGAAAACTCACCTTGGAGCTTTGACTGCATATTACTTCGACCTTAAGAACAAACTTGCTGAAGAATTTGTCGAAAAATTCAAATCATCTGTCGGAGAATCAAGCGGAGCTGAGACCCCTGCCCATTTCAGTCAGGCAGATCAGCTTGAAAATCCACCACCTGTAAGAACCACAAGGGTTGTTGATCGATTTGAACATGAACCAGCTCAAGCTCTTCCTAGGGTAACACTAAAAAGATCTTAGAAACTGTTTACTCCTAAGAAGAAAAAAAAAGTGGCTCTTCATGAAGAATTCTAACAAGAATCTTCGTGCGGACCAACCAAAATTGACAGTGACTGATCTTTAAAAGAGGAGGTTTGGTGAAAAATATGGTAACAGATTAGGAATCCTGATGTGGGGATTTAACGACAAACTCAATGTCTGGGTGGTGAAAAGAAGAATTGGTGAGCCGGAGTACTATAAAGACAAACATGACTTTTTTTCTTGGATAAAATTCGACCGTACTGATATCTCCAAAGCTCCATTTCATAATCTGTCTCACGACCCTCAGGCTACTGACTTTCAACTGCTCTTGGAAAATCAAGTCAGGAGGAATTTTGACAGAATAAAGACTGCAGAATCCTTTATAAGGAGCAATAAAGACGTGATTGATCCCAATAACAATAAGCCGATGAAGATTGTGATGTGGCCTCCCATGAAGAAAATAAAAGAGATTCCTAAATTCCAACAATTTCGGGATGGATCACTACACGATATGGAATTCTGGGTGTTCGATGAAGCGACAACCACTGTCGTGATCAAATTTCCAACTGGTACTCATCGCATTGTTATGGCAAAAGATCTTCTGAAGTTCGAGGAACGGGACATTCACACTCTGTCGCGACATCAAATTGTCTGCAAAACGGAGCTTATGGAGCTGGCTGCCAAAGAATTTACAAGCATGATCGCCACAATCATTGAAAAGAAAATGTGATTTGGGAATACGGGAAAGTCTGATGTGATGCTGATCGAGAAGGACTGAAGTAATGCTAGCTCAAACCATGGGGGAGACTGTTAGGTCATAATTTGTTGGTTTGGGCTAGGCATATATCTCTATAGGTCTAACTGGGTGATGGGTCATGTAATAGGTGTGTGCGGCTGGTGTTCATGGTTGTAAGGTGTTCACGGTCGTGAACACATTTGCGGTTGGTCGTGTACTATAAATAGTGTGTCAGTCAGTCAAACATGTATATGTGTGTTCCAAGTGTACTAGACATTTACGGCTGAATACAACATGTGCATTGTTGGAACTTCCTTGCTTCTTATCCTTCTAATTCTTACTATTTTACATCTTGATTGTGTTTGATCACTGGTTGGTTCACGTTTGTGGGACTTACATGCCTCGTGAAGTTGAACATATACGACAATAAATATGAACCATGATCAACAATAAAATCATAGACACTAGCAGACTTTGTGGCTGATTTCAGCGATGATCTCCAACCTGAAGCAAATTGGAAAGCAAGGAATCCCAAAAAGAAGAAAGCATGGGAAGATGGAGACACTTCACTGATGGATCTTCCAACTTCAGAGGAACAGGCCTAGGAATAACACAAAAATCACCACAGGGGGACATCATACCTTAGGCAGTCAGCTTTGAATTCGATGTGACCAACAACGAGGCTGACTACGAAGCATTGGTCATGGGATTACAAATGGCTAAGGATGTTCAAATCAAGGATCTTCAGGTATTTTTTGAGTCCTTATTATTAACTAATCATTTTAATGGATCATATGTAGTAAAAGACGAAATACTAGTACTATAACTCCAAAGCCTCAAAAAATTGGCATCGAAATTCATAGCTTTCAGCCTAAGCCATGATCCAAGAGAAGAAAGCGATGAGGTAGATGCACTGGCCAATATAGGATCTTCCCTTAGGATCACACCAAAATTCAAGATCCCTATTACACATATATTCATCCCAATGATAGAAGATCCCTCCAACAGACCAGATAATCCCAATGGCCATGATCAAATAAACAACGTAGCAATAATCAAGGATCCTGACCCTCACCCACTTCCTCAAAATCCTAATCGTTAGGATCGCAACATTCAAGATACTCCGCAAAACTCGAAATCTTGGATTCGGCCCATCGTGGAATATCTCTAGAATAGCACGATCCAAAGAGAAGAGAAAAGTGACCGAGCATTCAAAATGAGGGCCTCATGTTTTGTGATGATCAAAGGAAAACTATATAGGAAATCCATGACATGCCCATACCTTTGATGCTTAGAAGATCATGAGCCTGCAAAAGTCTTAAAAAATATACATGAAGGAGATTTTGGAAACCACACTAAAGGAAGATTCTTATACTCCAAGGTATTAAGGACGGGATACTACTAGCCAATTATTGAAAAAAAATGTTTTCTTTCATGACCAAAGATGTGTTTCTTGTCAAAGACATAACAAAATCCTTCATATACCTACAGAACCATCGCATCCTATCATTTCCCCTTGGCCATTCACGAAATGGTAAATGGATATAGTTGGTAAGCTACTAAAAGCTCCAGGTGGAAAGTTGTTCATGCTAGTGATGATAGACTACTTCTCAAACTAGATAGAGGTTGAAGCCTTTGATCAGATACGAGACAAGGAGGTAGTCTCATTTATGAAATGTAATATCGTGACCATGTTCAAGACCCCTACTGAAATCATATGCGATAATAGATCCCAATTCATAAGCAAGAGGACTAGAAACTTTTGGACGAGTTGGGGAATTAAAATAGTAATGTCCACACTTGTAAATCCTCAACCTAATAGTCAAGCTGAATCCAACAACAAGATCATTGTCAACAATTAAAGAAAAGGATAAATAAAAAAAGGAAGATGAGCAGAGGAAATTCCTTTCGTCCTATGGGCAGATAGGACCACTTCAAAAACATCCACTAGCCAAACTCCGTACTCATTAGTGTTTGGAATAGAAGCTATGATCCCTACTGAAGTAGTGATCTTAATGAGAATATAACAATTGTAGGATAAAGAGAAAAACAATAGGATCCTATCCCAAGATCTTGACACTATCGATAAACTTAGGGAACTTCTTAGGATCCATATTACTGCTCATCAACAAAGGATTACTAAAGCATGTAACAAGAACATCAAATTCAGAAGGTTACAAGTAGGTGACTTGGTCTTTAGGAAAACATTACAAATTACCAAGGATCCCAATATAGGCAAATTAGCACCCAAATGGGAAGGACCGTATCTCATTTATTCAAAAGAAGGAAACAGGGTGTATTGTCTAGCTACCTTTGAAGTGAAAACTTTGACAAGATCCTGTAATGCTATTCATTTGATGTCATATCTCATGTAAGTTGCATAAATCACTTTTAGGGAACTCAAGGTACATTCTCTCTACCCTCTACTTTTATTTGATTCTTTTATTTATGCTTCTAAAAACCATTACTGACTTAAGCATCGGAGGGGCGTTACCCAAGCCAATGCCTACCCCCAAGCTAACGTTTGCTATGCACAGGAACTCGGGGATCCTGAAACGCAAGGATCCTGACACTCGAGGATTCTAACACTCATGGATCCCGATAAATACATCAATTTATGATCCTAACGATTGCAATACACAAATCCTAGCAACTACGAATAGAGACTAATAATCTCTCCTACGATTAAGGGTACTTAATCCTCTGTTAGGTTTAGAGATTTAATTACCTATTTGATACGAGTTATGGTTTCTACAGCTCTCTTGGACGCTTGAAATCTAACTATGAGATGTGGATAAGAGGCTCATTTCTTGTTGGGATTTTTCTTAGTAATTTCCTAAGGTTTATAACATTACCGTGTTATCTCAAGATGGGATCTTCCTAGTAATTTCCTAAGGTTATAACACTGACGTGTTATCTTAAGTTGCGATTTTCCCAAGTAATTTTTTAAGGTTTATAACACTATCGTGTTATCTTTACTTGGGATTTTCCCTACTAATTTGTTAAGGTTATAACACTGACATCTTATCTTAAGTTGGGATTTTCCCCAACAAATTTCCTAAGGTTTATAATGCTAAATTGTTGTCTTAAGTTGGATTTTCCCCAGTGGTTTGCTAAGATCCATAAACATTATCATGTTATTACAAATATGGATCCTACCCAGTTATATTCTAAGTTAGGATTATTCCCAATTGACTCCTGAGGTGGCATCCTCCCTAGATTTATAAATAATAAAGATCTCATATAATGATCTTGTAAAAAAAGGATCCTTGCATATGTAAAGTTCAGGATCATACTAAAGGAATCACAACTTCAGGTTATGAACTCTAAGGCGCTCCAGGTTCTATCTGTCTTTTAAAATTATTTTTTCCTACATAATGTTTGAAGGTTTGCTACCTTAAAGGTGTTGGATTAATGTCTAAGTCCATAACTATATTTGGTAAGACTTGACCCGACCCGGCATGGTCCATTTGGGTTGCATACCATCATGCACTTGAATGAGAGAAATAAGACACTTATGGTTATTAATATATTATAAGTTCTAGTATATTAATAATAAGAATAATAAGATTATTTAATTAGTATTGATCAAGAATTAATCTAGGATTAATTAAGTGATCAAAAGAAGACTAATTAAATATATGGGTTGATTGTGTAAATCATCCATACTTGTATAGTGGGCTAATGCTCCATGGATAATCAAGTTGGGCTAAAACCCATAGGATGGTCCATGGATGCTCCATGGTGTATTTGTACCCATGGATCCAAGGAAATGGAAAGCCATGACAATTAAGAGTTTACCCTAATTGTGTAACTATATAAGCATCTTATTATTGAGGAAAAATCGGCCACTAGAGATAGTGAAGAAAGGGCTAGCCGATTTTAAAGAGTGTAGAATTCTCTCAAATCATTCCAAGTGTTTTGATGATTGTGATTCCATTTGAGGTGTCACACTTGGGGCACTAGGCACTCAAGCTTCATGAAGACTTTCTACATCAAAGAGGTATGTATTCTATCTTGCTATAGTCATTGTTTTGTATGCTAGATTAGGATAATACCTTGGAAGTTCTTATTTGCATGTATAATAGAGAAAACATAGATCCAAGGTATTTAGGGTTGCATGTACACTTAGGAGTGTTAGAATGCTCAAAACCCAACAGTGGTATCAGAGCCACGGGTTGTTTTCTGTTATATTGATGCAAATATTTTATTTTCAAAGTTGAAAAAAAAAAAAAAAAAAAACATGAAGTTTGTCAAATTTTAAGATAATTACTTGTTCTTGTGAAAAACTAATTATTTGTAAAATTTGAATAATTTGCTTTATGAGTTGAATTAGGTCAAATTTAATAAAAGATAAAATAATATGATTATTTTATTAGTTTTAAAAGTTTGATCTAAAGAGTTTTATTTTTTGAAACCTCCATAAGTTATGGATATGAAAAGGTTTTAAAAAAAAATTGATTCAAAGTTTTTTTGGAGTTACAAAATTTGGTGTTAATGTTTTAAAGGATTCCATAACTTAAGAATAAGTTATGGATCACCAAAAGTTTTTTTGTGTTACCTTGTTTTATGAGTGAATTTAGATTAATGAATAAAATTATGTGATAGTTGGTTTTAATCCAAATTAATCTAAGAATTGATTCTAAAATGTGTTTTTGTAACTTGTCATCAAGTTATATGAAAAGTCACATTTAAGAATCATAAAACTCATAAAAATTGGCAAAGGTTACAAAAAATGAAGAGTCTAGTTCTAATTAAATGGTTTTATGACTCCATAACTTGTCCTCAAGTTATGGAGGACCAAGAGTCTCTTCATTTAATAAAATAAAATAAAAATAAAAAAAAGGTGTAACCTTAATTAATTCCATAAGTTATAAAATAAAGAAAAGTTAATTCTTTTATTAGTTTAAAGTCTTCCATAACTTGTCCTCAAGTTATGGAACTTGAAGAGTTTTTGGATTAAAACTACTTTAAACACATAAGTTATGGAATTAATTAGTTTTGAATAGTTTCAAAACTTGCCCTCAAGTTTTGGAATTTGTAAAGTTTTCACTTATGAATACTTTAATTCCAAGTTAGCCCTTAGAATTTTAAAAGTTAAAATTCAACCCTTATACTTTATAATATTATAAGTTAATAATATATATATGTATAAGAGTAAAGTCAGTCTTACCGCTAGTACGCCTCATTCACGAAGCCGGTCTATAAGGTGGGTATAAGGTTGTTGCCTATAAAATGGCAACTTAATGGGTGTCCACTCTCACCCACCGCTTGCTTGACCGGTGGAGGGTCATTAGCCGAACGGGTTTGACAGGACTATAATTCTCCCTTCATTAAAAGTATTAATGAAAATACTAAGTAACTAAACTTTTAATAATACCCAATCTTAGTTACTTAGAAAAATGTGAATAAGGTGCTAATCCATGAAATTACACTTTACACTTTGTCTAAGTCGTTAGTGGAGCGTGTGTGGTTAACCGGCACACTAACTTGGACTTAACAAGGTAGGTAAAGGGTGACTTAATATTTATCATAGTATCGATGGAGCGTGTGTGGTTAACCGGCACATCGATTGAGGGGTAATTTATTAAGGGTACCAAGTGATTTGCATGGTTACTTCACACCTTGTTTTGTGATCCTCGGCATCCCAGTCACAAAACCTGAAGGGCACACTCGAGATTGAAACATGCCTTTGAAAAGTTCAATGAATCTCAAAGATCTAGGAGTTTCAAAACCAATTAAAACCTAATAATACATTTCGTTTATCTTGGTGGAAATTGGTGAATCGTCATTCACCTACCTTCAAATATTTTATAGCTTGCATTACGGCATACCTCTTCTAAGTTATAAAATAGTTTGTTGGGTCCTAGCCTTAATATTTCATATTGGGTGTCATATTAAGGACTTTAAATCAATTATCTTGAATATCTCCCAAAAGATGTCTGTAATAGACACCTATGATCTTCCCAAATCTCTTGAAACAAGGTTTCCTAATGAAGATGATGTCCCATGGATATCATACTTATTTCTCCTCCTCCAATTATTCTCCCCAACCCACAAGTTCTTGAAAAAAGTTTAAGGTCACTCAAGCCCTATTGGCAAGGCAAGGTCTAGGTGTGGACACATCTTGGAGATGTAGTCACATATTGACAAGCCGGGAGAGTTGGGTGTCAAAGTCTTGAGAAAGTTGGTGGTTCAACTACTTTCTAAGTCACATAGTGAGTTCTTTTGGAACACCTATGAAACAGACTATGACAGGACCCTTAATGATCTTATCTATTTGTTAAGATCAACTTCCTTAAAACTTGATGGACATTGACAATAGTGACACAGGAAATCCAGAAAAGCATTCTCTTCCCAATGGTAAAGGGATCGGCTATAGTCAACTCGGTTGACCAAATGGTAAAGAGAAAAGCTAAGTCTGTGATAGTCCTGTGTACCATTATCAAAGGGTCCATATGTTTGTATTGCCAAAGAAAGGGCATTGGTTGCGAAGCTGCCAAATTTACCTAAGGATGTTAAAGTCAATAAGTTTGACTCTACTTCAGGTAAAATCCACTATCTAACTCTGTTAAGTTTCTATTCTGAGATTCTTGATACATGATGTGACCGGGTCGCATGGTGATGGTTTAAGAATCAAAGGAAAGTGAAGAAACTTAAAGGAAGAATATGCTGAATCTGATCGCATAGATGGATTTCTATCGCATAGTTTGAAAAATCGGATTCTTGAGCTACTTCTTAGGAGTTATGAGATATTGCTTAGGAATAGATAACAACAAGTTTTCATATGGATTGTAAGGATAGTTTTTCCGCAAAGTTTTAAAATAAAAGGAAATTTTTGATTTTATTTATTTTAAAATATCCTTACAATGGCATCTGTGGAAATTTTTGTTGCTTATAAGATTCCATTAGTAGCAAGAGTGGAAGTATGAAATTGATTCTTTCATTTGTGGTAATGTCTAAATTTACCAAATAAGGAAAGATTCTCATCACCCAAGTTTCAATTGGACCGGAACTTGGAATCATGCAAGTTGTATAGCATGATGAATGAGAACTTTCAAGTTTTGGAAAATTAAGACTAATTACTTGTTCACATGGATGTGTGAGTCAAGTAAAGGACTTAGGGATCGAGTACACATTCTTGTGCACTGATTAAGTCCACCACTAAAGATCGTTAAGAAGAATCAAATTAGGCAGAAGGATAAAAGTTTCTCATATCTGAAAAGATGGGAGAGTACTTTAGTATCAGTTTTGAGATCATCTTAATGATTAAGAAACCATATCAAAATTAGTTCTCTAAGGAAATCTTAGTGCATTCTTATGACTAAGAAGAGGAACTTGAATTGTTGAAATGGTTAAATCAAGAAGATGAGTCTTACTTCGTTCCAATACAAGTCTTAGAGTCATACTCCAAGATTGTCATTTGAGTGACATATCTTAAAGAAGGTTTAAAACACTTGTCAAATGTAAGAGTAAAAGTTTTCTACTCTTGTACATTTGAAATTGGTAAGTTGTGATGTTTTGGATAAAACAAAGACCAACTTAGGCCAATTGTGTGAAGTGTTTGTCTTGATTAGAATCCACACTATCTCTTGGATATTTGACAAGGGAGTCTTATAGGTCAAGAGGTCAGTGGGAGTCTTAAAAGTCTTGAAAGTCTCAAGAACTAATCAAGAATAAAACCTAAAGTTCTTCACTAGCACACAACTTGAGGTTCATAACCTATCGTGTTGACATATTCTGTGCCCATTCCAGTTAAAGTTGGTTTTGCATATGAGTTCTTAGAGTTCTCAATTTGTTGCACAACAACTTGGAAGCAATGGTAGGCCCTTGAGCTGCCAGGTGGCAAGAAATTAAGATTGAGTTCAGTCCATATGAGTTTGGATTTGTCATTATCCTTTTCTTGTGACTATGATTTTGACAATTCACATGGATAAGAACACATACACCATTAAATCTAAGTGTCATAAGGTTTCTCTCTGATTCATGAAAATGATGGTGAGGAAACACTTTCACTAAGTAGATTTTAGCTAGATAGAAATTGTGATATTTGCATTCTCAAAGTCGTTAGTGGAGCGCGTGTGGTTAACCGGCACACTAATTTGGACTTGTGAGAAGTGGCAAAAAGGTCTAAACATTATGATTACGGCATCCCTCTTCATAATTGTTTAGATACACAAGTGTGCTATCTAAGGGAAGGTGTATGATTTTGATACAGCTTTATCAAAACAATCTAGCATCAGAAATCTGAACTTTGGTAAGAAAGTCAATGAAGTATTGATTTCTAGAAGTCCAGCTGATTTCTGAGTACATGTCAAAGCTAGTGGGAGCATAAGTGTTATGCTATTAATCATCATGTTAGTGGGAGCATGATAATTATGATAAGTATTGCAAGTTAGCAATGTTAATTATAGAAAACAAAAGTTTCAATTGGGAAAGAGTTGTTTTGCTATAATTAAGGGAGAGGAAATTATACTTCATATCAAATCTATAAGGTTTAGATTTGAGGTTTTAATCATTTAGTCAAGGAAATATATGAATTTCATGTTAGAATGGCTCAACATAAGGAAATTTTGTATATGGGTCCATTATTTGCGTTCTAAAATTCGATTATGATTACGACATCCCTTTTCATAATCTGAATTATGAGAACTTGGCAAATTGAAATGGAAATGTTATAGCAAAAGACTGGTTTAGTCTTTATGTGAGACATCATGAATCGTGTCCCATATGCTTCGGATATAGGATCGATTACATGTGCTATAATCATCCGTTCTAAAATTTTCCAAATGCCTGGGGCATTAAGAAGGGAAAAGGTTTAGAACTGGATATGACTAAAAGGATTAAACAATTGTCGAGGACAATCTAAGGTTTACGAAAGATTGGTTGCTCAAGGACAGTTGGAAGTATAGTGATAATTCTGGAAGGACCATATTGACATAATCTGTAAGGAGGCAACTCTTGTTCAGAAGTGATAGTCAAAATGGAATCTGGAAATGTTTCAAAGTTAGAATTTTCAATCTGTTTAAGATTAGGAAACTTAATGCAAGAAGGATGTTTCCAAGGAGCAGATCTCCTTTGGAATACTCTGTAATGATTGTTGTCAAGTCTTTCTGACTTTGTGCATAATCGTTACAAGAGGATCAATGCATATAAGTTTAGAATCTAACAGATTTCTGTAAATGGCATGAATTTGGAATTCTCGCATTTGCAGTAAGGATTTGGGAGTGTGAAAAGAGAATCATTGAAGTTATGTTCAATTGATCTAGTTCACAAAGTAAAGATCATAGACAAACATAGTAAGCATACTTGGTGTGTGGCATGACTAGTGTTTAAGAAAACATAGTGTACATGCTTGGAGCATGGGACAACTATTGTTTTAAATTCAAGAATAAAGTTGATAGCTGAAACAGTATACAATGAATAATGTGTAATCATATGGTGATAAATAAAAGGTGTTTTATTTATGTTCAAAGGGTTGATACCATATTGGATTCAATTATTATTGTGTTTTATTTTGCATGTTTTGACTTCCCGAATAAACTGGGTTATTCTTCCGGAATGACTAAGTTATTCAAACCATCCACAGTCGGTCATATTTTGGAAGTAGATATGAATTAAGATTGTCATGATGGGTTGTAGAGGTCTAAGGTGTTGGACAAGGCTACAACAATCATGAGTGCTCATAAGTTCTGAGTATTGGATTCAACCCGCGCTCATTGGAATCACTTCATGGATTTTATCACGAGTGATCATGAGACGATAATATCTTATATTCTTCAAACCTAGAGATATGAGTTGTTACTATGAGTTGATAGTACATTGATTGCACGAAACCGCATTTGGTAACTCTGTGCTATAAAACGTGCTTTTGTGTATGATTCAACAAGTAGTAGAACAAGCCATATGAGTCGAAGTTTATCCGTTCCTTTTATCTTCGGGATAAAAGCGATATCTGTGGGCCCCTCGATGATTTGATGATGACAAATGGAAGTGCTCGGCCGGGCCAGGACTGATTTGATTTGTTCAATTAGTCAGTCGTCATAAATCAGAAATCGGGAAACAACAAATGGACAGAGAGAATGATTATAATCCATGTCTCAGTCCATATGATATCTAGAATGGAGGAATATATGATCCCTTATCTAATGGACAAGTCACTGACAAAGGTCAGAGTTCATCGACAAGGTCAGAGTTCGATAGAAGCTTTTGAGAGCTACGATTGCCTGTTGGTTCCTGAAGTCATACGCAATAATAGTTTTAGACTTATCCAAGTGGGAGACTGTTGGATTAATGTCTAAGTCCATAACTATATTTGGTAAGACTTGACCCGACCCGGCATGGTCCATTTGGGTTGCATACCATCATGCACTTGAATGAGAGAAATAAGACACTTATGGTTATTAATATATTATAAGTTCTAGTATATTAATAATAAGAATAATAAGATTATTTAATTAGTATTGATCAAGAATTAATCTAGGATTAATTAAGTGATCAAAAGAAGACTAATTAAATATATGGGTTGATTGTGTAAATCATCCATACTTGTATAGTGGGCTAATGCTCCATGGATAATCAAGTTGGGCTAAAACCCATAGGAT
This sequence comes from Lactuca serriola, assembly GCF_051521515.1. NCBI lineage: Eukaryota > Viridiplantae > Streptophyta > Magnoliopsida > Asterales > Asteraceae > Lactuca > Lactuca serriola. The sequence continues at coordinate 92,617,591 of NC_136413.1, read as the reverse complement.
GGTCCATGGATGCTCCATGGTGTATTTGTACCCATGGATCCAAGGAAATGGAAAGCCATGACAATTAAGAGTTTACCCTAATTGTGTAACTATATAAGCATCTTATTATTGAGGAAAAATCGGCCACTAGAGATAGTGAAGAAAGGGCTAGCCGATTTTGAAGAGTGTAGAATTCTCTCAAATCATTCCAAGTGTTTTGATGATTGTGATTCCATTTGAGGTGTCACACTTTGGGCACTAGGCACTCAAGCTTCATGAAGACTTTCTACATCAAAGAGGTATGTATTCTATCTTGCTATACTCATTGTTTTGTATGCTAGATTAGGATAATACCTTGGAAGTTCTTATTTGCATGTATAATAGAGAAAACATAGATCCAAGGTATTTAGGGTTGCATGTACACTTAAGAGTGTTAGAATGCTCAAAACCCAACAAAAGGGTCTTAGCTATTTCAAGATCCCAAATTGATAACTAACTATTTTCCGGTTATTCAGATCTTAAAGAGTTCTTGTAAGACAGTTGGGTGCAAATGGATCTTCAAGAAGAAGACCAGCATAGATGGTAATGTACACACTTATAAGGCGCGACTGGTAGCAAAGGGATTTTCTAAAACTCCAGGAGTTGATTATGATGAGACCTTTTCACTAGTAGCGAAGATTAAGTCTATTAGGGTTATGTTAGCCATTGTTGCATTTCATGATTATGAAATATGGAAAATGGATGTCAAAACCGCTTTCCTTAATGGAAATTTGGTTGAGGATATTTATATGAGTCAGCTAGAGGGTTTTGTCAGTACATAGTACCCTAATAGAGTGCGTAATCTTGAGAAATCCATTTATGCATTAAAGCAAGCACCTCGCAGATGTAATCTTTACTTCGATGAGAAAGTCAAAGAGTTTAGCTTTTCGAGGAGTGAAGATGAATCTTGTGTATATGTCAGCGCTAGTGGGGGTATAGTTAGTTTTTTGGTATTGTATGTGGATGACATACTACTCATAGGAAATGACATCCCAACTCTGCAGGAAGTGAAGTCCTGGCTTGGGAAGTGTTTCGCTATGAAGGACCTTGGAGAAGATGCCAATATCCTAGGGATAAGAATTTTGAGAGACAAGAGTAAAAGACTAATTGGACTTAGTCAGAGTACCTACTTGGAGAAGGTGTTGAATAGATTCAGCATGCAAAATTCCAAGAAAGGAGAGTTACCTATCCAGAGTAACGCCAGATTGAGTACGAGTCGGAGCTCGAATACCGAGGCTGAGATAGCAGAAATGAGTCGAGTACCTTATGCTTCCGTTGTAGGCTCGATCATGTATGCTATGACATGTACTCCTCCTGATGTGGCCTTCACATTAAGCATGGTCAGTAGATATCAGGGGAACCCTGGCAAGGCTCACTAGACTGCGGTAAAGAGCATTCTTAAGTACCTGCGGATGACTAAGGACTGAGTCCTTATCCTCGGTGGGAGTGATGACTTGAGAGTTGTAGGGCATAGTGATGCTAGATTCCAGACTAATAGGGTTAATTTCCGCTCTCCGTCAGGTTGGGTCTTTACCTTAAACAGTGGAGCAATTACTTGGAAAAGCTCCAAGCAGGAGACTGTGGCTGATTCAACCTGCGAATCAGAGTATATAGCGGCAAGCGAAGCAGCAAAGGAGGCTATATGGCTGGAGAACTTCATTGGAGACCTTGGAGTTGTACCAGCTATAAAGGATCCTATAGAAACTTTCTGTGACAGTGAAAGTGCAGTTGCCTTAGCCAAGGAACCAAGGGATCACGGAAGATCCAGACACATCGACAGAAAATACCATTTCATCAGACATCAAATAGAAGAAGCACTCCTCGTGGCAAAGAGGGTATCATTGGATGAGAGCCCAGCAGATCCCTTCACGAAAGGACTGGGTAGGGTTAAGCATCTCCAGCATGCGAGGCGCATAGGGATGAAGGATGATATTAGTTTTAGTAGTTAGATAATTTTGAAAATTGTAAAGTGTAATTGACATTTGATGATAAATAAAAGATGTTGTTTATTTATAAGTATAAGAGTTGCTATATTTTGTCAATCGTTTACTATAATTTCATTTTGCATGTTTTAACTTCCAGAATAATTATGTTATGGTATATCATATTATTCAAATTGTCCACAGTCAGTCATATGTTGGAAGTAGATATGAATCAAGACTGTCATGAGTTGGCTTGTAGATGTCTAAGTTGTTGGACATAGCAAGAGGTGCTAAAAGAATCATGAGTGCTCATAAGTTCTGAGTATTGGATTCAACCCACGCTCACTTGTATCACTTCATGGAATTTATCTCGAGTGATCGTGAGACGATAATATCGTATAAGTCTTCAAACCTAGAAATATGAGTTGTTGACTATGAGTTGGTTATACATTGATTGTACAAAAACACATTGGTAACTCGATGTTATAAAACATGGCCCCTCGATGATTTTGTTTTGAGCCATGTACCGGGCCCAGTCAGAACTAGGTTGACGTGTTCAATTACGTTCTATGTCAAACAAATCAGAAATCGAGAAACAATTTGCTGAACAATAAGCTAGACATTGTACCATGTATTTGTCCGGCTGATATCTAAAATGATTATATGATTACTTATTTTAAATGGAATATCATCATAATCTCAGTTCCAAGAGACCTTGAAAGAGCTACGATTGCTAATCGGTTCCTGAAGTCATACTTGCAGTTATAGTTATTAGACTTATCCAAGTGGGAGACAATTGGATACGTGTCTAAGTCCATAACTATTTCTGGTATGCACATGACCTGTTTTGGCATGGTCCATTTGGGTTTCATGGCATCATGCATTTGGTTAGACTAAAATGAGAGAATTAACACTTATGGTTTATTAATATATTATAAGTTCTAATATATTAATAATGTTATTTAATTAGTATTGATCAAGAATAAATTTGAAATTAATTAAGTGATCAAAAGGAGACTAATTAAATATATTGGTTGATTGTGTTAATCATCTATACTTATATAGTGGGCTAATGGTTCATGGATTATCAAGTTGGCCTAAAACCCGTAGGACGCTCCATGTATTCTCCATGACGTTTGTTGAACCCAAGGGTCATGGAAATGAAAAGTCATGACAATTAGGTTTACATGGTGTAACCCTAATTGTAACTCACTATATAAGGATCCTTATGTTCACCAAAATCGGCACTTAAGTAAGAAAGTGAGGGCTAGCCAATTTCTAAGTGTTCTTCATTTCTCTTTAAGTTATTCCAAGTGCATTTGGTGTTGTGTAAGACATTTGAGGAATCACACTTGAGGTGCTAGGCTAACAAGGTTTTCAAGGAATCCAAACTACTACAAGGTATGTATTTCTTACTAACTTTTATGTTTAAAAGTTCCCCATGTTTGCTAGATAGGTTATGAACCTTGGAATTCAATTTTGCATGTATCATAGATAAAACATATATCCGAGGTTTCCAGGGTTGCATCTACACCATAGGAGTGTTAGAATGCTACAAACCCTTTAGTGGTATCAGATCCTAGGCTTGTTTGTTTGATACTTGATGCAAAATAGCTAAAAAAAGTAGAAATTCTTGTTGTCTGCATTGGGGACTCGCCGAGTCCATGGGGGGACTCGACGAGTCCAAGCGTATCTTCAACGAACTTCGCGAGTCAGTTCTTGCACTCGATGACCTGGCCAGGAAGAGTGTAGTTTTTCAATTTTTGCTGTTGGAAATGGACTAGAAACATTACCCTAAGCTGTTTTGGTGTTTTAAAACTTGTTTTAGATGGTGTGATGGTTGTTCTAATCCATTTACAATGGTTAATATCAAAATTGCATGTTTATATGTGTTCATATGTTCTTGAAATTTTGATATGAATATTCATGTTCTTATGAGTTCTTGATAGATCATAGGAATTACTTGTTTAATGCTTAATTCATGATCATTATGTGTTTTAATGAAATCCATCATTTGTCCTCAAGTTATGGATTACCAAAAGTTTTTCTTTTAAAGTCCATTATTAAACACATAGGTTACATAAAATGAAAAGTCACTCATTTTAATGAACCATTTAACTCATAAGTTACGAATTGAAAAGTTTTTTAAAGTTAAAAAACTTGCCCTCAAGTTTTGGGACATGTAAAGTCATCTAGTAAACTTTAGTTCCAAACCCTAGAATTTTAAAAGTTAAAATTCAACCCTTATACTATATAATATTATAAGTTTATATATATATATATATATATATACATATATATATATATATATATATATATATATATATATATATATATGTATGTATGTATGTATGTATGTATGTATATATATATATATATATATATATATATATATATATATATATATATATATGTATATGTATGTATAAGAACAAGTCGTTTTACCGTTAGTAGGCCTCATTCACGACGTCGGTCTATAAGGGGGGTATAAGGCTGTTGCGTATAAAATGGCAGCTTAATGGGTGTCCACTCTCACCCACTGCTTCCTTCACTGGTAGAGGGTCGTTAGCTGAACGGGTAGGACAATGAATTTAATCCTCATTAAAAGCATAATGATACTAAAGTAACTAAATGTATTTTATAAATTCCCAATCATAGTTACTTTAGGAAAATGTGAATAAGGTGCTAACCCATGAAATTATACTTTGCACTTTGTTTAAGTCGTTAGTGGAGTGTGTGTGGTTAACCGATACACTAACTTGGACTTAAGAAAGTAGGCAAAGTGTAAATTAATGTTTATCATAGTATTGATGGAGCGTGTGTGGTTAACCGGCACATCGATTGAGGGGTAAGTAATAAGGGTACCAAGTAATTTGCATGGCTACTTCACACCTTGTTTTGCGATCCTCGGCATCCTAGTCACAAATCTTGAAGGGCACACTCGAGATTGAAACATGCCCTTGAAAAGTTCAATGAATATCAAAGAATCTAGGAGTTTCAAAACTAATTAAAACCAAATAATTTATTTCATTTTTCATGGTGGAAATTGGTGAATCGTCATTCACCTACCTTCAAATATTTTATAGCTTGGATTATGGAATCCCTTTTCTAATTTATAAAATATTGTGTTGGGTCCTAGCCTTAATATTACATTTGGCTGTTTTATTAAGGACTATCTTTATATCTAATCTAAACTTGTCTTTCTTCCTTTTCAGATGTCTTCAAACAATGTTGCTTCTGGCTCAAACCCTATCGGCTCCTTCTCTCTCATAAACATTTGTGGGAGAGTCATCTTCGATGGTCCCAACTTTATGGATTGGATCCGGAACATCATGATGGTTACTAGTTATGAGGACAAGGAATATGTCCTCGACAAGGAGCTGAAGGAACTTGATGAGTCGACTGCTACTCTTGAGGAGATCGGTGAATTCTGGAATCATGAAAGAGATGCCCACTAAAGTCACATGTATCATGTTGGCCACTATGATAGCTGAGCTCCAAAAGTCCTATGAGGACTATTACCCTTTTGAGATGTACCAGGACCTGATGGACCGCTGCCATCAAAGTGCTCGCCAAGAGAGGTATGACATCATCTGCTCCGTGATAACAACCCGCATGAAGGATGGTGAACCCATCACCGAACACTTGCAGAAAATGCAAAGATATGTGGACCGGTTGCTGAAGCTAAATGTGAACTTCCCCGAGGAGTTGGCAATTGACATCATTTTGCACTCCTTAGCTTCTTGTTTGATCAATTCCGAATGACATACCATATGAACAAGGAGGAAGTTACACTCAACAAACTACAAGGACTCTTGAGGACCGCTGAAAGTGGTCTTAAGGGTAAGTCGGTTGTTACCACTCCTACTCCTACCGTGACTCTGGTCTTGGCAATCGGGCAAGGCAAAGGGAAGAAGAGGAAGAGACACTCGAAGGGTACCAAGGGAAAGTCCCTTGATGGCTCTTTTTCAAGTGGAACCAAGAAAGGTTCCATCACTCCTTCTGCTAACCCTAAAGAGGCTGAATGCTTCTATTGCCATGAAAGTCGCACTGTAAGCGAAACTGCCTAAAGTACCTGCAAGATGTGAAGGATGGGAAAGTGAAACCCAACCATGCAGGTATTTACACTATATTGTCTAATAACTCACCCCATTCTAATTCTTGGGTCCTTGATACCGGTTGTGGTATTCATATTTGTTCTGATTTGTAGGGACTAAGAAGAAGTGAGGATGTGGAGCATGGGAAGATAAGCTTAATCATGGGGAATAGGAAAGCATCACCTGTCACCAAGATTGGAGTTTATACTTTATTACTAAGTAGTGGGTTAACATTACATTTGAATAAATGTTGTTACTCGTCTGAAATGGCGAGGAATATTATTTATTTTCATACTTTGTACAAACAAGGGTTTACCTTTTCTTTTGATAATGAATATGGTAGTATTAATGCTTTCTTTAATAATGTTCTTTATTTTAAAGCATTACCTTGTGATGGTGTGTATGAAGTTGTGTCTGTTGTAGATAACCTAGGAAATAATGTATTGTGTATTGATTCTTCCACTAAATTGGATAAAGCATCATTGTGGGATTGTCATCTTGGACATGTAAGCAAGAAACGTATAAGCCAACTCCAAAAGGATGGAGTCTTGGAGTCATTTGACCTAAAGTCAGATGATAGTTGTGAATCTTGTCTACTTGGAAAAAGGAGAAAATCACCCTTCACTGGTACTTGTGTAAGGGGTAAAGTTTATTGGATCTGGTACAGACGGATGTGTGTGGACCCTTCAGAACCACCACAAGGGATGCTAACCGCTTCTATGTGACTTTTAGTGATGATTTTAGTAGATATGGATATGTCTACTTAATATGGCATAAGTCAGAAACCTTTCAAAAGTTCAAAGAGTTCAAGCATGAAGTGGACAATCAATTGGGCATGAACATTAAGATGCTTCAATCTGATCGAGGTGGTGTGTATCTTAGTCTAGAGTTCCTTGACTATCCTATGGAATGTGGGATTGTCTCACAATTGACACCTCCCAGGACACCACAGCTTAATTGTATGGCTGAGAGGCATAATCGAACCTTGTTAGACATGGTTCGTTCCATGATGAGTCGAGATTTGCTACCAATCTTATTTTAGGGGTATGCCTTAGAGACTGCCGCCCATATTCTTAATCTAGCCCCTACCAAAACGTTTGCCAAAACACCTCAAGAGATGTGGACCGGAAAAGTTCCAAATCTGGACCACATCAAGATTTGGGGTTGCGAGGCTTTCGTGAGGCGTGAGACTCTCGATAAGCTCGAACCCTAAAGTGAGAGGTGTATTTTCATCGGCTACCCACAGAAATCCTTTGGTTAGCTCTTCTACAGACCCAGTGATAATGTGGTCTTCGTAGCAAGGAACAGAGTCCTTCGAGAAAGAGAGTTCATAAGCCAAAGAAACAGTGGGAGGAAAATTGACCTTGAAGAAATTCAAGAGTCAAGTGATGAAGGAACCTCAAACCCTAGCAATAAACATGAGGAGGAAAGTCTTGTTGATCCGATAGAAGAGTCTGTACCTCTGAGACGTTCCACGAGAGTTAGGAATGCACCTGAGCATTACTATTGTTTCCATAATACTGCGGAAGGTGATACACTTATCAGTGATAACACGCTGATCGATCTGGATGAATCTAACAGCTACACGAAAGCCATGGCAGGCCCTGAGGCTGCTAAATGGAAAGAGGTTATGGAGAGCGAGATATAGTTCACGTATGACAATCAAGTTTAGAACTTGGTTGACAATGTACCAGGTCGTAAGATAGTTGGGTGCAAATGGATCATCAAGAAGAAGACCGACAGGGATAGTAATGTACACACTTATAAGGTGCGACTGGTAGCAAAGGGACTTTCTCAAACTATTGGAGTTGATTATGATGATACCTTTTCACTAGTAGCGAATATTAAGTGTATTAGGGTTATGTTAGCCATTGCTGCATTTCATGATTATGAAATATGGCAAATGGATGTCAAAACCGCTTTCCTTAATGGAATGTTGGCTGAGGATGATTACATGAGTCAGCCAGAGGGTTTTTTCAGTACAGATTACCCTAGTAGAGTGTGTAAGCTTGAGAAATCCATTTATGCATTAAAGCAAGCACCTCGCAGATGGAATCTTTGCTTCGATGAGAAGGTCAAAGAGTTTGGCTTTTCGAGGAGTGAAGATGAATCTTGTGTATATGTCAAGGCTAGTAGGAGTATAGTCGGTTTTTTGGTATTGTATGTGGATGACATACAACTCATAGGAAATGACATCCCAACTCTGTAGGAAGTGAAGTCCTCCCTTAGGAAGTGTTTCGCTATGAAGGACCATGGAGAAGATGCCAATATCCTAAGGATAAGAATTTTGAGAGACAGGAGTAAAAGACTAATTGGACTTAGTCAGAGTACCTACTTGGAGAAGTTGCTGAATAGACTCACCATGCAAAATTCCAAGAAAGGTGAGTTACCGATCCAGAGTAACGCCAGATTGAGTAAGACTAAGAGCCCGAGTACCGAGGCTGAGATAGCAGAAATGAGTCGAGTGTCTTATGCTTCCACTGTAGGCACGATCATGTATGCTATGACTTGTACTCGTCCTGATGTGGCCTTTGCATTGAGCATGGTCAGTAGATATCAGGAGAACCCTGGCAAGGCTCAACAGAATATGGTATAGAACATTCTCAAGTACCTGCGGAGGACTAAGGACTGGGTCCTTACCCTCGGTGGGAGTCATGACTTGAGAGTTGTAGGTTATAGCGATGCTAGCTTCCAGACTGATATGGATAATTTCCGCTCTCCATCAGGCTGGGTCTTTACCTTAAATGGTGGAGCAATTACTTGGAAAAGTTCCAAGCAGGAGACAGTGGCTGATTCACCCTGCAAAGTAGCAAAGGAGGCTATATGTCTAAAGAACTTCATTGGCGACCTTGGAGTTGTACCAGCTATAAAGGAGCCTATGGAAATTTTTGTGACAGTGAAAGTGCAGTTGCCTTAGTCAAGGAACCAAGGGATCACGGAAGATCCAGACACATTGACAGAAAGTACCATTTTATCAGACATCAAATAGAAGAAGGACTCCTCATGGCAAAGAGGCTATCATCGGATGAGAACCCGGCAGATCCCCTCACGAAGGGACTAGATAGGGTTACACATCTCCAGCATGCGAGACGCATAGGGATAAAGGATGATATTAGTTTTAGTAGTTAGATAACTTTTAAATTTGTAAAGTGTAATTGATATTTGATGATAAATAAAAGATGTTGTTTATTTATAAGTATAAGTGTTGCTATCTTTTGTCAATCTTTTACTATAATTTCATTTTGAATGTTTTGACTTCCAGAATAATTATGTTATGGTATATCATATTATTCAAATTGTCCACAGTAGGTCATACGTTGGACGTAGATATGAATCAAGATTGTCATGAGTTGGCTTGTAGATTTCTAAGTTGTTGGACATAGCAAGAGGTGCTACAAGACTCATGAGTGCTCATAAGTTCTGAGTATTGGATTCAACCCACGCTCACTTGTATCACTTCATGGAATTTATCTCGAGTGATCGTGAGAGGGTAATATCATATAAGTCTTCAAACCTAGAGATATGAGTTATTGACTATGAGTTGGTTATACATTGATTGTACGAAAACGCATTGGTAACTCGATGTTATAAAACGTGCCTTTTTGTATGATTCGACAAGTAGTAGAATAAGCATATGATTCGAAGTTTATCTGTCCCTTCTTGGATTAGAAGCGATATCTGGGCCCCTCGATGATTTTTTTTGAGCCATGTACCGGGCCCGGTCAGAACTAAGTTGATGTGTTCATTTAAGTTCTATGTCAAACAAATCAGAAATCGAGAAACAAATTGTTGGACAATAAGCGAGACCTTGTACCATGTATTTGTCCGGCTGATATCTAGAACAAATGATTATATGATCACTTATCTTAAATGGCATATCATCATCATCTTAGTTCTGAGAGACCTTGAAAGAGCTATGATTGCTAATCGGTTCCTGAAGTCCTACTTGCAGTTATAGTTATTAGACTTATCCAAGTGGAAGATTGTTGGATAAGGTGTCTAAGTCCATAACTATTTCTGGTATGTACGTGACCCAGTTTGGCATGGTCCATTTGGGTTTCATGGCATCATGCATTTTGTTAGACTAAAATTAGAGAAATAACACTTATGGTTTATTAATATATTATAAGTTCTAATATATTAATAATGAAATTAATTAGTATTGATCAAGAATAAATTTGAAATTAATTAAGTGATCAAAAGGAGACTAATTAAATATATGGGTTGATTGTGTTAATCATCTATACTTATATAGTGGGCTAATGGTTCATGGATTATCAAGTTGGCCTAAAACCCATAGGATGCTCCATGTATTCTCCATGATGTTTGTTGAACCCATGGGTCCTGGAAATGAAAACTCATGACAATTAGGGTTTACATGGTGTAACCCTAATTGTAACACACTATATAAGGATCCTTATGTTCACCAAAATCGGCACTTAAGTAAGAAAGTGAGGGCTAGCCGATTTCTAAGTGTTCTTCATTTCTCTCTAAGTTATTCCAAGTGCATTTGGTGTTGTGTGAGACATTTGAGGAATCACACTTGAGGGGCTAGGCTGACAAGGTTTTCAAGGAATCCAAACTACTACAAGGTATGTATTTCTTACTAACTTTTATGTTTAAAAGTTCCCCATGTATGCTTGATAGGTTATGAACCTTGGAAATCAATTTTGCATGTATCATAGATAAAACATTGATCCAAGGTTTCTAGGGTTGCATGTACACCATATGAGTGTTAGAATGCTCAAAACCCTTTACTCGCATCATCTGATTTTCGTATTCTCAAGATCATCTACAAGCTTGTGGTTTGCCTCCCAGACAGCAAAACCAACACCCATCCTCACTTTTGTAAACACCTCGTACATTTCAACAACATGCTCCTTTTCCTTCTCGGCTTTTTCGTTAGACAACTTCTCTACCCTATGCATGAGCTCCATGTTGATTCCCTCCTTCTCCCTCAAAGCATGCTCTGTTTGAACAAACTTGGCGTTCAGATACTTATGGGAGCGAGAGATGTGTTTAGTGACCTAAGAAGGTAAACTTAAAGTAAAAATAAACTAAATGAAAGGAAATAAAGAATACTTACAGATTAGGAGAAGGAGATCATCTACTTCAACGCCTCGTCTATTCTAACATTCTCAAGATCCTAAACATCGGATGATTTCCTCTTGCGAGACACCGGGGTCTTCACAACAAGATCAAGTTGAGTCTTCTTAGGAGGAAGAGAAGGAGGGATATTTTCCTTCTTCACCACAAGCAGGGCACTAGACATGTCATCTTCAAGATCAGATAAGACAAATCGAGTACTAGGATGAATAACTTTGGATCCTAGATATTGTGAAGGATCCACAAAAGTTTAGGATCCTAATGTCAAAATAGGTAAAGAATCATTGCCAGTGGCCTTCGAACCTGTAGTAGACGAGCCTTCTTGAAGGATAGGGTATTCGATCTTGAATGATCTGCCATCTGCAGATAAAGAAAGGAAACTCAAGATCTTATCCTCAGTGTCCTCAGCAACAGAAAAAGCTTCTCCCAACTTGAAACCTGCATCAAAATAAACAAAATAAGAAAAGTGAATCCTTGGATCCTCAAAATCAACAAATAGATCGTATCCCTTTTAACCCAAACATTGGGCAAGAGATCTCCATCAACCATAGATTTACGCCTCATAAAAAAGTAATTTTTCTTCCAGGCTCTGTCATTGTGTCTAGTTTTTAAAATAAGAGGAGTTTTTTAGCTTTGACTGTCAGAAAAAAACAAGAATTCCCAAAAGTAGAAAGATCATAAACATAAGCCAAATCGGTAAGACCTTTGTCCAGATTGTTAGATCTATTAACTCGATCGATCCAAAATAAAACGCTCTAGATAATAGGCATAACTTGAATATATGAAAGATTGATGGCTTGGAAGAAATCATAAATAATACTCGAAAAAACGGTATTTGACACCCAAAGAAAAGGGATTCTCAGTGAAACATACCTAGAAAGGAGAAAGGAAATCAGGTTGAATAGAAGCTTCAAAAGACCTGAATATTATGTCAGAAGGAAAAGCTCCACTAGCTTTAAGAGACTGCATGTCTTCATCATCAAAGGAACAAGCCTCATCCTAGGTCAGGATCCTCTGATTTATGAAGTCATTCTTGGAAGGGGTGGTAATACTAGCACATGAACGGGTTTCCTTCTTGCCCATAATTTGAAAATGAGGAAAACAAAAGGAGAAGAAGAGAATGAAATTACCTATGAAGGCGACTGAAGATGATTGGGTGAAATACTGGGGCAAGTAAAGAAGTCAAGTCGGTTGCTCCTATTTAACCTAATTGACAAAAGAGAGAGAGTATGATTTGACTGTGTAATGATCCTTTGGAGCAAGTAAATCCTATTCGATTAGGGCTTGAAATTCGAAATTCCTTATCTCTTTTATTTTTGAAATTATACCGCTAAATACTTGGAAACTAAGATTAATATTTTGTAGATATAATTTGGGGGGAAATGTTAGAGGCAGGATCCCAAAATCATATATAGGATCCTTAATATTCCTGAGATCTCAGGATCCTTAAACATATCTCATGATCCTAACTACTATCACTAATATTTCCTAACACTTATAACGACTATATCCTTCTTTCTTTTTCTCACATATGTAGACTTAGTTAACATAAAACTCATTCTCAATGGAGAATCAGTTCCACCAAGTTTAAAATCAAGGATTAACAAGTCAAACAATGTTCAAATGCTTGTTCAAGGATGATCCCGGAAATATCAGACTTCTTGTTATTATGCTTAGACTATAAATAACACTTGTAACAAGAAGTCCGATATAATTCTTTAACTTATAACGTTCTAACAAACATATATTTACTATATTATGTTATATAACAATGAAAAGTATTCGAAAGTGATGTTTTTTATAATTATTTAGATATAAAAGTAAAAGTAAAAATTTAATTTTAAATATAAATTTAAATCAAAGTTTATATCTATTATTAAAATGAAAATATTTTTCCTCGAACCTTATATATTTGAAACTCTCATAACCCTTTGCCTTACTACTACAAGCCAAATAATCAAATGACCCTTTACCTATTGAATCATATCACTTTGATTGCATTTATCTCTAGGTTACACGTAAATAAATGTTATGTGCAATTTTTGATTTAATTTTTATTATAAATATTATTAAAATTAATTGATTTAAAAACCAAACACTTGTTTATTTCTTCAATTTACTCAACTTCCTCATGGTAATACTTTAGAATTTCATCAACTCATTTATGATTAATATTTTGCTATTGCTTACATGTTAGCTTACATGTTATTAATGTCATCACCTTCTAGAAAACATTATGATTATTTTGAGTGCTAATTTTGTTCATAAATTATAAAAAACATAAAAAATATAAGTTTTAAGTGGAAATTACAAAATTAAGATACAATATTAAAATGACAAAAAAAAAGAATAAAATCAAATAACATAAACAACAACAAAATATAATTTTAATAGGAAATTAGAGAATCGAGAAACGATATTAAAATGACAAACACAATCATCAAAAACCAAGTTTTGAATAAAGAACTCTCACAAAGAGAGAATGCACAAAGTGACGCCTTTACAAGCAAACCTAGTGTAACTTACATACTCCGATAAAAATAATATAGAATAGGATCCTTACAAATTAAGGACTTATATACAAATGTATATATATATATATATATATATATATATATATATATATATATATATATATATATATATATATATATATATATATATATAAAGATCCAGTCACTAAGATAATGGATCTGAAACTTGTTGTGAAAGTAACTGTCACCATGTAAAGAGAAGTGCATACAGTAGGTGATAAATTATGTAGAAATATATTAACGTGACATAAGGTTTTAAACATGAAATTAAAAAGGTTTGACCTTAAAATCTTCTGAAATCTAATGATGTCAAAACCTAATCATTTAAAAATTGTGAAGACAAATTTATTAGTTTTAATCAAAATTTATGACTTGTTCCATTTGAAGTCATCACACCGAAGTTCCTCTATTCTTTTATTCAGCTCAAAAGGCACAAGCTAGTGATAATTATTAGCTTCAGGTTTTTCTTTTCACTCAATAGTTAAGTGAAATAAATGTATAGTATGAATTTTGCAAAGATCAACAGACTGTTGAGAGCACATGTAGTCTTGATCATTAATAAAAAACATTCCGTGTTTCGTATCTCTTATGAAAAGTTGTTGAATAGGGCCAACTCTTACTGACATAGAATTATTATTGTAGACAGTTCCATAAGGCAATATAAACTTCACATGCTTGGACTTTCTTGTTTTGCATGAGGCACATGAGGTTCTCGATGTAGAAGTTGCATCTAGAAGAGTAACTATGTTAAGATTCTTGAATTTGTTGATCATTAGTACAATCACAAGCTTCAACTCCTATTCCTGAATACCCTTGTGATTTTTAATGATGCCATGAATTTCTAACCACTCATTGTATCCGTATTTGATAAGTCTGGGTATAAAAAATCTTTCTGGGATTCTCCTTAAAAATATCTTCTAGTCAGGTTCACTTTAAGAATCTTTTCCAGATAAGGTTTGGTGCACCTAAAATTTACTATCAGATTAGGAGAAAATCTTCCAAGAATACATTAGAATAAGTAGATAGATCATTCTTATTGAGAATTTCTTTAACTCTAATCCTCTTGTCAACTTCAGTATTGAAATTTTTAAGATCTTCTTTGTGATCAGTCAAACTTCCTTCAGCAGAAGAAACTTTAGGAACAACTTTAGTGGAATCATGTTTGAGAATGACTCGATTACGATTTGCTATGTTGTGTTCAATAGAAAAAGCTCTGGTTTTTTCAATAGACAAACCCCATTCATCATTGACACCAGAAGGCTTGATGGGTTTTCTTCTTTTTGGACCAAAAGTAGTGGATTCAACAAAAGACTTCTTTCTCTTGAAAACAATTGTTCATCATTATAGTCTTTTTCACTATTGACATGTTGCTCCCCCTAAGGCTGAGACTCCCCATCTGTAATCCAGTTGGGAAAATGGTAGATACTAAAATAGGCACAACATATATATACACTGAATCAACTAAGAAATCAAGATCTAAAAATACTTCTTCATCAAGATCAGTAGGAGAGACGAAAGTATGTAGTGTAGTTTAAAAGTTGAAAATTGCTTAGTGAGTAGTTTTACTATTGTTGCATTTTGCATTAAGTTGCGACCTTGGTCTTCGTAATGACCTTTTATTTGGTTAGCTACGATCTTGGAGTTCATGAATGCTTTTATATTGCAGCTTCTTATTTTTATTGATAGTTGTAGGCATGCATACAAGGATTCATGTTCAGACTCGTTGTTGAATGTTACGAAGTCAAAATATAGTGCATATGTGATATCTTCTCCTATTAGATTATTTAAGATTAATCTGTCTCCCGTGCCATCTACACTTTAGGAATTGTTTGTACGTAAGATCCATTCATCTTGTTGGTCTTGTTAACTTATTTTGTGTTTTTTATCAAAAAAATATGTCTAAAACACAAGATTAGCAACAAACGCTTTAAATTTTGAACAACATAAACTAGTTTTTATACCCACCAAAAGATCTATTTGCAAATCTTGGAAAGCAAACAACAACCATAGATAGGGTAAAAGATTAACAACCTTTGCAGTCCTTTGATTCCTCAAGGGGAGGCTTGTTGATGAAGAAGGCATAGATCCAAAGTAGAATCTCTCTATTTATATCCACCAAAAATTTACCAAACCACTATTGTTTTGGTCAAAAATCAACTAAGTAGAATCTAATCAAATTGTATCAGAGGATGTGACGTTCGTGGAAAATCAAGTAAGAAGTGATAATCAAAGTGACACATGTGAGTTACAAGCAAAGCACTTGATCCTTGATTGGATCTCCGACATAAAACCTTAGGAGGTGATAATGATCACCTGCCTTGATGATTCTATTGATATATAATGTTGATTTATAGAGATGAATGTGTAAATTTAAGTACAAGAATCGTGGACGAGCTCAGTATGTGCCTAGTACGCTAGTTAAATATGTTATTTATAGTCTAATGTTAATAATAAAAAGTCTGATAATTTTGGGATCCTCCAGAATAAGCATATGAACATTATTTGAGTTGGTATTCTGGGTCTTTTTCCTGGTTGAGATGAATCTCCGTTGAGAATGGGTCTTGTGTTGACTCGTTCTGCACATGTGAGAAAAATAAAGAGAATATAGTTATTACAAGTGTTAGAAAGATTATTGATATTGGTCAGGATCCCTGGATATGTTTAAGGATTCTAAGGATTCAGAGGTGTTTGAGGATCTTGAACATGATTTAAGGATCCTACCCCAAACAATTACCCCCAAGTTTTACCTAAGAAATATAACTCTTAATGTTTTAAATATTTAAAGGTATAATTTTTAATTAAAAATTAAAGTAAGAATTTCTAATGGATGGGTAATTTGAACTCCACGGGTACATTTGTAGCCGCTGGAAGGGTCAAAAAACCTTTCTACCTTTCATTGATTCTCGTATAAGTAAGATATCGAGCTCTTCAATTTCATCTTACTCTTAACTTTTCTTTCGGAAGTTCATCGAACATCATCGAAGGTAGTATTTTTATTCATTTTGTCCTTCTTAGTTTTATTTTCGTAATAATGGCAAAGAAAGGAGCTCGTTCTCATGAAAACATCTAAGTTATACCTTATGATGATTTCATAGACCAGAAGCTCCATTCCTATGAGGAAACTTATACCTTCGATGACAATAGTATTGAAGTTTTGAGTTTGAGTGGAACCTTTCCCGCTAGTATTGCTTCAAGCCTTTCAATGTTAAGATCCAAGCTGATTTTATTTATTCTGTTTGGGTTTGTTTTCCTATGTATCCCTTCACATTAGGCCTTTCCTATCCTTTTTCCGGGATCATTTATGAATTTTTTGAAATCACCAAGACTTCATACACTCAAGCCATACCAATGGTTTGAAGGATCATTTTTTGGATTCACAATCTGAATCGTTCAATGGGTCTCAACATTGGTATAACTAAATTAACTTATGTTTATGACCTTTCTACCTTTTGAAACTATCGCTTTTTGTTGAAAGTTAAAACCGATGGATAAAATCCAAGCATAGCGATGCTGCTTGGAAAGGAGGATACTTTTTCGTAAAACGTGACTCGATTCCTGGTGGAGATCTTTTACCTCAATCATGGGTTAAAAAGAGTAGGGTTCCTTATTTTCATATTGAAGATCCTAATATTCGCACTTCTTATTTTGTTTATTTTTTTTTAGGTTTCAAGTTTGACGAATTAGTTCCTCCTGCTGAAGATACTAAGGATAGGATCACGGACTTCCTTGCTCTACCCAACGCCGTTAGGAGATTTAAGCTTGATCCTTCTAGTCAACAAGAAAGGTCAACTGTTATCATCCTTATGGCTACTTTTAGGATCCGTGAGTACCTTCATCATTAGTCTTTGAGAAATTACTAAGAACTCATTGGTTTTTTCAGGATCCAAAGCCACAAGTGCCACTTGATACGTCCTTGTCAAGTGGCAAGATATTTGTGAAGAAAGAGAAAATTAACTCCTCCCTTTCCCCCAAAAAGGCCCACATTGATCGGTCTATGATGATATTGCGATCGCGGAAGAGGAAAACCCCTGAAGCGACGAATTTGAACTTAGAAGATCTTGGGGCTGAGGATACACTTCTAAGGCTAGTCTCCTTTTTCTCAAGTTGTAGGTTTTAGTGTTGCGTTTGTTTCTTATGCTTTGTCTTTCACTCTTTCTAATGTAACTATTTTTCCAGGTCTTTGATTGTATGTCTATAGACTTGATGATCCGAGATGAAAAGGCTGAACAAGCTTTAAAAGAACAAGAAAAGATGTGGAAGGCGACCAACGAGGATCTCCTGAGATGATTGGAAGTCCTGAAAAAGGAAAAGGCCGAGAAAAAGGAGGATCATGATGCATAGACGGCAGAGGTGATCGCCGAAGTGAAAGCTAGCGCAATCATGACTATTTGGGAGGCTAAGATCAAACTAGCTGAAGATGTGGCAAAAGCAGGCCCCTAGAATATAGTTGGGTGACGCACAACCTTCACTGAATAAAAGGGTGAATCTGTCAAGACTAGCCAGGATCCTAAGGGGCAACATCCAAAGTGGAATGAGGATGAAAAGAGCGCACGCAATGATGAACGAGCTATGGTGTAGGCTTGTTACATAGGAATATTTTGCATGATTTTGTATAAAAAAATGTTTGTTTCTTATGGAATCCATGTAACACTTCTTCGTTTATGTATGATTGTTTTATATTTCTATCTGCTTGGTTGACTTACGTGATATGATTGTAGGATTTCTAAGGATCCTTACATAGCCAAGATCATAAGGAACTCTTAAGATTTGAATACCCTAAAATGGTTAGTAATCAACTTGGGATCTTAAAATAGTTCAGATCTTACTAACTATGTAGGAAAAATTAATTTTAAAGGACATATATAACCTGACTATCATTTGGCTTTGTGACCTTTAGACTTAGGAGAAGTCCTTTAGTATGATACGGGAAGACCCATGCTTTAAGAGTTCATCAAGGAGGATCCTTGATTGGCCCTAACTCAGTGAACTTAGGAAGGATCCCTCTTTGGGGATAACTTCAAACTTGGAAAATACCTTAGAAAAAAATCTTGTTTTGCTACGTGATAATGTTGTAAACCTTGCATATTTTTTGGGGACATCACAACTTTAGACAAAACGTTGGTGTCATAACTCTTAGAAAATCTCAGGGGAAAATCCCAACCTCAGATAACACATCAGTGTTACAATCTTTAGTAAACTACTGGGGAAATCCCAATTGAAAGTAACATGTTAGTGTTACAAATCTCGACAAATTATTGGGGAAATCCCAATTCGTATGATAACATGTCAATGTTATGACCCTTAGGAAATTTTATTAGGGAGATCCTAACTTGAGATAACATGCTAATGTTATACCCTTATCAGTTTTCTAAAATAAAGGGTAAAAGGTAAAGAGTATGTGTACCTTGGGTTTGTTGGAAAATCACTAATCTCTCTTAGATGAAATAAGCTTTACGATGTATTACATTACAGGATCTTGGCAAGATATTTACATCAAAGGTAGCTATCCAATATGCCCCTTTCCTACTTCAGCATCTATAAGATATAGTCCTTCCTATTTAGGTGCCAATTTACCTGTACTAGGATCGTTGGTATTTTGGAATACTTTCCTTAAGACTTGGTCTCCTTTCTAGAATCTTCTGACCTTGATATTCTTGTTGTATGTTTTGGTGATTCTTTGTTGATGGGAAGCGATGCGAAACTTGGCAAGATCCCTGAGTTCATCGATAATATCAAGATCTTGGGCTGGGATCATATCGTTGTTCTCTTGATCTTGAAATCGATATATTGCCATTGGGCTCATCAATTTAGTGGGGATCATCTCTTTTGCTCTGAACACCAAACAGTATGGAGTTTGGCATGTGGCAACTTTGGTAGTGTTCCTATCTGTGCATAGGATGAAAAAAGCTCTTCTGCCCATCTCCCTTTCATTTCATCTAGCCTTTTCTTCAAGTTATTGACTATGATTTTGTTGCAAGATTCTGCTTGACCTTTGGATTGAGGGTAAAGAGGGGTGGACATTATCATTTTTATTCTCCAACAGATGCAAAAGTCCTTAGTTCTCTTGCTTATGAATTAGAATCCATCGTCACATATAATTTCGGCAGGGATCCCGAACCTAGTCTGGATATTATGTTTGATAAATGACACCACCTCCTTATCTCTTATTTGAACAAAAGCCTCAGCCTCGATCCACTTCGATAAATAGTCTAGCATTACCAGCATTAAGACTTTTCCTCCTGATGCCTTATGTAATTTTCCTACCATAACCATCCCCCACTTCATAAATATCCAAGGGGATATGATAGGATGTAATGGTTCTGCTGGTTAGTGTAGGATGTTGCTATGTCTGTGACAAGCATCACATATTTGATCATACAAAAAGGAATCTCTCTTCATGGTTGGCTAGTAGTATCATGTCCTCAACACCTTGGAGCACAAGGATCTGCCCCCAGGGTGGTTACCATAATCTCCTTCATGTTTGTCTTTTAGGACTTTCGAAGCCTCGTAATCTTCTAGGCATCTAAGGTATGGACTTGCCATGGATTTCCTATATAGCTTACCTTGGATTATCACAAAACATGAGACCCTCATTTTGAATGACTTGTCACTTTTTTCTTCCTTTGGGATGGTACCATTTTGGAGATATTCCACAATGGTTTGAATCCAAGATCTTGAGGTTGGGGATCATGATCTTCTATTGTAGCGACGTTGGTTGTTATCTCGTCATCGTCGGGATCCCTGAGTCTTTTGACAGGATCCTCGATAGCTGGGTTCATCACATGGATTATCAGGATCCTGTTTTCTGGTGGGATACTTTGGGAAGATCCTAGATTGGGCAAGGCATCCGCTTCATCATTGTCTTCTCTAGGAACTTGGTTTTGTCTAAATGCTACGAATTCATAGGCTAAATTTTTGAGGATCTATAGTTATAGTGCTAGACTTTCTTCTTTTACTGAATAGGATCCATTAAAATGGTTAGTTATTAATAAGGAGTCGACATATACCTGGAGACCCTTGATATGTAGATCCTTGGCTAGTTGTAGTCCCATGATTAGTGCATCATATTCAGCCTTATTGTTGGTTGCATCGAACTCTCAACTGACTGCCTGGGGTAGGATGTCCCCCTCTGGTGACTTTAGTATGATCCCTAGTCTAGTTCATTTTTGGTTTGATGCTCCATATGTGAATAATGTCCATCTTGCTATGTTTTCTTCTTTTAGGAATCTTTTAGTTTCTATATCTACTTCATCTTGTAGATCATTACTGAAGCCAGCCATAAAGTCCGCCAATGATTGGGATTTTATTATGGATCTTGGCTCATACTTCATGTTATATGTGTTTAGCTTCACGGACCACTTTTCCATCCTTCCCAACGTTTCGGTTTTTCTCATAACATTCTTAATAGGATAATTAGTTCTTACGATTATAGGATGTGTTTCAAAGTAGTGTCTTAATTTCGTGCAACCAATTACTAATGTAAGTATAAGTCTTTCAAGGTGAGAGTACCAGGTCTAAGGATCCAAGAGACTTTTAATTACATAGTAGATAGATTTTTGGTCCCCGTTAATATCCTTAGCTAAGAATATACTCACTACGTTTGAGGATACTAAAAAGTATAAAAGAAGTGGTTCCCCATCTAATAGTGTTATCAATAGGGGTGTTGAACTTTGGTATCTTACAAGTTCCTGGAAAGCATATTTGTGCTCCTTATCCCACTCGAACTTTTTATTTTTCTTCAAGGTGTCGTAGGAAGGTTTGCATCTTTCTGAGGATCTTGAGGTGAACATGTTCAAGGCTGCCACTCTTTCTGTTCGACTTTGAATATCCTTTTGTAACATCAGTCAAAATAAGTCCACAACAGTCACATGTGATCATGGCAAACAGTTAATGTAATAAACTTACTTTGTAGTTCATGGTAAATTCTAATACAAATATGAACTTTCAAACATACATCATGGTATAATTCAAAAGTACACGGCCATATGATTCCAAAAGATTTTAACAAATCTCAATCTGACTTCACAAGTTGAAGTTATGATAATTTCTATAATAAAAGAAAAAAATTGAAAAGTGAGAATTAGCTATTGGAATCTAATATTGGAATCTTAAAGAAATTTGTAGTACTCGGAAATACCTATGTGTGGATATATCGAGCGTCAAAAACAGAGCTCGTATGCAAAAAATATGATCTTGCAAAGATGTAGCAGTCTAAGAGCATGACACGTGGTGAAAACCCTAGCTGCCTTGGTTCACGACGTGAGCATGTATTGTCATGATGTGACAGTGCTCTAGAACACTCCTCAAAGCAAGAATGTAGATGGAAAGTCTACCAGGTGATATGTTTAGGTCTCACGACGTGATCATGTCATTTTCAAGAAGTAAGATGTTTTCCGGAAACCTTCCACAACTAGAAACCCAAATGGCAAGTCTACGAGGTGATAAAATCATAATTTACGACGTGAGCATATATGCTCATGTCGTGAAAGTGCCCTGGATACACTAAAATAGCAAGTTCGACCCTTGCTCTGATTACACCAAATTTTCTTTGTCTCCCTCATTTGCTGAAGGCTTTCCTTGTCCCGAGCCTAACGATCACAAACCACCAACCATTTCTAGTTAGATTCTATCAAATCACACTACTAGGGTGAGTTTCATGGCCCCACTTTTAAAATGTTTTCGGGGAAGAATGCACGCTAAATATTGTGTACAAGTTAATATTATATTTATATGATCGTATATTCGAATCATCATAAAATTCTATTAACCGAGATATAGTGGTTTTAAATCATATATACTTATGATATATTTGATCTTTTGAAACTATACAAATATTGGTATGTTGTTATCATAAGTTTTACGTTGGTTAAAATCTGATATTTATCTATATATCTAATAATTTGAAGTTATACAACTACTTTGACTTGTTAACAGTGTTGTTATTATTGGTTTTCTATTAGTTAAAACATGGTTTAATTTCAATTTATAGTTGTTGTACTGCCTAAATCTTATTAAAGTTATGTGCAACGTTTTAAAGCATAGTCTAGTAACTTAGGGTTTTAGACACAAATATGCTTTGACTGTTGGAACTATCGGAACTCGACAAATCTACATGAGGTATTCAATTCTTCAAGTAAGACTGAAAAATCTTAGTAAAATCCTCTGGCCTGTAAAAGCTAATCATGTGTAAGCGAGGAAGTTGTGTATAGCTCTATATGGCTTGACACCCCTACTCGTGGTTGCTAGCTATAACCCATGGTTTGACGAAACCGGCCTGGTGACGATAGTATAGATCTATAAACATTATACTTTGTCGATATACAAGGATTAATGTTAAGTATAAGATTCACAAACACTTTTACTCAGATTACATGAGACTATATGTATACCACTTATTTAGTAAGTAAAACATTATACATAGGATATATAAAATATGTTGGAGACAAGTATAAGTCAGAATGACACTTCCAAACTATTTTTTATACTTTTGGAACTTGGAAAAGTACTATTTTTACTCAGAGTCAAAACCTAAAGACTCACCAACTTTATGTTGATGTATTTTCAAAATGCATGTGTTTTCAGTAACTTAATAAGCTAGAATGTTACTCGGGCAGTGAAACTTTTTTTGACAAATACTACTATCATTTTTGTTGGTATGGAACGTCTATCTGTTATGATCTGTGTAATATTTCAGATACTATGTAATAATGACTAGGAATACACGAACAATGTAAATTTCTATTATCAATAAAGGTATATAGTTTATAGAATATTTTTTACAGTTCAATGTATGTTTAATAAATACGATACAAAAATGAAGTTACACAGCCCGGTGTTTCCGCCGCCGGCCGGGGGTGTGACGCCTTTGTCGAGGATGGGGATCTTAGATCAATGATTGCTTTTATTTGCTCAGGACTTGTTTCAATTCATCTTTTGGTCACCATGTACCCAAGGAACTTGCCAGATCTCATTCCAAATTTACACTTAGAGGGGTTTAGCTTCATGTTATATTCGTCCAGTATGTCGAAGGCTTCTTCAAGATCTTTGAGATGGTCTTTATCTTTCTTCGAGTTGGCCGCCATGTCATTAATGTAGACTTCCATGGTGTCCCCTAGTTTCGCTTTGAACATCCTATTGACTAGCCTTTGATATGTTGCACCTTCTTTTTTAAGACCAAATGGGATACCGGTATAACAATATATACATGTTAGGGTTATGAATGTAGTATCCTCTTGGTCAGTTGGTTCCATTTAGATTTTTTAGAACCCTACTGATGCAACCAGGAATGTTAGAAACTCATGACCGGTTGTGGCCTCTGTCATGGAGTCTATGTGTAGTAGAGGGAAAGGATGGGACAAGCCTTGTTAAGATCCATATAGTCGATACATACTCTCCATTTGCCATTCTTCTTTTGTACTACGACCACATTGGCTAGCCATCTTGGGAACTTCACTTCCTTGATCATTTCTGTTTTAAGAAGTTTTTCTACTTCTTCTTGTATGATTTGGTTTCTCTCTGGTGGGAACTTCCTTCTCTTTTTGTGTAATGGTCTAAAAGAAGGGTCAATATTAAGTTTATGGGTTATTATATTTTTTCTAAATCTATCATATCCTCATGCTTCCTTGTATTCTTGATTCTAGGTTTAAGGAGCTTTATTAGTTCTTCTTCGATTGGTTCTGGTATTGAGGATCCTATAAGAAATCCTCAAGGCTCACGGGTCCTTCCTTTACACATTGCTCTCTTGTTCCTAACACATCTCGTGCCCCCTTCTTTAATTGCTATGGTTTTATGGTATTATTGAAGATTTCATTGAAGTCTTGTAGCACTCTTTGGATTCTTGTTGATCATCTGTGACCTTTACTGTCCCCAATGGGGTGGGCATCTTCACACATTGATGATATGTTGATGGGACTGCCTTCATCTCATGAATCCATGGTCTACCTAGTATAAAATTATAAGAGGATAATTTATCTATTCACTACAAGAAAAACTAGATTTTGCTACAGAAGGAATCCAGTGCGAAAAGCTGAAACTTCGTTGCGAAAGAAGAATAGAAACGGAATTCGTGACGACCGATTTTCGTCCCAAAAAAACCCTGTAGCGAGCATTTGCTAGGGAAACAATCATTACGTCGCAATTGTGACAGTGGAATGAAATCCATGGTAGATGGTATTCCATCGTGTATTCCGTAGTAGGATTCCATCACAAATTCCA
This sequence comes from Lactuca serriola, assembly GCF_051521515.1. NCBI lineage: Eukaryota > Viridiplantae > Streptophyta > Magnoliopsida > Asterales > Asteraceae > Lactuca > Lactuca serriola. Next base: position 92,592,700 of record NC_136413.1, on the reverse strand, counting down.
TGGTAGTTCTTCCATTACAAATTCCATTGTAGTTAATCCCTAGCAAAGTCCGTAGTGATGATTCCCTAACAAATTTCGTGGTGGTGAATTCCTAGTAAATTCTGTGGTGGTGATTCCCTAGTAAATTTCGTGGTGGTGATTTCCAAGTAAATTATGTGGTGATGAATCCCTAGAAAACTCTGAAGTGATAATTCCCTAGCAAATTATGTGGTTATGAATCCCTAGCAAATTCCGTGGTTGTGGATCCCTAGCAAATTTGGTGGTGATGAATCCCTAGCAACTTTCGTTTGATGACTTCCTAGGAAATTCCATGGTGGTGAATCCCTTGCAATTATCGCGATGTACATTGTATAACAGATTCCATATCAATGATTCTATATGGACAGATGGATAATTGATTTATAAGTTAAATACAAATTATTTTGTAGTAATATATGAAAATAAAAATAAAAAAAATCAAATAACACTATATCATAAAATAATACAATAATTATTTATTTCCTGGAAAATGGAAAGTTGCTAATCTAAAATAAATACTTTGAAATAAACATATCAACACTTTATGACCTACTCGTGTTGTTTTGTAATGATATTAATAAGATTCATTGTCGTTTCCAGTTGTTTTTCAAGTTACCCGACTCTTTCGTAGTTTTGTTCTTCTTGAGCCTTAATTATTTGTTTAAGCTCTTCGTTTAGCTCTTTTTGTTTTTTAGAAATCAAGAATACAGAGGTACGGGCGTATAGAACAGATCCTGTTCAACTAAGGTCATATTTTTTTGCTCTTTTTGTTTAGCAACAAGCTCCCTCATTTCTTCCATTTCATCATTTTTTTCCGGAATGTAAGATACATCCGTTTTACAGTTAATATTGGGAACCTCCTTTGAAAAAGTGTCTAATCCATAAAGTCTTATTTTTTTTTGTCATGATCACCAACAACATCATAAAATAGTTTGCCCTCTTCAAATTCAGCACCTTCAGTTGCCAACTCTTCTCGTTTTTTTGTATAGCTGCCTACAAAATAAAAATAATATAAGTTAAAAGATATTAAAGTTATGAATGACATTATTAAATAGCTACAATATAAAAGTTTAATTTCACTTGAATGAATATTACATGAATTTATCTATCTTTTTCATTTGTGAAAGTGACTCCATCAAGATTCTTCATGTGTGTATACAGGAACAATTCACTATGGGGTGGATCACATCCTAATTTCCTCTTCTTCATAAGTACCACAAAATGTCAAATCTACAGAAAAACATAAACTTTGATGTACCATTAAAAAAAAATAGCAAATCAGAAGCTATCTTCAAATGACTTGTGGATCCAACATTATGGGTAGGTTGTGCTACTCCATCAGCCACACCATTATGCCTATTTTTCTTGATTTGCTTGAATTTTAGCTTGTATTCATCTGTATCTGTCACACCCCGAAACCGAAGGCGGAAACGTTTCGGGGCGGAGGACGTCATGAAGTATCGCAACCAATGTACATAGTAAGCATAGTAAACACAAAACATTACACTACATAGATTCATTACATTTGTTTGAAAGTAAAGTAATACAAGTTTTGTAGATACATAAGTTTAATCAAAAATATGACGAGACTTCCATACGCTCCGTCTTCTGCAAAAGAACGCGGGATACCTGTCTAAGGAGAACCTGAGAATACAAGCAGTTTAAAAATCAGCATAAAGCTGGTGAGTTCGTAAGTTGTTTGTTTATGTAAAAAGATCATTTTTTCCTTTGCTTTTTTGAAAAGTTTTTATCCAAGAAAATCTCACATTTTCTTATAAAGACAGTTTAGTTAAACTTCTGAATTTCGTTCGGTACAACAGTAGATAGTTTAATACGTAAAACTCTAGATTGAAAACCCTTGGGAACACCATCCAGTACAACAGTAAGTAGTTTAATACATAGAACTCTAGATTGAAAACCCCTGGGAACACCATCCAGTACAACAGTAGGTAGTTTTAATGTATAAAACTATAGATTAAAGGAAGATATAAAATCCGTGAATAAATCTTATATTTAATACGTATTGTGAGTCAGATAACCATGCTAATATGACACGAGACCTCCTTGACGTTCTTCAGACGTCGGACAATATCCATAATTTGTCACCCCAGGCGTGCCCGCCTAACAGTAGCTAGAAGTTAAGGTGTGGGATTGTCAGTCCCGAATAGATCTATTCACAAATTCCACACTCTCCCTCCAGGAGACTATGGTTATACTTCCGGGGAGGATTTACTGATAACCCGAAGGGTTTAATGAAGACAAATCTCACAAGCTATTATAAAATTATTCACGGTGTACTCGGTCGTTATCAAACATCGTAATCGTTTTGAAACATCATACAATAAAAACAATTGAATACAAAGAAATTATCTGGCATGATACTCTAAATTAAACTGAGATAAACTGAATCAGACATAGTTTATCTATTAACCTTGCATGAAATCTGTTCTCATAAAACAAGATGTAACATCCCGAAATAGCAAGAGTAGAGTTGAAGGGCTAAAGGTGTTATTTGGGAAAGAGTGATTCGGCGAGTCCATGGCTGGACTCGGCGAGTAGAGTCGTGACTTGGTCGCGTGTTAAGTAGCCGACTCAGCGAGTCGATGAGATGGACTCGGCGAGTAGGCGCTAGGTGGAGAAAACCCTAATTCTCGGGGTTGAGCCCTATATAAGGAACATTATGTTCCTTCCCCAGCCTCTTTATCTCCCCTCTTGAGTACCAGAAACCCTAAATCGCATAGGAGCTCCATTGTTGAGTGGATTGGAGCATTGAAGAAGTTTATTAAAGGAATTTTGTGGGAATTGAAGGCTTGGGGCAAGGGGCTTTGCTTGGAATCAACTTCATTTCAGTTGGGGGCGTCCATTGGAGGTAATATCTTGTTCTTGGCCTGATTGTATGTTGTTTCTTCAATTTGGGGTTTGTGGGATCTTTCCTAAGGATGTAAATGGAAGTCTAGAGGTTAGATCTGAGGTTGCTACCTCAGATCTGGAAGGGAGGAGAATCAGAGAGCATGAAAGTCCCTGTGTTAGAGTGTTTGGTGAAGCTTGCAAGTCCCAAACCCTAGTTATAAGTGAATAAAGCCTAGATCTCTTGGGATTCACGTAAAGTTTGCCACTTTACGTGATGGATGAGTTATATAAGGCTAGATCTATGTTTTGGGTCATTTGCATGGCCTGGAATGCTTCTGAATGGATTCAGATCGGTGGTACTCGGCGAGTCACATGGGTGAACTCGATGTCACACCCCCGAACCATACGGCGGAAACGTCCGGGGGCTGTCATGACTCAATTGAATACCATAACATTGAGTATATATGAAACATAACAACATTCGTCACCATTCATCATTACAGTACAACCAGCAGTGTTTACATGTCATACATTGTTTAAACATTACATTCCCAAAAATTAAATTGTTTGATTCATACATAAATAAACTGCAACCGTCACTGAATATGATTTCCCTTGATTCACTGGTTCCCTGAGAATACAAGTATTTTGAAAAACGTCAACATATGAAATGTTGGTGAGTTCATAAGTAGTGTTTGAAATCGAATGTTTGTATTGTTTGAAAAACCACCAGAAAATCCGATATTTTCTGAAAAGAAAAGCTTTTGAAAACGTTTGTGAAGATCCATAGGTATGCTTGTTTGTTTCTATACTTGTAAAAAAAATTGTTCATTGAAGATGTATGCATTTCAAATCTGTATGTATTGAAAACCCTAGGAAAACCCGATGTTCTCCTAGTTCCTTGAATTACATGAAGTTACATTGAAACCATTGCATAGCATATAGTGTCAGTCCCAGGCAACGTTGGAAGGTTCTCGAGCAGGATTATTTACTACAAACCCGCGTTACACAAACGCCCAGTTTATAGTTATACTAACGACCCCGAAGGCGTCGTCAGTACTAATCGCGTTATCCAATCGCCCTGACTAGGTGTCGTCCCGCATCCGAAGAGTAAGAGGACACGAAGGTCTCGATAACTCTATTAATCGGTTGGGAATAATATGCGTGCGAGGGGTCCCCGACCCGCCTCATAAAATATGCAGACTTTTCTAGCAATACCAAGGACCCTTGGGGACCAGTGGTATACAAGCCATTGAAAGTCCCTCTACGTTGTGCCGAGTCGGTGAAACTCAACACTTCGTAGAAAATATGCGTCTTCGGGCCTTAAGATCAGGTCATTGGGCTAGCTAGGCTCAACGAACAAGATTTTACACTTGTGGGGCCCAAAGATGGTGCGTAGACGTCTGTGCACACTCGTATGTAAGCTAAGTTCCCAAACGTTATGTATATGAACCGTAGTGTCGTAGAGTTAGTAGTTGTAGATTTCTATTGGCTCGAGACCGAGCCAATTCGTTTAACAACGACTTTTGGTATTGAAATGAGTTGTATTTCGTCGATAGTCGCGATGCTATTATTTAATCAAATTGTGTATATTGAATTAGCCTTGAGATATTTTTGTTTTCAGCCCCTCATTATTTGTAAAATTTACATTTTCAACCCTTTTTATTAAATACTTCCCGGTTTGGTCCTTAAACTATTTTTCTTGACATTTTAACACCAAAAATTATTGAAATTAACATTTTTCAGCATATTTTTCATAGAAAACAGTTTAAGTCCCTGAAAATGCAGTTTTCTCGGTTTTAACCCTTCTTTTCGCAATTTTGACAATTTTGGCCCAAATTGGAAAGTTTTTGCAACTTTGGTCCTTTTTAAATTTAAAAAGCATTTTAAACCTTTGAAAAGGATTTGGAACACTTATAGTCCACTGTTTTACAGAAAATTACAGTTTTAGCCCTCCAAAACAGAAAAATTCGCATAATGGGCCTCATTGGGCCAAAAATGTCATTTTTAGCCCATTAAGCTTGAAATTTATGTTTTTAATCCTCTAATTGAGCATAATTCCAGAAATTGTTTTATGGAAACTGTTTTGACACACTTCATCCATCAGAATCTGTGAAATGTCAATTTGGGCCCTTAATTTTGTATTTTTCACATTTTTGGCCCAAAATTTGTGTTTTTAGATTAAAGAAAATTGTTGCTAACCACTTAGCTATTTTTTTTGTAACACTTTATATGTAGAAATATATTTGAAGCTAAAATCATACAACATAAGTTATATCTCGGTTTTGAGGGGTTTTATGGCTAGATCCAACATTAAAACACATAAAAGCATACATATAAGCATGGAAATCATACAAGGCATACAAAACACATATAGATCTACACTTTCACTTGTATTCCCCACCCCCCCACAAAACTCATAAAAACAGAAAATAGGGAGTATGAAGCTCACCTTGGGTGTTGATTCGGTTTTTGAAGAAAGATTGGAAGAAATGAAGTGATTTTTGGCCTTTGCACTCCTTGATGAACTTTTCGAGTTTATGGGGTTTCTAGAGTGCAAGATCATGATTTTTGCATGGGTTAGGAAGAGATTTTTGATAAATAAGGAATACAAGTCATAGATCTAAGCAAAACCTTACCTTAGATGATGATTTTGTGGAAGAACTTCCTTGAATGCTTCCTAATTTTCGAGATTTTGGATGGAGAGGAAGAGAGAAGTCTTGAGTGAATCTAGAGAGGGTTGAGATATTTTTGTGGTGTGTATGTGTGTATGGCCGAGAGTGAGAGAGAGGAGAGAAGAGAAGTGATATTTGAGGTGATGTGCATGGAGGAATGGGAAATATTGCATGGATATCCTTTGGATAATAATGAGGTGGCATGCATTAAGTCAACTCTTCCATTTCCTCTTGGGCTTGGGTATTGGGCCGAAAACATGGAGGAAAAAGGGAATTTGGGCCTTTTGCTCCTAAGCCCAATATTTGAGTTAGCCTTGGGTATGTTTTTAGTCTAAAAGAATGTAGTAGGATTTTTATGTTTTTATTGAACTAGTTTAGGTTATTCATGTATCAAGGCTCTTAATCCATTTCATTCTAGGCCCAACACGACCTAAAATGTTGAATTAAATAAATATGGGTCCAATTAGAGTCCAATTAGGGTTCTAAGCCCATGATAGTCTAATTGGAAGCTTATTGGTCCATTTGGATCCAATAAGGGAGTCCTAGTCCAAAATGGACATTAAACAAGGACTTCTAGGGTTTCCAATTGTTTGATGACTATTTGTAGTACTTGTATGATGTATTTGATTGAAGTTTTTGATTCGCATTGACTTGAATGTATAGATTACATGGCTCAAAATTTCCAGTTGTGACATCATCCCCCCGTTAGAGGGAATTTCGTCCTGAAATTCTGTTTGAAAGCTAGATTTGAGAATGCTAGAATAGGTGAGGGTACTTCTACTTCATTTGATCTTCGCGTTCCCACGTGAATTCTGGCCCACGCTTCGCGTTCCACCGTACCTTCACGATCGGGATGCGACTTTGCTTAGTACGCTTCACTTCCCTGTCCATGATTTCGATTGGTTCTTCGACGAACAGGAGATTCTCATTAATTTCGATTTCATCAAGAGGAATGACAAGGGTTTCATCTGATAGGCACTTTTTCAGATTAGAGACGTGAAACACGGGGTGTACACCGTTTAGCTCCGCGGGTAGTTGTAGTTTGTAGGCTACCGGACCTATTCGGGCGACGATTTCGAAAGGTCCAATGTACCGTGGGTTTAGCTTTCCCCGTTTTCCGAAACGTATAACCCCTTTCCAGGGTGAGACTTTTAACAGTACATGATCGCCGACCTGGAATTCTAAGGGCTTTCGCCGTTTATCGACGTAGCTCTTTTGTCGGTCACGCGATGCTTGTAATCGAGCTCTGATCTGAACGATCTTTTCCGTGGTTTCGCGAATAATCTCCGGTCCTGTTATTGCCCTATCCGACGTATCTGTTCTTGCTAGCTGGGTATCACCTACTTCAGCCCAACATAACGGTGATCTACATTTACGCCCGTACAGTGCTTCGAAAGGAGCCACCTTGATGCTCGAATGATAACTATTGTTATATGAAAACTCGATCAACGGTAGGTGGGTATCCCAAGACTTTCCAAAGTCTATTACTCATGCGCGAAGCATGTCTTCAAGCGTCTGAATGGTTCGTTCGCTTTGACCGTCCGTTTGTGGGTGATACGCGGTGCTCATATCAAGATGAGTTCCCATTGCCTTGTGGAGTGATTGCCAAAAGCGCGATGTGAACCTACTGTCCCTATCCGAGATGATAGATTTTGGCACTCCATGGAGTCTTACGATCTCTCGTAGGTACAACCGCGTCAGTCTCTCCATCTTGTAGGACTCTTTGATTGGTAGGAAATGGGCAGATTTCGTCAGTCGGTCGATTATTACCCATATGGTGTCCAGTCCGTCCGACGTCTTGGGCAGCTTGGTCACGAAGTCCATAGAAATCCCCTCCCATTTCCACTCAGGGATTGCCGGTTGCTGTAACAATCCGGAAGGTTTCTGGTACTCCACTTTTACTTTGGCGCACGTAAGGCACTTACCAACATAGGTCGCGATTTCCGCCTTCATGTTAGGCCACCAATAGTGTTGCTTAATGTCCAAATACATCTTGTCCGAACCAGGATGAATGGAGTATCGTGTCTTGTGGGCTTCCTTCATAACGGTCTCCCTAAATCCTCCGATTTTTGGGACCCACATACGGTTCATGAAGTAGTATACCCCATTCTCTTTGACTTCCAGGTTCTTCTCCATTCCGCGTAATGTCTCGCTAGTTCTATTTTCCGCTTTCATAGCCTCTGCCTGGACTGATGCAATTTGAGTGGCCAGATGAGACTGAATGGTTATCGAGAGCGTTTTCGTACGGCGATTGGTGTACTCCTTCCGACTTAGTGCGTCAGCTACCACGTTGGCCTTGCCTGGATGGTACTTGATCTCGCATTCATAGTCATTTAGTAATTCCACCCATCGCCGCTGTCTCATGTTCAGCTCCTTTTGATTCAAGATGTGCTGGAGGCTCTTGTGGTCTGTGAAGATGATGCACTTTGTACCGTATAGGTAGTGCCTCCAAATTTTTAGAGCGAAGACCACGGCTCCCAGTTCTAGGTCGTGGGTCGTGTAATTTACTTCGTGCGTCTTTAGTTGGCGGGACGCATATGCTATCACTCTTCCACGTTGCATGAGAACGCAACCTAAGCCTTGATTCGACGCGTCACAGTAGACTACAAAATCTTCCGTTCCTTCGGGTAGAGATAGTATAGGAGCGCTACAGAGAGCTTGCTTCAAGGTTCGAAACGCAATCTCTTGTCGGTCGGTCCACTTGAACGGCACGCCCTTTTGCGTAAGCAAGGTAAGCGGCTTGGCGATCTTAGAGAAATTTTGGATGAACCTCCTATAGTAGCCTGCTAGGCCTAAGAACTGACGAATTTCTGGGGTGTAGTCGGAGTTGCCCATCCTTCCACAGCTTTGACCTTAGAAGGATCCACGTGAATTCCGTCTTGGCTAATTACGTGGCCTAGGAAATTCACACTCCGGAGCCAGAAATCGCACTTGGAGAGTTTGGCGTACAGCTTTTCCGTTCGCAGAGTTTCTAAGACCTATCGGAGATGTTGGCCATGCTCCTCTTTGTTTCGAGAATAGACGAGGATGTCATCGATAAACACAATGACGAAGTTGTCCAGAAACGGTCGACAGATTCGATTCATTAGGTCCATAAATGCGGCAGGTGCATTTGTTAGACCGAAGGGCATTACAACGAATTCATAATGTCCGTAGCGGGTTCGGAAAGCGGTTTTAGGAATATCCTCTTCTCGGACTTTGAGTTGGTGGTATCCGGACCGTAAGTCTATTTTAGAGAAATAACTAGCTCCTTGGAGCTGGTCGAATAGATCATCGATTCGCGGGAGTGGGTAGCGGTTTTTAACCGTGAGTTTGTTTAACTCTCTGTAATCGATGCACATTCTGAAAGATCTGTCCTTCTTTTTGACAAAGAGCACCGGAGCTCCCCATGGCGAGTAGCTAGGTCGGATAAATCCCTTGTCCAGAAGCTCACTGAGTTGGCTGGACAATTCCTGCATTTCAGCAGGAGCCAACCGGTATGGTGATTTAGCGAGAGGAGTTGCTCCTGGAACGAGGTCGATTCGGAACTCAACCTGTCTCTCTGGGGGTACTCCTGGAAGATCTTCGGGAAACACATCCGGAAATTCACACGCTACTGGAATGTCTTGGATGTTAGTCTCTTCTTTGGTCTTGTCCACTATGTGAGCCAAGAACGCCAAATTGTTCTTTCGTAGATGTTTTTGTGCTTTGATGCACGAGATGAGGCGAAGATTCGTACTGGGTTTGTCTCCGTAAATTACTAAGGTTTCGTGATTTGGGAGACGAAGGCGAACGGCCTTCTCGTGGCACATAATCTCAGCATGGTGGGGGCTTAACCAGTCCATGCCGATAATCACATCGAAACTCCTAATTGATACTGGCATCAGATCTATTCGTAAGACGTGTTGGTTGAGGGTTAGGGTACATCCGATGTAGATTTCCTTAGTGGATTCGGTTTTCCCATTGGCCATTTCCACCGTATAGGTTTCATTTAGCTTCTGGGGTTGTTGTTTTAATAAATGTTTAAACTTCTCACTTACGAAACTTCGCTCCGCTCCGGTATCAAATAAGATGCATGCATAAGTGTGGTTTAGGAGGAACGTACCGGTCACAACTGCGGGGTCTTGAACTGCATCACTCTGACCCATAGTCAGCATTCTTCCTGCTCCTCTGTTTCCTGAGTTGTTGTTGTTAGGGCAATCTCGACGGAAATGTCCCGTCCTTCCACACCCAAAACAGGTGTGGCTAGGTCCTGCGTTGTTGCCGCCGGTATTGGTGTTGATGTTATTGCGGGGGTTGTTGTTGTTCTGGTTGTTTCCCTGACCCTGGTTCTGAGAAGGATAAGTCCTGCAGAACCTTGCAGTGTGTCCCCTTCGGTTGCAACTGGTGCAATGGAACTCCCTCCATTCTCCATGGTGATGGAACCCACACTTATTGCACTTGGGAGAATTACCGGAATAGGGTCTTGAAGCATTTGAAGCAGCTGAGGCTGGAGCATGTGATGTGACTGGAACCGGCGCAGTGACAACGTGAACTGCCACCGTTTGCTGCCTTTTAGAGGTCTCGGGGCCCTGACGCCCCTTCCTCTTGTTGTTCCATCCTTTCTTACCATCACTCTTCTTCTTCTTTTCAGTCTCTACTGGTTTCTCGCCCTTTTTGTGGTTATGATCATATAGCCTCTTTGCCAATCTATTCGCACTGTCAAAAGTTTCAGGGTTCGCAGCTATCACATTCCCTTGAATGGGGGATGTTAGTCCCCAGATGAATCGTTCGATCTTCTTTCCCTCTGATGTGATCATACCCGGGCACAACAGAGATAGTTCACTGAATCTCGATATGTAAGCATCGATATTCCCATTCTGCACCGTGAGATTCCATAGTTCCTGCTCCATCTTCTGTATTTCACCTCGGGGGCAGTAGTCAGCCGTCAACATCTCTTTCATTTCTGCCCAGGGAATAGAGTTGGCGACAGGGAGTGTCATAGCTTCTACGTGACCATTCCACCAAGTGAGTGATTGGTCCACGAAAGTGCAGGCCGCGAACTTCACCTTCATCTGCTCGGGGCACTCGCATATCTCGAATACCGACTCTACCTTCTCGATCCATCGCTTTAGAGCGATCACTCCCCCAGTGCCGTTGAAAGTTCGGGGTTTAGCGTTCGCAAAATCCTTGTAGGTGCACGTTTTAGTGAGTCCTTGGTTCGTCCCGTTGTTCGAACTTCCGGATCCTTGCCCGTTACCTCCTCCGTTGTTCCCTCGGTGAAGTTGTGCCATAGCTGTTGTGACTGCAGCGGACACGACTGCCTGGAAAGCAGTGGAGTCAACTTCGGGCGGGGTTGGTTCAGGATTTCCGCGAGTAGCTGGGCGAGGCATCTTTCTGTCATGAAACGGAAAGATGTTGAGTGTACGTGGTTTCTGTGAGGTTGTGATCCTACTAACTAGGTGTATAGTACGAACCTAAACATTACTATCATCAAGCATACAATCATAACATAACAACTGAGAATATCATAGCAAAACACACAAAAGTTTATTAATATTATCCGTGTTTAGTACAAGAAAATTTGCTCGTAAGAGCATACATAAGTAACACTAATCCGACAGCATAACGGCTCCATGAGTAGTGTAGTCACTTAAACATAGAGCCGGAGTACATAACCTAGTTCCTAATATCCTACTATGATAGGTCTATCCCTAACCGCGATGAGCTGCGTCAGGAGGTGGTGCCGAGGTCATATGCCGAAATGTTGCGCCAGTAGCTGCGCCATCTCTGCCATGTCTCCTATAACTTCGTCCCTCTCGTGCTCTGCTCTCACTGCCCGAGCCTCCATAGCATACAGCTGTTGTCGCAGTGCGGCGATCTCAGCTTCGAGGGAACGGTTCTCTCTTGGGGGTTCACTGGTGGAGCAGGGTGATCTGGTTGTGCCTCGTCCTCGCATGGCGGGATGGGGTCCTAGCCCCCGACCTGACCCTCCTCGTCGTCATCGTCGATCTCTCCAAATTTGTAGTCGGTGTCTACATATTCGTCGGGTCCGACATCGTGTGCTTCTCCTGGATTCTCTCCCGGCTCATCCACAAGCATACCGTGAGCTACTAAGGCCTGATGAAACTGGATACCCGGCTGCTCCTCCTCAGGCTCCTCCTCCTCCTCTAGCCACCCGTTGTTTCCCTGATTAGGGAAGTAGGGGTCTCCAGGGTGATGAAAACCAGCCATGCTGTCTGCGCGAGTACGTAAATATGCTGACATTATTCCTAGGTGTTATGACTATTGTACAGACTAAGCAAACGTTCTCTTTTTGGTGATAAAGGGTATAGTTTTAGATTCCCTAGCTATCCCGATCTCATCAAGACGTGTGTTAGCTTTACCTTGGAGAGAATGTAGTTGATCAGGCTACATTCACTCCTTGGTATCACTAAGAACAGTCCCGAATTAACCGAGATACCAGCATTATTGTGTTTGATTCGGCATTAGGTCCTTATTTCTAATGCAAGCAAGTGTGTTTTATTTACTTGTTTTGTTCAGAGTTATGTTAGTCCCTCTTTTTGGTTTATAGTTGCATATCAATGTATGGCTCGACATGCTAGTTCACTATAAACAAAGCTCTGATACCAACCTGTCACACCCCCGAACCATACGGCGGAAACGTCCGGGGGCTGTCGTGACTCAATTGAATACCATAACATTGAGTATATATGAAACATAACAACATTCGTCACCATTCATCAATACAGTACAACCAGCAGTGTTTACATGTCATACATTGTTTAAACATTACATTCCCAAAAATTAAATTGTTTGATTCATACATAAATAAACTGCAACCGTCACTGAATATGATTTCCCTTGATTCACTGGTTCCCTGAGAATACAAGTATTTTGAAAAACGTCAACATATGAAATGTTGGTGAGTTCATAAGTAGTGTTTGAAATCGAATGTTTGTATTGTTTGAAAAACCACCAGAAAATCCGATATTTTCTGAAAAGAAAAGCTTTTGAAAACGTTTGTGAAGATCCATAGGTATGCTTGTTTGTTTCTATACTTGTAAAAAAAATTGTTCATTGAAGATGTATGCATTTCAAATCTGTATGTATTGAAAACCCTAGGAAAACCCGATGTTCTCCTAGTTCCTTGAATTACATGAAGTTACATTGAAACCATTGCATAGCGTATAGTGTCAGTCCCAGGCGACGTTGGAAGGTTCTCAAGCAGGATTATTTACTACAAACCCGCGTTACACAAACGCCCAGTTTATAGTTATACTAACGACCCCAAAGGCGTCGTCAGTACTAATCGCGTTATCCAATCGCCCTGACTAGGTGTCGTCCCGCATCCGAAGAGTAAGAGGACACGAAGGCCTCGATAACTCTATTAATCGGTTGGGGATAATATGCGTGCGAGGGGTCCCCGACCCGCCTCGTAAAATATGCAGACTTTTCTAGCAATACCAAGGACCCTTGGGGACCAGTGGTATACAAGCCATTGAAAGTCCCTCTACGTTGTGCCGAGTCGGTGAAACTCAACACTTCGTAGAAAATATGCGTCTTCGGGCCTTAAGATCAGGTCATTGGGCTAGCTAGGCTCAACGAACAAGATTTTACACTTGTGGGGCCCAAAGATGGTGCGTAGACGTCTGTGCACACTCGTATGTAAGCTAAGTTCCCAAACGTTATGTATATGAACCGTAGTGTCGTAGAGTTAGTAGTTGTAGATTTCTATTGGCTCGAGACCGAGCCAATTCGTTTAACAACGACTTTTGGTATTGAAATGAGTTGTATTTCGTCGATAGTCGCGATGCTATTATTTAATCAAATTGTGTATATTGAATTAGCCTTGAGATATTTTTGTTTTCAGCCCCTCATTATTTGTAAAATTTACATTTTCAACCCTTTTTATTAAATACTTCCCGGTTTGGTCCTTAAACTATTTTTCTTGACATTTTAACACCAAAAATTATTGAAATTAACATTTTTCAGCATATTTTTCATAGAAAACAGTTTAAGTCCCTGAAAATGTAGTTTTCTCGGTTTTAACCCTTCTTTTCGCAATTTTGACAATTTTGGCCCAAATTGGAAAATTTTTGCAACTTTGGTCCTTTTTAAATTTAAAAAGCATTTTAAACCTTTGAAAAGGATTTGGAACACTTATAGTCCACTGTTTTACAGAAAATTACAGTTTTGGCCCTCCAAAACAGAAAAATTCGCATAATGGGCCTCATTGGGCCAAAAATGTCATTTTTAGCCCATTAAGCTTGAAATTTATGTTTTTAATCCTCTAATTGAGCATAATTCCAGAAATTGTTTTATGGAAACTGTTTTGACACACTTCATCCATCAGAATCTGTGAAATGTCAATTTGGGCCCTTAATTTTGTATTTTTCACATTTTTGGCCCAAAATTTGTGTTTTTAGATTAAAGAAAATTGTTGCTAACCACTTAGCTATTTTTTTTTTGTAACACTTTATATGTAGAAATATATTTGAAGCTAAAATCATACAACATAAGTTATATCTCGGTTTTGAGGGGTTTTATGGCTAGATCCAACATTAAAACACATAAAAGCATACATATAAGCATGGAAATCATACAAGGCATACAAAACACATATAGATCTACACTTTCACTTGTATTCCCCCCCCCCCCCCACAAAACTCATAAAAACAGAAAATAGGGAGTATGAAGCTCACCTTGGGTGTTGATTCGGTTTTTGAAGAAAGATTGGAAGAAATGAAGTGATTTTTGGCCTTTGCACTCCTTGATGAACTTTTCGAGTTTATGGGGTTTCTAGAGTGCAAGATCATGATTTTTGCATGGGTTAGGAAGAGATTTTTGATAAATAAGGAATACAAGTCATAGATCCAAGCAAAACCTTACCTTAGATGATGATTTTGTGGAAGAACTTCCTTGAATGCTTCCTAATTTTCGAGATTTTGGATGGAGAGGAAGAGAGAAGTCTTGAGTGAATCTAGAGAGGGTTGAGATATTTTTGTGGTGTGTATGTGTGTATGGCCGAGAGTGAGAGAGAGGAGAGAAGAGAAGTGATATTTGAGGTGATGTGCATGGAGGAATGGGAAATATTGCATGGATATCCTTTGGATAATAATGAGGTGGCATGCATTAAGTCAACTCTTCCATTTCCTCTTGGGCTTGGGTATTGGGCCGAAAACATGGAGGAAAAAGGGAATTTGGGCCTTTTGCTCCTAAGCCCAATATTTGAGTTAGCCTTGGGTATGTTTTTAGTCTAAAAGAATGTAGTAGGATTTTTATGTTTTTATTGAACTAGTTTAGGTTATTCATGTATCAAGGCTCTTAATCCATTTCATTCTAGGCCCAACATGACCTAAAATGTTGAATTAAATAAATATGGGTCCAATTAGAGTCCAATTAGGGTTCTAAGCCCATGATAGTCTAATTGGAAGCTTATTGGTCCATTTGGATCCAATAAGGGAGTCCTAGTCCAAAATGGACATTAAACAAGGACTTCTAGGGTTTCCAATTGTTTGATGACTATTTGTAGTACTTGTATGATGTATTTGATTGAAGTTTTTGATTCGCATTGACTTGAATGTATAGATTACATGGCTCAAAATTTCCAGTTGTGACACTCGACGAGTTGCTTGAAGATGAGCTGGGACCCGACGAGTTGGAAGAACAACTCGGCGAGTCGGTTGAAGATAGCCTGGAACTCGGCGAGTTGTATGAACAACTCGGCGAGTAGGTTGATGATAGCCTTAGACTCGGCGAGTCTGTTCTTGGACTCGGCGTGTCTTGTCGAAGAGTTCCGATATTCTCTGGTCGAGTCGAGAATCGGTGAGTCAAGGGATGACTCGGTGAGTTGTGTGCGAGTGGACTCTGAGTTGTTGGACTCGGCGAGTTAGGTCGCGGATGGAGTGAAGTCTGAGTATGGAAACTCGGCGAGTCACAGGGTTGACTCGGCGAGTAGGGTCAGTCAGGAGTTGACTTTGACCTTGTCTTTGTCCAAGGTTTGACCAATGGTGTCCAGGGGCATTTTGGTAATTATTGTTTGTTGTCTTGAGTTCAGCGCATTGGTGGTTGACTAGTGGTGAAGATCGTATCAGTGATCGGAGTAGCTTGGATTATCTGTTCAGTCGGCAGCTTCGAGGTGAGTTATCCTCACTATATCAACGGGGTCTAAGGCACCAAGGCCGGCCCTTATCGGATTGAGATCCGGGTAGTGTTTTTATGTTACTGCTTTATCATGTTTGCATCCTGTGAGTTAGGATGGTATATGCTAGAGACCTGATTGAGATCGGTATCCAGAGAGATAGGGAGGTGCTATGTTAGTAACCTGTTAGGTCGGTATCCTGGTTAGGATAGTGGCATGTTATGTGATCTGTTGATCTGCTTGTTATCTGTGAATTATTAGATGATTGTATGTATATGTGCACATGGATGTTTGGACTGGAGTTGGGTGGAGGCGGGTCCTGCTGTGTGCAGTAGGCCAAGATACCCAGGGCAGACCGGTTGTCCCGTAGGCCCAGCGAGCGGCCCGGATAGGCTGTAGGTCCCGGTAGGGGCAGACCAGACGTGCCGAAGGCTCCGAGAGTGGACCAGACAGACTGAAGGCTCGATGCGGGCGGACCAGTCATACTGTAGACTCAGAGAGTGGACCAGGTGGATTGAAGGCCCGGGAACGGGCAGACCAATCACACTGTAGACTCGATGTATGCGGATAGACTCAGAGGGTGGACCAGGTGAACTGTTGGCCGGTGCGGCGGACCAGTCACACAGTAGACCCGGAGAGCATGACTGTTCTATGATCGGATATTTTATGGCATGTTATGCGTGTATGGTATTTGTGATTGGTATTTTGGGGGTATCTCACTAAGCTTTCGGGCTTACAGTTGTGGTTTCATGTTTTTCAGGTTCTTCAGGAGATCGTGGCAAGGCGAAGGCGTGATCGTACCGCTCCTCATGATTTTGTGGTGTTATGATTCTGGGAATACGATAAATGTTTTGTATTGAAAACCTTTTTGTAAAGAATTATTAGAATTGAGATGTTTTTGAAAAATTTAAAATTGGTTGTATTTTTCGGTTGTTACACAAGAGCTGAAGATCCCAAACTATTCCCATAATAATTTGATTGTTTTGATTGTTTCCTACACTGTAATTGAAATCTACATAGTTATATTCAGAAAAACATCCCTTATGCTCCGCATGATACAAAAGGGGTAAAGATATCTAAAAGTTTGCCAGATATTTATAGATTTACATCAGTTTTAAGTTTTGAAAATATTTATAGTTTGCTTGTATTCCCCCCTGAAAATATTGATAAACACTGAAAAAGGCATAGGGGTATGTACTCACCGGTCGAGAAATGTGTCGGCTAGGAAGCTAAGTGTCAGTTCGAGGCTTGAAAACACGCGAGGTTCCTATGTAATACGAAGAGATACATAATTTGTATCTAATTAGACCTTGATCTATTAATTAAATAAGAATAAACACTTCTAGACGCGAAAACACTTCAATTCAAGTGTTTGGAGTGACATGGGTGGCATCTACGAGGGTATAAGGCCTAGATATGGAGTTTGCTCTTCAAGAGTAAACTCCTAAATGAGATTACAGCCCACATACCATATCCCCATGACTTTACGGTCGTAAACTCATGGGTGGGGTGTTCTTGGGTGCTAAATGCTCTTACAACTCTTGTGGGTTAATGCTAGGATCAAATCTAGGGCATAGGAAGTGATTTAACTATCAAAGGGACCATTTAATGGAGTTTATGTCTGTAAACTAGGAGTTTACGGCCGTAAAATCTCTCATACCCAATCCTTATGTGTTTTAGTGGTCCAAGATTAATCACATGTGATTCTAACTCATTTTACAAGTCATAGGATGAATTTAAGACACCATTTGACCCATTTATAGGATTTTACGGCCCAAAAACCCATCCTTGGGGGGTTTACGGTCGTGAACTCCTAAGGGAGTGGTTTTTATCAAGTTTAAGGTCCCTAACACATTTGTGGTTGCTTCTAGACTTTATTCCAAGGCTTAGGAGGTGGTTAAGGGGCATTTTAACCCCTAAGTAGGGGTTTACGGCCTATGAAAGGGTGTTTACGGTCCAAGCATGCTCTTGGGCCATAAACTCATGTTTACCCCTTAAATGATGAGTTTTTGGTGTTCCAAGTCCAGTCTTGAAATCCCCTAAGTCATATATAAGCTCTAAAGGTGGTTTGGAAGGGTTTTGAGGCTCAAAAACCCCATTTGTATGTGTTTGCGGCCTAAGGTTGTTCCAGGGCCATAAACACATTTTTATGGTCCTTTTTCATAATTTAAAGACGAATTTGAAGGCTAAAGGTGTTATACTATGAGCTAGGATGGATTACATACCTAATTGGAGCTTGAAAGGGAGTGATTTTTGGATCAAAAGCTTAGATGTGTAGAGAGACAGTAGAGAGAGGTTGAAAAAGCTTCAAACGAAGTTCTTTGAACTTTATATATGGGTCAAGTTTGAGACACTGTGGAATTCTACCCGATACTGACGTTTACTGAGGCTTTTGGTCGTACCCGATTACGTGTTTCTAACCCGACGTGGTCGTAACTAAAAATTATCCAAATAAATATCGAAAGTGTTTTCACGTGTTTCTAACATGTTTGGATACTTATGAGGTCATAATAAAAGTCCTAAATTAAATGACCTAATCTAAAATGTTAACGGGAAAAATTGAAAGACAAACGGGTTTTACCGATGGGAATGGGTTACAACGACGAAACAATTTATAGGTTGTCACAGTATTCAATTTTAATTGACAAGAGTACCAGACTTCGTGTGCAATATGAGTTGGTTTAAAGACATGTGCATTTATTTGTTGGCTCCGCATGTTGTAGAGATATTGTCCACAACTTTGTGTCGCTTTAATTGCCCAAGCATGCCTCACCAGCGAGTCTATTGTTTCATCCCAACAACAATTTTTTCTACACATTAACAATATAAACATAAGTTTAAATGTAAATTTTACCAAGAAACAATTTATCACATGTAGTTAACTACCTGGAACTCCTGTCAATATAATTCGCGTGTTTCTTTGCTTACATTTCCCCAAGTGTACCCTTGTGGATGTACTCTTTGTAAAACGAACCGACTAATAAAGTGTGCACATGGGCCTGGTGGCATGAGCCTAAAAATAATCATGTGATCGGTTTATTTTTGAATTCATATGTATGTGTACACGAAAAGGTTATACCTAGAAAAAAGTTGTAAGATACGATTGGTAATTGACGTTTTTTTCCAAACACGAACAGGTAAATGTCCATCTGGTCCATAATCTTCAAAGGAATTATTTTCACTTTCTACATTTTCCACAATAGATCCATTCACAGTTGGTTGTGTTGGTGATGGGGTAGATTTTGGGATATGTATTGTTGATGGAGTATATTCTGGGGTAGGTGTTAGGATAGATGTATATGTTGAGGATGTGGTAGCTCCTTTAGTTACGAAGGATGTGGTAGTTAGTGTAGTTTTGAGGATGGTAGTGTCGATGAAGGTTTTGAGGTTGTGGTAGTAGATATAGGTGTTGATGATGTGGTAGTGGATGTTGGTGTTGAGGATGGTTTCAATGATGTAGGTGCTGAAGTTTTTGTTGTTAATGTAGGTATTAAGGATTGTATTGCTCCAGTAGCTGAAGTTTTAGATGTATTTGCTGAGGATGGTGTGGATGTTGTAAGTGACACCAAGGAAGTGGTAGTCATGGTTGGTGTTAATTATTTAGGTTTAGGGGTTTTGATGCTAGATGTTATAGGTCCATTAGATGTGGTTGTTGATATTGGGATGTCGATTTCTTCATCTTTTAATTGTCTGCTTTTGAATTTTGTAGTTGACGTCCTATTACGGTTAAAACCTGTGGTGCAATGAATTTATTTGGATACAAAAAAAATAAATTATACATGAAGGTATTACTACTCATGCATACTATTTAATACAATCAAAGCAATTCTAGTTGTAATTTAGGATGATAATATACGTGAAGATGATCAGAGAACAAAAAACTATGATCATGACAAATAGTAAATTAAATAAAAATAAATTTTAGATGGGTGACAACCTATATCGCCAAAGTCAGTGCACATACGTAATGAACAAATATTTTAATGATTAGCCGCTGACAATGATTACAGAAAGTGTAAACCCTATTTCTAATCAGTTAACTTACCCTAATATGCAGCCTTAACGTGTGTAGGTTAGAGGGAAAGGAATTGCAAAATATTTTCAAGCTGCACTAATGAAAAAATTGAAATGTACAAATTAGCGCTAAATATTTCATAATTCAATTTTTTTAATGTAGTTCCAGCTTGATAGAAAGGGTATACAACATCAAGAAAGAACATAGAGTAACGAGGTGTTCATACCATAATTTTAATTTAAAATTATAAATGAGAATTACAAAATAATAAATTATACATCTTTATGTTTCTATGTTTGAAACAAAATTTATATATAAAAGACGTATGGCTCATGGGTCATGTGGTAGTTGCTTATATAGTCTCATGGTAACACCCATGGATGACATATTGATCATGGATCAAGTTATAGTTTCTTATAGTGTTATAGTAACACCCATGGGTGACATATGGGACATGGTCAATGTGGTATTTGGTTATAGTTTCATAGGTCAATGTAGTAGTTGGTTATAGTATGATGGTAACACCCATGGATTACATACGAGTAATAGGTTGCTTATATGGGTCATGGGTCAATGTGGTAGTTCCTTATAGTGTCATTGTAATACTCATGGATTACATATGGGTCATGGGTGTGATGGTAATACCCATGGATGACATTTAGGTCATAGTTCCATGTGGTAGTTGGTTATAGTGTGATGGTAACACCCATGGATAACATATGCGTCATAGGCTACTTAGATGGGTCATGGATCGATGTGGTAGTTGCTTATAGTGTCATGGTAATACTTATGGATAACATATGGGTCATTGGTTAATATGGTAGTTGCTTATTGTGTCATGGTAACACCTCTGTACAACATATGGGTCATGGGTGTGATGGTAATACCCATGGATGTAATTGGGGTCGTAGGTCCATGTTGTAGTTGGTTAAAGTGTAATGGTAACACCCATGGATTACATATAGGTAATGGGGTGCTTGTATGGGTCGTGGGTAAATATGGTAGTTGCTTATAGTCTGGTGGTAACACCCATGGACGACATATGGGTCATGGGTGTGATGGTAATACCCATGGATGACATTCGTGTCATAGGTCCATGTGGTAGTTGGTTATAGTGTGATGGTAACACCCATGGGTGGCATATGGGCCATGGGTTGCTTATATAGGTCATGGGTTAATGTGGTAGTCACTTATAATGTCATGGTAATATTCATGGATGACATATGGGTCATTGGTCAATATGGTAGTTACTTATAATGTCATGGTAACACCCACATACGACATATGGGTCATGAGTGTGATGGAAAATATCCATTGATGACATTTTGGTCGTTGGTCCATGTGCTAGTTGGTTATAGTGTGATGGTAACACCCATGGATGACATATAGGTCATGGGTTGCTTATATGGGTCATGGGTCAATGTGGTAGCTGCTTATAGTTTCATGGTAACACCCATGGATGACGTATGGGTCATGGGTAAGAGGGCAATACCCATGGATGACATTTGGGTCATAGGTCCATGTGGTAGTTGGTTATAGTGTGATGGTAACACTCATGGATGAAATATGGGTCATGGGCTGCTTATATAGGTCATGGATCAATGTGGTAGTTGCTTATAGTGACATGGTAACACCCATGGATGATATATGGGTCATAGGTGTGATGGTAATACCCATAAATGACATTTGTGTCATAGGTCCACGTGGTATTTGGTTATAGAGTGATGGTAACACCCATGGATGACATATGGGTCATGGGCTGCTTATATGGGTCATGGGTCAATGTGGTATTTCTTATGGTGTCATGGTAACACCCATGGATGACATGGGACATGGGTGTGATGGTAATACTCGTGGATGACATTTGGGTCATAGGTCCATGTCGTAGTTGGTTATAGTGTGATGATAACACCCATGGATGATATATGGGTCATGGGTCAATGTGGTAATTGCTTATAGTGTTATTGTAACATCAATGGATGACATATGTGTCATGGGTGTGATGGTAATACCCATGGATGACATTGGTGTCGTAGGTCCATGTGGTAGTTGGTTATAGTTGTTGAGAGAAAAACTTGAGTAATACACTTGAACAAACGTTAGAACTAATAATAATGCAGAATGAAGTTTAACTCAGTGGGTCATAAAGCTCAACTATAATAATAAGTTAGAGTTAGAGAGTTAGATAATTAGATAGTTAGGTGCGGAAATATAAGGAAATGTAAATGACAAGTATTATATCAAGTATACACTTAAGTTGATTCTTAACAAGGATCGCAATCAATCCGAGTTAGTGAGAGCGATGAAACTTAGTGATGAAGTTAAGAATGACTTGCTCCGAGGAGAGATTGCAATCAGTTAAGTTCAAACGATATATGAAGATGAGGGAGTAAGAAGTGAGTAAGATGAGATGTGAGATTCAAGAGATTCTTTTGGGATTCAATGGATATTTTTCATTCAGAAAGAGAGCTCTACTTATAGAGTCTCGAAGATTACAAGTTCTATCTGGTCTACTGTGGCCATGCAAGCCACACTGTACAAAAGTAAGTATTCTAATAAAACAGATAAAAACTAAAACTAAGAAATGATGACGATGGTTGCGGTTGCGGTACTTCACTACGGATGATATTAATTTCGGATCAGAGTCAGCTGCGGTTTGATCATGTTTAAGAGGGTCACTTTTATGTTCCAACAATTTCCACCTAAGTGACCTCTTCAAATTCCCTTTATTTATCAAGTTGTAGAAATTTGATAAGAATCCACCAAAACTTCCTGATTTCACAAAGCCAAATAATTCTCTTGTAGATTTCAAACTTTACTTCCGAAGTAGTGTGCTTAGACTTGTGCACTGCAGCTTGAGTAATCTCTAATTGCTTCTGGGTTATACGATTCATGGCAGTCATTGGGATGAAATATTTAGTTTCATCATTTTTGCGTTTAAAGATGACTCCAAGATCTAGGAGGTTGGTTGCTCCAAGGGATCTCTCTTGAAAACCTTCAGTCAGCACTAGAGCTGGTTCGAGGGGAGGAAGATTGTACTTCTATGCGAGGGCAGGGTGGATATCTACATCGATTCTAGCAAAGTCACAGACAGTTTCTTATAGAAACATACATGCCCGTTCATATGCAATCTTCATCTTCGGATGCTTCTCACACTTGTTTTGAAAAACATTAGCAATAAGAAAGATTTTCTCCGGGTTTATGCAACTAAAATCTGCTTGGGTTTAGACGTAGTCATGGTTCCTTCTTGTGAGAGTGTACTAAACAAACTCTGATTTCATGAACTTCCTGGGCTTGTAGTTCTTCACTACAGATGGATTGTCGTTTGACCAGATCTTTTCAATCTCATATCCATGCTTGGCATGAAATCTATTAAGTCTTTCAAATTCCAGTGGCAGTCTCTGATTATCATGGATGCTTTCATCAAAGGGTTCGAAGATTGTGATGTATTTTGCATTGGGAGAAATGGGGATGTCCCAATAGCTATCAGAAGAGGGTTCCGCAAAGGTGAGATATGGTTTGTAATCGTCATCTTGTAATCGTCAAATAGGATCGATCCATGAATTGATGAGGGATTCATCCATTGTGATGTGAAATCCGTGTTCCCTCCAAATCAACTCAACAAACTTCGTTGCTTTCCAGTACGCTTTCTTCTGTTTGGTTGTGGGAGAGTCGAGGGAGTTTTCAGATGACATATGAGAGGCTAAAGCTTTGAAATGTGGGGGAGTCTCCGGATGTGAGGAAATGTGAGGTTGAACAATTTGAACTGTTTCTTGGTGTTGCGGTGGAGACTGATGAGGAGAAGGCATATGAGTCTTCTGTTTGGGAGATGGTTGCGGAGTGGGAACTTTTTCATGGATGATGGGAGATTTTAAGTGGTGATGAGAATGTTGGTGAGAAATGCGATCTGAATCATGGTCTTCACTTCCCCCTCTTGAGGAAGGAGCAGCCAGTGCTTCCTCAAGCCATTGCTTAAGACCATCTATTTTTGCACAAACGTCATTGAATTGAGCTTTGAGTGCATCAGCAAGCTGTTGGTTATTAGGGATTGCGTTGTTGAAGACCAGTCGGTGAATTTCCTTGGTTAATTTCAGAATTTCTTGACCATTATTTTTTGAAGACAATGATCTGTTGAGGCTGTTGATTGTTGACTGAAGAACAGA
Source organism: Lactuca serriola (assembly GCF_051521515.1). NCBI lineage: Eukaryota > Viridiplantae > Streptophyta > Magnoliopsida > Asterales > Asteraceae > Lactuca > Lactuca serriola. The sequence continues at coordinate 92,568,877 of NC_136413.1, read as the reverse complement.
AATAGCAGACTCATAAGCATTGTGAGTTTCCACAACACGCTTCTTTGAATGAGCAGTTTGGTCCGCGATGGCTGAAATTAGTTCATTTTTTATAGTGGATACCTCCGAGATGAGTTTCTCCGTTGTGGTAATGAATGGTGCATGATCAGCCTTCCTGCTTGTATCCAGGGCTCGGATACCCGATGAGTTAAAAACTCTTTAGATCGATTAGATCCTTAACAGGTAAATAAAATAAGAACAATAAAGACAAGAAGAATCAATGAATCAATCCGTATGTCGAATGATTAAAATATATTCACACCTCAGAATAGCTCGATTAAGAGCTTCCTCTGTAGAGGTGCGCTTGGGTTTACAGAACAATTAATGAGATAATTAAGAAAGCATCAATGATGAGGATGCATGCATGCACCTTATATACTAAACCCTAAAAAGACAAACACGGTTGGACAGGCCCAAACCGTGAATACAAAATATACTAAATAACATAGGCCCAATAACGCAACACAATATCTTCAATAATCTCCCCCTTTGCGTTAAGTGAAACCATGGCCATGTTAATTCAATATTTGCTTCTGCACTTCATAAACTTTAGGAATGAAACTCAGCAACAGCTTGCGAAAATGAATATACCAAGTGATCACATCAGTGAAGCACTTCACATCATCTTTGTTGTTGCCCTTATACTTCACAACAAGTTCTAGAATGAACTCCAAACAAGAAGTAGCAAACAGGTGCTTCCCTCAAACTATCCTTCCTTGTAAATCTTTCTGGGCTTGAGCTTCTGGAAGTATTTCAGAGCTTCTTTTGGCACAACACTTGGTTTTTGTCTTAGAACTGCATCAATTTCCACATCCATCGTCCCAACTTCCTGAATATAGGACTTGATCATAATCTGAAGCTGGGCAAACACCGGTTCGTACTTCTCTTTCTCTTGTAGCAAAATGTTGAAAAACACCACCCAGGCATTGGGGTTCAAGCATGGCAAATCCGCGAGAGTAAATTCGTAGGATTGATGTGCAGATCCTCTCGCATTTTTAAACTTCGCATTAGGGAAGCTTTCAGTCTCGATCGGCCCAGTAACCTTCACAGCTATAATTTTGCTCACACTCTATGTCTCGAACTGAAGCTTCATATGTTTCAAGTAGAAGTTAAACTACATTTGATCAATGGTGCTATCCGAAAAAGGAACACTGGCAACCTTTATGAAGGCACGAAACCTAAATGGCTTCGAAGTGATGGGAAGGTCAAACTGCGAATCCTGTGAGTTCTGAACATCAAAGGAAGCAATGGGATCCAACCAATATTGACTTGGCATATCCACAGCTTGGTTCTGCATGCGATTGAGGGTCCACTTTGGAAATAACTACATTTTACTCTTAAGAGTGGCCTGAGCTTCCTTTTAAGCTCTTTCTTTTTCCTCAGCCTCTCTGACGATGCGAGCATGTTCGTTAATCTCTTCCTCACGAGCCTTCCGCCTTTTAAGCTCAGCTTCATCAAGCTCTTCGTCTTCACTGTCATCTATGAAGGGTTCGTCGCTGAATAACGGATCCTTATCTTTTGGATCTTGCTTGATGACAGGAGGTTTAATTAATACTTTGGGTTTGACATCCTCCGTATGAACTTTTGAACTCCCTTCTCCCCCTTGTTTCGGAAACGACATCGGCATCAAAACGCCCACCAAACGATGCAACATTGCGAACACCGGTCTCAGCTTTTTAAGTAGATGCTTTCGGAAGGTGATAGAAATCATAGGATCACAAGTCTCAATGATATCAGATAGCAGTCTGTTAACATCAGAAATGCAACTACATGTGACTGCCTTTTATGCTAGCAAATCATCGACCTACTTTTGAATGTAGTGAAGTTTGGTTTCCAACACTTTACACTTTTCCTCTTTGAGTGCGAGAGAATCCATGATCTTGATTTCCATTGCTAAGTCGGCTTGAAGCTTTGAGATTTTCGAATCAATGGCAGTCTGGAATGCCTCATGATCAGTCTTGAACTCAGTGCGAAGTTTAGCAAAGTTTGCCTTCTCTACTTTAAACATTGCACCAACATTTTGAATAGCTTTGTTGGTGGTTGAGGTGTTATTGTTGTAGGTAACCTGGTATTCATCCATAAATACGCTTGTATCAGTAATTAGTTTATTGATTTTTTTGGTCGTTTCCTTGCAAACAGCATCTGAGTCCAAAACTGCCTTACAGAAAGAAGAGGAATTGGCAGTATGCTCCTTTGTGACTCGCTCAAAGATAGCTTCAACAATAGCTTTCGAATAAGCTTCAGAAGTCAAAATGTTGGATAGTTTCCATAATGTCCGATTTCATTCCAAATGGAGCTGTAGATTAGGTTTTATGCTTAAAACACTGAACATGGGTCGGGCAGGGAAGATATAAAAATTAATGTAAAAGTTAGAATAAAGTTGTATTTTTTGAAACATATACTTTATTTGTTAATTGAACGTTATGTGTGGTGTTTAGGTGGAGCCTTGAGAACTTCAAGTAAGTTCAAGACTTGGAATAGAAGGAAGATTTCCTCAAGGCTAAAGGTGAGTTCATAGTTGTAACTCACTAAGGTTCCATTATTGAAACGTGCAATTCGTAGATGGTGATTTGATTCACTTTAGGATAACCATGTCATTACTTGTGCTTGATGATGATATGATATTTGTGATGCTAAAATACGCTTTGTGCTAATGCCATGATATGACCTAATTGTTATGTTGCTTACACTTTCATGTCCTTGATGTATAAGACATGCTAGCTTAAGTTACTTGAAATATGATGTATGGTTATGTTTTGATGTGTTGGTTATGAATACATTGCATGTTTAATACACATTTATATGGTATGCATTACATGCTTTACTTAATGTATAAATGACATTGCGGGGTTATGCGTAGTGGAATTGGGTAGTTTGATGATCTTTGCCTAAAACCTTATCCGGATCATTGAGGGTGCCTACTAGGTTGAAAGAGTACCTATAAGAAGAGCTATAGCCACAACGGTGATTAGTTGCCGGTCTTTCTAGATGACCGTGTGACACATGGTTTGCGGGCACTTCGGTGTTCGTGGGCTGGAGTGATGTTGGTCCCTCGTTCGCGGCCAGCGCAAACATCATGTCGGAATCGGGAGGTGTATCGTTGTAATTGGCACCATTTGTACCGATCCTGAACGACACTGTGGGGTACTTGTCAGAGTAGCGAAAGTGAAGTCACAGGGTTGGTGTTTCGGGTGGAAGTCATGAGCCACTTAGAGCATTTGGCTGGCTGTGCACACAAGTAGTGAACAGGGTGTTTCTCTTGGGTTAGGTAGCACTAAGAGACACTTTTCTATCAATCGGTTGGATAGATATAATAAAAGGTTGAATATGTAACAAACGGTTGGTTGCATATTAAAAGGTTGAATATATAACAAAGGTTGATTATTAACAAAAGGTTGAACATGTAACAAAAGGTTGGTTGCATATTAAAAGGTTGAATATATATCAAAGGTTGCTTATTAATAAATGGTTGAACATTTAAGGGTTGCTTATATATGAAATGTGATTAATTATATGCTATGTGGTTTCTTATGTGGTATTTGGTTGATCATATATGTTTTGTGGTAGAATTGTGATTAAACATATATGCATGTATGCGGTTGAACAATTATGATATGCGGTTGTTTTCTAGGTGGTATTTGTCGATCATTTTTATGCTTCATCGTAAAATGAATGATTGACCCATTTGGGGTATGTATGTTTTATATGCAACTTTATGAACTCACTAAGCAGGGGCTGACACTTGTATCTTTTCTATTTTGTGCCTTATGATTGGTGCAGGCAGTTTAGAAGATTGGCCTTGGTGAGAGGGGTTCTTATGGGTAGTAGTCTTATAGTAACGATACCACTCTTGGACAGGCTTTGATTATTTACCTTAAGTACTTTTGTTTACATATTAAATGGTTTGGAATTTCGTTTGAGTTTTCGGAGTAACGTTGTGGTTTAGAAAATGTTTGGAATTAAAACTAAGTCTTCCGCTAACGTATTCTGTTAAATAAATGTTTTAAAAAGAAAAAAAATCATGGTGAAAATCATGACGTTACAATAGACTTATCCAAGTGGGAGACTGTTGGATTAGTATCTAAGTCCATAATTATAGTTGGTATATAGTTGACCCAACTCAGCATGGTCTATTTGGGTTGCATGGCATCAGAACATTTGGGTAGACCTTTTAATGAGAAGAAGATATTTGTGACATATTCATATATTATAAGTTCTAATATATTAATATAAAATCATATTATTTAATTAGTATTGATCAAGAATTAATTTGGAATTAATTTAGTGATCAAAAAGAGACTAATTAAATATATGGGGATTGATTGTGTAATCCATGATTCCTTATGTTGGGTTTAACCCATGTGGTGGCCCATGGATACTCCATGGAGGTTAAAACCCATGGAGCATAAGGAATATGTAAAGTCATAGGTTACATGGTGTAACCCTAATGTGCACACTATATAAAGACCCCATTGGTTGGTAAAATTGGCACTATGTGTATACACAAGAGGGCAAGCCAATTTCTATGCACTCATATCTTCTCTCATGGTTATTCCAAATGTTCATGGTGTTGTGTAAACCATTTGAGGTGTCACATTTGGGGCACTAGGCTCTTGTGCTCCATGGAATCAAGCACCAGCAAAGAGGTATGTAATTTTACTAGATTTTATACTACTTGTACTTCATAATATGCTGGTTCGGATAAATACCTTGGAAATTGATATTTGCATGTATAATAGAGAAAACATAGATCCAAGGTATTTAGGGTTGCATGTACACCATAGGAGTGTTAATATGCTCATAACCCAACAACACCGACATTAGAAAGTTGGTCATATCGCATCTTTAACGCTTGACAGTATGTAGAACATTTAGAAAGTTCTCTAACCTAGTGGTGACAAATTTGTGCTCTAGATATACTGCTCCTGATTTTTTATTATCTTGGAAGATATTCTCAAGGGCATCCCATGCTTGTGTTGCAGTGGTACTAGGTTATAGAATTTTATGCAACAGGTCATTCGAAATAGTGTTGTAAATCCAGTGTAGCACTATTGCATCAAGACGAGACCAATGTTTTGGATCCATGGTGACCGTTTTGGCAGATTCTTTTTCTTTATCAGAGGAAGATGAGGAAGTAGGAGGAGGTTGTATTGCTTTTGGTTGAATATGATCAATTACCTGATAGGCACGACACAATGGATTTTAAAGAGCTATGCCCAGGAAGTGTATTGCCTGCTTTCCATCTCCAGAGTGAACGAGATGAAGTTCCTGATGTTGGTCACTGAAATGGTGGGATGAAATTTTCCTTCCATGTTGATGTTGTTGAGAGATTATATGAGATCAGAGAAGAATATGAAGGTAGTAATGAAGAGTATGAAATCGGAGGAGGGATAGATGAAAAAACGGCGCTATAGGTTTAGCCGCTCTAATACTATGATAGTGGAAGAATAATTGTTTGTCTGAATTGATGATCTTGAATCAAATATATACCAATTACAATCTCACCTAAACCTATATATGGTAAATATTTACCTTTTGAATAATCTACATAAATAAAATATATATTGCTAATAGTCGGTAAACCTTCAACGATTATGTCGGTAATTCATCACTGATTATTCCATCGAAAATTTGTCACTGATAGTTACGACGGTAATCCGCCATGAAAAGTGTCCATCAAAATCCATAGCTAATATGTATCCTTCAGAAATCTGTCGCGAAAAGTGTCCGTCGGAACTCTGTCACTATTGAGTGGTTAATTTGGTCAAATAATTTCAACAAATGGTTGTCGCAATCCGTCACATATTCTGTCGGTAACATTTACCCACAGGGATTTTTACGATAGACCAGTTTCCGTTGGTATTCCGTCGGAAATTGACTTTAGCGACGGATATCCGACGGAAATGGCCGTTGGAAATTGGTCAGTTTTCTAGTAGGGGCTAACAAAAGTTTACACTAGAACTTCTAACTTAACTGTCTAATAATTCCAAGTGTTCTAAACAAAATAAAATTGAAAGTAAAATCAAATAAAACTAAAATAATACAGGACGTTACAGTTTTGTGTTATCATTTCGTGGGTAATCCTTCGTGTCCCATGTAATGCAAGCTCAAATAAAGACAACCAAAATGATCGGGGTTGCTTAGGTGGATATGGCATGTGATACAACATATGGGCTATGGTGGTCAAGAAAAAATGTCATTGGCTCTCAAAGAATGTGACCCACTGCACCCAACGTCCGTAAGTACCACCGCATATGTGTTATGTTGGCTTTCTTGGGTACACTTTTGATTTTGGTGACTAGGGTTACAAGTGTCCTGCGACTACACCATCGCATATGTTGTTTTGTGGTTATACGATCCACGTACGCTAAATCTAAAACAGTCATCGAATATGTTGTTTTGTGGTGATACGATCCACGTATATATGGTAAATCTAAAACAGTCAAGCTGTTTGTGCGCACGATATAACACTGTAAAGCATCGTCTCATCACCTGCTTTATTGCGTCTCTTTCGTAAAATATTTTCCAACATGGTGAGTTACGCCTGTTGTTGATTGCTGTTGTTAACTTCTTATCGACTAACGAGTGTCCTTCGTTGTCGCGTAGTTTTAATTTGGGCCCTACCCGATATATGATTCAGACGGTTCTGTTTCCTGCGTGGTATCATTTTTATCTTGCCTCCTAATTAAACCTCCGAGTGTACTTTTGTCTAAACATGCTTCTCCTACTTTGTTTTTTAGTCAAATAACATGAAACATGAATTTATTTTACTTCTGTTATTACTTTTTATGTGAAATAATAGTATGTTTATTTTATTTTTTTCTGTAACATAAAACATGAATGTATTTTACTTCTGTTATTACTTTTTATGTGAAATATTAGTATGTTTTTTTTTCCTATTTTAGACAGTGCACTTAAGCGTTTTATACAAAATTGCAACATAGTTTAGGTTTTACGTATCACTAAAAAGGTAGTAAAAAGTAAACTCTGATATCCAATATGGAAAAGAAAGGCAATATATTACCATGATAAAATGATAAAATATATATATATATATATATATATATATATATATATATATATATATATATATATATATATATATATATATATATATAAAACGCATTGTTTAAAAAGTGAATTTATCATATAATTAAAATTATAATTTAGGAATTGCCCACGTTTTATTAAGATTTGGATTTTTGACAATGTTATTATCGGAGGCTCAATCATTTATAAGATATTATAGTTTAAGTTTTGTTAAGTTTCAACTTCTTAAATTATATCCTTATTACCACTGGCGGTGTAATTTTAGGCGGTTCTATAGTAATATATGGACAAAAAAATAATAATAAATATGAATAAAACCTAAATAATATTACCCTTATAAATCACTAACCAAAAAAGTGGACAGAATTTGTAATTTTAGATATGCTATATCGACCATGGTTAAATAATAAAACACACATATTTTTTTCTTAAAAAATATATTATAATTTAAAAGAAAAAAAATATGTTAAAAGTATTAGCTCCCAATGTACAAAAATTACCCTAAATACTATGAAGCATTAATTTAAAGCCTTGAACTCGAATTCAAAGATATTAAGCCCAATAAGACCCACCTTTTGATAGGGGTAGTCGGTACTCTAATCCAACATGCACATTAGCATTTTCCGGACCCATCCTATGGCTTTTATATGTTCCAAAAAGTTTATTTTTAAAGGAAAAATATAAACCTTAAGTTCACATGTAACCTAAAGGATATATGTTTTCATTATGATTTACAAACAACTATTCAATATCAAGAACCCTAAGAGATTGAAGTTATTTTCGAAATTATCAAAGGGTTATAGAAATTACATACATTTTGTTTATTATAGTAAATAAACAATGATTCGTTCTTGATCTAGCTTCAGAAAACAAGCAACATAAATCTCGTGCCTTTAATGGTTCACACCAAAACTCTAACAAATTTGAGGCTAAAGAGGAGAAAGGAGATGAAGGCAAATTTCAAATTTCTCCTTGGTATGGGGTGAATTTCGAAATTCATAACACAAAGAGGTTTCTATAGGTGATAGGGAGGCTAAGGATAAATCAAGTTTCCTTAGATAAGTCATTATCTCTTTTCCTGCTCCATAAGGCATTCCAAGCTTCATTAGAGCCCAATAATACCTCTAGAAACCTTCTAGCAACCCTACAAACATCTACATTTTTGTTCCCCCTCCTAGGGAGGTTCTAAAATTAGTCAGTGTTCAATTTTTGAGCATTGTCACCTTTAATCCGTCAACTTTTAATTAATCTAACTAATCCCAAAATTAATTCTAACTAATTTTTTGATTAATTATTAATTAAGCAATACAATCTCTAATTAATATATTATTCTCATAATATATTAATAAATCGTTCATTTCGATTTCTAATTAATTTATGAATCAGATAATAATTTAATAAACCAGTCTCTCTTTCTAAAAAGCATTCCAATCAATTACTAGCTAGGTTTGAGGGTAACCCAAAAAGACGTTGTTAATAAATCAAGATTATACTAATTTAGTTATTGTCTTAGAAACCTAATCCAACAATCTTCCACTTGGATAAGTCTAAAACTAAATTACTAGTATAACTTCTAAATTAAACAACAAATGGTTTTTTCTAAAGCAACTGACGAACTCTGATCCGATCAGGTATTGTCTTTTAGATAAGTGATCAAATATTCATCCGTTCTTCTAGATATCATATGGATATGAGACCTATATTGAAATCAATATCATTATCTAAATTTTTTGTTCCTAGATTTCCCTATTTATGACGAGTGAATTCATACTACTAATTGAACACATCAATTCAGTCTGGGCTTGACTAAGTACTTCAGACGTCAACATCAAATCATTGAGGGGCCCAAAGATATCGTTTTTCCCATTAAGACAAAAGGAACGAATAAATTTTGACTCATATTGTAACGACCGCAGATTCGGGCTAGTCAATTTAGAGACAATAAGCTTCAAAAATTACTTTTGGATAGAAGATTATTTAGAGTAAATAATCTTAACCAACTTATAGTATATATCACAAGGGTTCCGTACATATATAGAACACCGAAATCCGAGTTATAACGAAGAAGTTATAACCCGTAGAAGTTTTGCGACAAAACTAGCACGATATCGGGAATCGTAAAATGTGAGTTTGCGATAAAATAGTTTTTAGCCTTAGAGATATCAATGAAAATCGTAGTATACGTTAAACCAAGAGCGTGCATAAAAAGAACGTCCAAATCTGAATTCGTATAAGGAAGTTATAATTTTTTTATAAGATTTTAGCATAGTAGTGCACAACCCAGAATTCGAATTCTAGATCGACCAATTTTTAGCCGATACAACCTAACGAGAATCGAACATATCGTTAATAGGAGCTTAACGATAAAAAGACAGATGAAAGTGGACGTCAGATGACAAAGCTATGAATTTTAAACGGACTTTACATTTCCATGCCTGTTAAAATAGAACTTTAAAATAAATCAAAATTAGCCGACGATGTTTGAGTAAGTTGTAGTGTGCATCTCCACCTACGCGTGAATATAAAGAACGTCAACAACAGAGTTCGTATACGAAAGTTATGGAATTTATAAGTTGGGATGGACTCTTGCGAGGATGGGTGACGTGGCCAAATCTCGGCATTTGCTTGCTCCCCACAAGCTCGTTCTGGATCAGTGAAACGTTCCCCCCTTGTACGCGCAGTGTACCTGGAACAAGCAGCATCCGTCCAAGGAATTCCCTGCGTACCGAGGATCAGTCGCCTATATAATGGATGCGAGGTTCACTCCAATTTCTCACACCATAACGCTTCTCTCTTTCTCTCTCTCTCTCTCTCTCTCTAACCTCTTTGTAAAACCCTCCTAAAGGCCTAGTAACTTCTAAGTGCTAAAGGAATGTTCCGGAGTGCCAAAAGGCTCTGAGAAAAAGAGCTTTTCGGCTCAGAAGTTCTGCCCCCGAAGAGCCCGGTTCCTAGCCAAACCTCCTAGTAAGTGAGTTATGCTTACCCTACTTTATGTATAGTGTAACAACCAATTATTTCAAGTCAATATAAGTCAAACTTGTTCAAATAAAAGTCTAAACTACAACTGTATACAAGTGAGCTCACATCATAACATTAATACAATAAAAACTTTGAATGACATAAGGGCATGTTTATATAAGTTATTGTATGAGCATACTTTTAAAACCATGTATATATAAGTTAAACAAAAGTCAACATGTATCAAGGAAGTAAGTTAAAAAGCATGAAATGCACCTTATCATGTTGATTTCAGTATTTGGAATCTAAGAACTCTTGTGTCTTCGGTTTTAAGCATCTAGAAACATTAGGTTTTCAGTTTTGGGTATCTTGGACCACTTTAGGTTTTCGGTTTTGGTTTTGGCCAAAATCTCCTTCTGCTTTCTTCTAGAATCGAAGTCACCCACATAGGTGTGATTCTAAACCGAAATCAAGAGGATTTCTTTCTTAGTTAGGCCGAAATCACCTTTTTTTTGGCCGAAATCCACCTTAAATATCTAGCTATTTTACTTGAATAAGTTCCCAAATTGGTAAGATACACATTCCAACATAAACATCCCATCATATTTTATCCCTATAAATATGTATAACCGAAAACAACTCTCACAATTAACATTCAAAACCAAAATCCTTCCATTTTGCTCTCAAAGTTCATAAGGCGATCTTCATATATTCAAGCAGTTTCCCAGGAAAACTTCAAATCTTAATATTTCCCTCAAAAACAACAAGAACATCTACAAGATTTTCCCTAGGAAATCAAAACCTTCAATTAATTCTTAGGAATTAATTTTGTAAGTATTCTTACATATATTAGTGTTATACAACACTTTATTATTAGGTGATCTAATTTACACACAATATATGTCTTTTATACTATTTTGGATACGAGTTTATATACGTGTTCTAACCCGAGGATCATCACTACCACATCGTACCTAATCAATACCACACACTCGAGGTGAGTTCATACTCCTACATTTCCACATTTTTCATTGTTTTAGGGGGGAATACAAGCAAAACTCAAGAAATCTTATGTTAATCTTTAAATTATTTCAAATAGTATCAATCGTTCTCGTTACTAAAAACATGTCTTTATATATATATATACACACACACACACACACACACACACACACACACACATATATATATATATATATATATATATATATATATATATATATATATATATATATATATATATATATATATATATATATATAGCTTTTGAGACACACGCCACAGACTTATCTATGTACCAACAAAAGCCCTAAAATTATAACCAGAGTCTCCTGGAGGGAGAGCGTGAGACTTGTGCATAGATCTATACCGGACTGACAATCCCGCACCTTAACTGTTAGCTATAGTAAGGTTGGCAGGCCTGGGGTTACAAATGTCGTACCAATTCCGACGCCTAAAGAAGCTTGTGATTTGGTTTTTGATGCAGCAAGCAGAGGAAAACAATTCTTAATTGTTGGAACTAAAAATAAAGAAGTTGATTCAGTAGCATGGGCTGCAATAAGGGCTAAGGGTCATTATGTTGATAAAAAATGGCTCAGTGGTATGTTAATGAATTGGTCCACAAACGTCGTATTCAGGCCATCTTAGGTCATCAAGCATGGTTATGATAACTCACAATTTGGTATTAAACAATTCGATTAGTGTACGAATACATAAACAACTTCACATAGTTTTACTAAAATAATAAAACTACAATACAATATTTTATAGTACAGTTGGTGGATTTAGGCACATACACTCACAAATTTTCATACAAGTATAACTTCAGTATGCTAATTTTTTAATATAGAGAAACTTAAGTTTTAGGAAAACATCCATTTTATGGTTTTATGTGGATTAAAACTACATCATACTATTTCAGAGTACAAGAACATTTACCCATTTTAGTCTTTGATTATTAAGACTAACATTTACAACAGAAAAATAGGATTTTCTGTAAGAACATGCTTACATTTTCAAGGAAACAAATGACATATTTCAAATACAAACATACATATGAACTCACCAACTTAATTGTTAACATTCTTTTCAAACTACTTGTATTCTCAAGAAATCAGTAAACAAGTATTCACAGGTTTTGAGAAGACAGAGCTTTATAGAGTCATGTCTTTTAGTTTTTGCTATACATTTTGGTGTCAAATATACATTGATTTGAAAACAAATGTAAAACTGTACTTTATCAATGTAATGGTTGTTGTACTTTGATTACTATTATGCAATTGTTGTGATACTATACATGACGTCATCCGCCCCCGAACGTTTCTGCCGTTCCGGTTTAGGGTGTGACAGATTGGTATCAGAGCATTGTGTATGGTGAACTAAGTATATCAAACCACAAAAGATATAAAACTATAAATACAATTAGGCTGAAATGCTCTGACTAAAAGTATACTTTTTAAAATACAAGTATTTCTGTAAAAGTATACGAACATACATATATACTAGAAACAGTATCACAGTAAAAACTAAATAAAAGTATAGATAAGTTGGACACTACAATTAAACCTGGATAATTATGTAATCATATCTTGGATAAATATAGTCTGATAACCTATATTTATTTGAGATACGAGCAACATGTGTTTAGGAGTGATCGTAGTGTTGCAACAAGTCTAAAACTTACCAACTGTATACACAAGAGGAACTCTAGAACCAAACATGAATTTAATATACTATAGGAGTATTTTATGGCACTATAACACTAGAACAACAACATTTCGGCCTCGATAGTTATATAAACTAATAGTCGAGAAAAGCCTTCTTACCAAAATCAATCATGTGAAAACAAAGGACCTTTACTGGTAGATATACAATTACTAAGTGTATGCATAAGAGTTATATATAATTAAGATTTTATAGACTTAGAATTTGTGATTTAGCTTTACTTCCTGTTCCTTGTTTGGTTGTGGACTTAGAGTAGGGTCACTTATTCGAAGGTCTATTCGGTCTTGGTTATATATAATTCGTATCCACTATGTGATTATAGGAGGACATAGTATGGATTTCATTATACAAATTCATTAGAAGTGTTGCTATAAATTTCATAAATTGAAATTTGCGATTGTTTACTTATATTAGTAGACTTCTATTATAAATCGCTTAATAGAACATTATAAAAGTCAGGATATGATGTGTTTAGGACTAAGATATATCTTGTTCAATATTGCATGACTCATATTACTATATCGGACTTATCATTACTTCCTCTCTAAACCTTTTAGAAAAAGATGTCGTCGCGTAAGTCAATCAGGCGTTTCAACAACACTCCACCAACTCCACCATCGCCACCACCTCCACATTATGACCCTGCTGTTTTCCAAGCAGCAGTAACAGCTGCCATGGCAGCCTCCATGACACAAATGAATGCAAGTGATGCTAGTAGGGTGGGTGGTGTTGCCAACCCTTCTAACCACAGAGAAAGCCATGGACACCCAAGGGAGTGTTCCGATAAAGACTTCACGAATGCCAAACCTAAATCCTTTGATGGCACTAGAGGTGTCATTGCTCTAACACGCTGGTTTCAGATAACCAAATTCGTGTTTGAAATATGTGTGTGCCCTGAGGCTAGCAAAGTGAAATTTGCAGCATGCACTTTTATGAACAGTGCCCTCTCTTGGTGGAACGGCTATGTCAAGTCGTTGTCTCTCCCAGTAGCCAATGTCATGAGCTGGGAAGACTTAATGGTCCTAATGCTAGCAGAGTACTGCCCGAGGGGTGAGGTATAAAACCTAGAACAAGAACTCTGGGGTCTGACGATGAAGGACTCCGACAAAGCTTCTTATACTACCAAATTTAGTCACCTAGCTATTCTATGTCCCAGGATGGTCACACCGGAAAGTAAGAAAGTGGAAAGGTATATTTGGGGATTATATCCTTAGATCCAAGGCAATGTGATAGCTGCAAACCCACTTACCTTCGATAGTGTCAAGCGTCTGGCACAAACACTCGTAGATCATGGAGTTCGTCAAGGCTTCATGACAACCATCCCGGAGCATCCCAAAGAAAGTGGCAACAAAAATAAATTTTGGAACAAAATAAAGTGCCAATCATCGCAAGAGCCCGCAAGGAAGCAACAAATGGTGGCAATTCATGTTGCTATTGTTGTTGTTGTTGTTCCTGCTACTCCAGCACCCCCAAGTCGATATGCTAGAACCTTGCCGAAGTGTAACAAGTGCAACTTCCATCACACGGGAGTTTTCCGAGAAAAGCACTGTAAAAACCTCAACAAGAAAGGGTACACCGCCCATTTCTATAAGGCGTTGGCACATCCCATCACCTAAGTCCCTGGAGTGGGAGTAAGTGTAACACCGAAAACATTCAACCAATTTTTCACTTTTCAAAAACATAATAATTTATTCATAATTACTTTCATAAACAATGTATCAATATTATCTTAGTACAAAATCCCAAGATCATATCATAATAAACTCCGATGGGTGTCTACGAATCATGCTGGCGCCTTCCCGCGATCCTCACTAGTACCTGTAACACATAACACAAACCACTGTAAGCACGAAGCTTATGGAGCTCCCCAAAATACCATGCATAACACATACTTGCCACTCGAGACTATAACTCTGTGGGCCCTTGGGCCCCGAACTATATGGACCCTCTGGTCCTAGCTCTGTGAACCTTCTGGTTCTAACTCTAATATACTCTGATATACACATGGCATAAATCACATAGAAATAATGCAGTGCAACACATCACATATATAGCATACAATAACTCTGTCACATAACTCTAATTACCACTCAAGGTAAAGTATAGTGAGAAGACTCACCTCAGATGTCTCGGTAAATCCCTGACTCGGTAGCAGTATAGTCTAGCCTCCGCCTGATCACATAAAGTAAGATACGCTCATAAATATAACTCTCGAGACTAGACTCCACCCTCTCTTAGCATCCTTAGATGAGTAAAAGACCATTTTACCCCTCTCTTGGCTCAAAGACCCAACCCCATTGTCGACCAATCTTTAAAAGTCAACAAAGTCAATGGTCAAACTTTGACCTGACTCGTCGAGTGCACTTGGGCGACTCGGCGAGTCTATAGGTGAACTCTACTCCTCTGATTCTCTTTTGACTCACTGAGTCACTCACTAAACTTGACAGGTCACTCTCTATATTCACAGTCTCGGGACAACTCAACTCAGCTCGTCGAGTCTGTTCATGGACTTGGCGAGTCCAAACCATGCTCACTTCCAATGGCTTCCTGAGGTCAGATCTGATGCTCTACTCAATAGATCTATCCTTTCTAGTCCTAATAATCACGTAAAGTTCGAAGCTTGATGCCCATGCAAAGGCTCCAAGGTTCTATTTGAAGAAATGACCTCTAATATGGCATCCTAAGTTCATATTCACCATCAATCCACATAAAGCTCAAAGGAGTAAGGTCTTTGAACCTCTATGGATCCAGATTTAGACCATAATACGAAAAGCAACCATATACTCAATCGAAACCATCTACCAAAGGGTCTAGAAAACCCTAACTCTATAGACAACCACCATAACAGAAGATGGATCGAGATTATACCTCAAATAAGCACTCCTGAGCTCAAAATTCCTCCAAATAGCACCTCCTTCAGCCTCCTCTTGATCTTGCTCACCTTCTTCTTGCTAAACCAATGATAGAAAGATCATATATGGCCTCTCCTCCTCACAAACGATTTAGCTCACTTAGGGGTTCTCTCAAGAGACTGGTAGCCGCAATGGGAGGCTATGAGTGCCCTTAAATAGGCTCCAAATCCCGAGAATTAGGGTTTCATTAAATAGTGTGGACTCGGCAAGTCTGCTCATGAACTCGCCGAGTCCAGCCATGAACCCGGATAAGAATCTGCGACCCTACTCGGCGAGTCTAAGCACCAACTCGCCGAGTCCCTTCACATCGTCCAAAAATAAAAGAATAGAATAATATACCTGGGAGTCCGGATGTTACAATTCTCCCCCACTAGAATTAGACTTTGCCCTCGAAGTCTTACTCTGCAAACAACTCTGGATGCTGCTCCCGCATCTCTCGCTCCGTCTCCCAAGTTAACTCTGATCCTTTCCGATGCTGCCACTAGACCTGCACCAGAGGCACCTACTTGTTCCTCAGAACCTTGATCTTCCGATCCCTAGTCGTCACCGATATCTCCACATAGTTCAGGCTCGCATCCACCTGAATATCCTCTAAAGGCACCACTGCCGCCTCGTCGGCTATACACTTTCTCAGCTGCGACACGTGGAAGGTGTCATGAATCTGACCCAACTCTGCAGGTAGCTCCAATCGATTGGCTACCCTTCCTACTCTCGCGGTCACACTGAAAGGACCAATATATCGGGTCCCCAACTTGCCCCTCTTCCTGAATCGGATCACTCCTTTCCAAGGAGAGACCTTTAGGAGCACAAAGTCACCGACTTGAAATTTGAACTCGGACCGGCGCCTGTCCGCATAACACTTCTGGCGACTCTGGGCGGTCAACAACCTCTGTCTGACCTGTTGTATCTACTCTGTCATCTGAAGCACGATCTCAGTACTACCCATCACACGCTGCCCTACCTCTCCCCAACAAATGGGGGTCCGACACCTCCTCCCATACAACAGCTCAAAGGGTGGCATACCAATGCTTGAATGATGGCTGTTGTTGTAGGAAAACTCTGCCAAAGGCAAGTACGTGTCCCATCTCCCGCCGAAATCCAACACACATGCTCGGAGCATGTCCTCGAGCATCTGAATCGTCTGCTTACTCTGCCCGTCAGTTTGTGGGTGTTATGCGGTACTAAAATGCAGCCTCGTACCCAATTCCTCGTGAAATTTCTTCCAGAATCTGGAAGTGAAACATACATCTCGATCTGAGACAATCGAGATTGCCACTCAATGTCGCGATACCACCTCTCTCACGTACATCTCTGCCAACCTCTCCGTGGAAGAGCTCTCATTGATAGCAAGGAAATGAGCGCTCTTCGTCAACCTGTTCACAATCACCCAAATTGCATCAACACCTCTCGTAGTACTCGGCCTTAACCCTGCGACAGGTCAAACATCTCTCTACAAACCATGCGACATCCCTCTTCATACAGGGCTACCAATACTCCCTCTTCAGGTCCAAATACATCTTAGTGGCCCCGGGATGGATCGATAACTTCGATCGATGAGCCTCTTCCATTAAAATGGTACGCGCCCCACCCACAAACGGTACCCATATCCGACCTTGAAATGTCATAAGCCCCCAGCCATCGGTAACGAACTCTGATACCAGCTCGACAAATCGCCTCTCTCTTCTGGATTTCTGGTCTCAAGGCCTCAGCCTGGGCCCCACGAATGGTGTCCAACACCAGAGTCATCACTGTCAATCTCAAACAAACATATCGCATCTCGGCGCCCTCCACCCTACGACTCAATGCATCGGCTACAACATTAGCCTTGCCCAGGTGGTACAGGATCTCACAATCATAATCCTTCACCACATCCAACCATCTCCTCTGTCACATGTTCAGATTGGGTTGATCCATTAAACACTTCAGGCTCTTGTGGTCCGTGTATATGGTACACCGAACCCCATAAAGATAGTGAGGCCAGATCTTGAGGGCGAACACCACTGCCCCCAACTCCAGTTCGTGGGTAGGATACCTCATCTGATGAGGCTTCAGCTGCCTCGATGTGTATGCTATCACATGCCCCCTCTGCATCAGCACCGCTCCCAGCCCAGATATCGACGCGTCACAATACACTACGAAGTCCTCCATCCCCTCTGGACGGGCTAACACCAGGGCTTCGCATAGTCTCTGGTGAAGTTTCTCGAAGGAGGCCTGCTGCTCTGGTCCCCATGAAAAAGCAACACCCTTCTGGGTCAACTTGGTGAGTGGCACGACGATCTTGGAGAAATCCCTGATAAATCTCCGATAATAACCAGCCAACCCTAGGAAACTCCTGATCTCGGTAGGTGACCTCGGCACCTCCAAACTCATCACTGACTCAATCTTGGCCGGGTCGACCAATATCCCTTTCTGGTTAACGAGTTGCCCTAGGAACTGGACCTCTCGCAACCAGAATTCATACTTGGAGAATTTGGCATAAAACCTCTCCAATCTCAGAACTCCGAGGATCTCCATCAAATGCTCCTCATGTTGCTCTCTGGATCTCAAATACACCAATATGTCGTCGATGAACACGATCACTGAGCGATCCAACATCGGCCTGCACACTCTGTTCATGAGATCCATGAACACCGCCGGTGCGTTGGTGAGTCCGAAAGGCATCACCACGAACTCGTAATGCCCATAACGAGTTCTGAATGCTGTCTTCTGGATGTCCTCATCTCGCACCCTCACCTGATGATATCCAGACCTCAAATCGATCTTAGAGAACCAAGATGCCCCCTGCAACTGATCGAACAAATCGTCGATCCTCGGCAACCGGTAACGTTTTTTTACCGTTAGCTTGTTCAACTCTGGGTAATCAATGCATATCTGGTGTGAACCATCCTTCTTCTTGACAAAAAGGATAGGCGCTCCCCATGGCGAGCTGCTCGGCCGAATAAACCCCTTCCCCAGCAGCTCCTGAAGCTATAAGGATAACTCCTGCATCTCTGGAGGTGCAAGGCGATAAGGCGCCTTGGCGATAGGCGCAGCCCCCGGAACCAAATCGATACTGAACTCTACCTGCCTCTCCGGAGGCACACCCGACAACTCTTCTGGAAATACATCCGGAAACTCACGCACTATCAATACCTCATCAACTGACCTCGGTCTCTCTGAATCAACCCTCGCATCCATCACATATGCTACAAATCCCCTACAGCCCTACTGTAGTCTCTGTCTCGCTCTGGCGGCCGAACAAAATGCTGACCCAGAACATGTACCCTCACCATACACCGTAAGAACTCCCCCACTGGGGTCTCGTATAGTCACCAGCTGTCTCTCGCAGTCGATGACCGCTCTAACTTTGCTTAACCAGTCCATGCCCATGATGACACAGACATCTCCCATCGCAATAGGAACTAAATCAATCGGGAAGTCAACGCCGAAAATCTCGAGTACACATCCTCGGATCACTTTAGCGGCATACACCGTCCTCTCGTCAGCTATGGAAACTCTCAGAGGTCGAATCAACGCCTCTCGACTAATACTGATGTGCTGACTAAAAGCCAAAGATACAAAAGACCGACTCGCACCTGAGTCAAATAACACCAAGGCAGGTACAAAATGAACAAGAAAAGTACCTACGCATAACATAAAATAAACACAATATCCCAACATCAAAATAAATACAAGAAAGGATACATACCAACCATGACGTCGGGCGCCGTGCGGACCTCCTCCGCAGTCAACTGAAAGGCTCTCCCTCGTGCCTTCGGTACGTCGCCTTCACTGGCCGGTTCTCAGTAGCTCTGATAGCAGCAAGGGTAGATCCCTGAGGTGCTCCCTGGGCTGTCCTTCACAACTTTGGACACTCTGCCTTGTGGTGTCCGGTCTGGTTGCAGTGAAAGCATACTGCAAACCCCTTGGGGCAATCCTTGGCCATATGCCCCTCCTTGCCACATTTATAGCAAGACCCCGCTCTACACACCCCATCATGGCTCTTTCCGCACTTGCTACAAGTGCAGCCCTTCTGACTCCTAGATTTCAAATCAGCGGGCTTGGCCCGCTTAGCCGCTGGCTGAGACTACGCCGGTCGCCGATCCCTCCCCTGAGACTCAGCTTCCTCCTTAGCTTGAGTCTCCAGCTCTATCTCCCTCTTCCGGGGCATTTGCCTGAAGCTCAGAAAATGTCCAAAACGTTGAGTTTGCCACGAAATCCAGTATATCCCTCCTCAAAATGCTCAGATATCGGCTCATACGTGCCTGCTCGGAGGACACGTGCTTTGGGCAGAACATCGCTCGCTCATGGAACATCCTCGTAATCACTGTGACAGACTCAGTACCCTGCTTGAGGGTCAGCAACTCCTAGGCCAAACGCTCCCTCTCCACCTGGGGAACATACTCATCTCGAAACATAGCAGTGAACCTCTCCCAAGTCACTGCAACAAGCTCAACAGGCGAATAATGCGTTGTCACAAACTTCCACCAGTCCTTCGCTCCCAAGCGAAGCTGGTTCAATGCGAACCGGACTCTCAAATGCTCTGGAGATGAGTAGGTGAAGAAACACCCCTTTATGTCTAAAATCCACCTCATTGCCGCAATCGGGTCCTGGGTCCCATCAAACTCTGGTGGTTTTGTGTTGCTGAATTCCTGGAACAGTAACGCATCACCACCCTGCGGTTTAGCCCTAGCTACAGCTGCAGTGGCCGCAGCAACAGCAGCATCAGAAAGAGTAGTGTATCTCTCGTCAAATGTCTCTATCAGGGTGGTCTTGATAGACCCGAACATTTTTGGAATCTCAACACAGATGGAAGCAGCCACCTCATCATGAATCATCTGGCGGAGCTCCTCGTCGCTCACACCCCCTCCACTAGTCCTTGGTCTGTGGCGCGTCCCCACCATGATGCCTCTCTGAAATACAAAACAAGATATCAGAGACTCCCTTGGGTGTACAAACACTCGATACTCCCAATCCTACTTGGTCTCTGGTACCCGAAGGATTCTTAGTTGGGTTGCGCACTGACCCGGTGCCTTCGGTAGTACAGGCCCAATACTACCGTCCACACAGCATCGTCATTCATCCCAAGTCCTCATCCCAGAGTCCCAAATCCCAAGTACTCTACTCTCTCTACTCATATGCTACTCGCTAGTTGATCTCTCATAAGCTCCTCGCTGCTATATAAAATCTCTCAAGCATCCCTAGCAGGAAGACTCCTAGACATCATATATATCAGGCCACTCTAGTCCTAATAAGGATACCTAGTCTACTCTAGCATGCATAGTATAGCCCATCATATAACATAACATAATATATCTCGCAAAACTTATTGCAAGGGTATTTTGGGAAATCACCGTTCGGGCACTTGCTGATCGTACACACGGCTCTACTCTGTTTGTCTCAAAACTGCTTTTACTCTTTTTTTAAAAAAAATTTACTTTTATTATCAAAAATTTTCCTCGAATCCCCAATTTAAGTTCAGATACGCCCGAAGATGCATCCAAATCCCTCAAACCAAGGCTCTGATACCAACTTGTAACACCGTAAAAATTCAATCAATTTTTCACTTTCAAACACATAATAATTCATTTATAATTACTTTCATAAACAATGAATCAATATTATCTTAGTACAAAATCCCAAGATCATATCATAATAAACTCCGATGGGTGCGTACGAATCATGTCGGCGCCTTCCGGCGCTCCTCACTAGTACCTGTAACACATAACAAAAAACACAGTAAGCACGAAGCTTAGTGAGTTCCCCAAAATACCACGCATAACACATGCTAGCCACTCGAGGCTATAACTCTGTGGGCCCTTGGGCCCCGAACTCTGTGGACCCTCTGGTCCTAGCTCTGTGAACCTTCCGGTTCTAACTCTAGTATACTCTGATATACACATGGCATAAATCACATAGAAATAATGCAGTGCAACACATCACATAAATAGCATACAATAACTCTGTTACATAACTCTAATTACCACTCAAGGTAAAGTATAGTGAGACGACTCACCTCATATGTCTTGGTAAATCCCTGACTCGGTAGTAGTATAGTCTAGCCTCAACCTAATCACATAAAGTAAGATACGCTCATAAATATAACTCTCGAGACGAGACCCCACCCTCTCTTAGCATCCTCAGATGGGTAAAAAGACCATTTTACCCCTCTCTTGGCTCAAAGACCCCATTGTTGACCAATCCCTAAAAGTCAACAAAGTCAATGGTCAAACTTTGACCTGACTCGTCGAGTGCACTTGGGCGACTCGGCGAGTCTACACGTGAACTCTACTCCTCTGATTCTCTTTTGACTCACCGAGTCACTCACTAAACTCGGCGGGTCACTCTCTAGATTCACAGTCTCGAGAAAACTGAACTCGACTCGTCGAGTCTGTTCATGGACTCGGCGAGTCCAAACCATGCTCACATCCAATGGCTTCCTGAGGTCAGATCTGATGCTCTACTCAATAGATCTATCCTTTTGAGTCCTAATAATCACGTAAAGTTTGAAGCTTGATGCCCATGCAAAGGCTCCAAGGTTCTATTTGAAGAAATGACCTCTAATATGGCATCCTAAGTTCATATTCATCATCAATCCACATAAAGCTCAAAGGAGTAACGTCTCTAGACCTCTATGGATCCAGATTCAGACGATAATACGAAAAGGAACCATATACGCAATCAAAACCATCTACCAAAGGGTCTAGAAAACCCTAACTCTATAGACAACCACCAAAACAGAAGATGGATCGATATTATACCTCAAATAAGCACTCCTGAGCTCAAAATTCCTCCAAATAGCACCTCCTTCAGCCTCCTCTTGATCTCGCTCACCTTCTTCTTGCTAAACCAATGATAGAAAGATCAAATATGGCCTCTCCTCCTCACAAACGATTTAGATCACTTAGGGTTTCTCTCAATGGACTGGTAGCCGCAATGGAAGGCTATGAATGCCCTTAAATAGGCTCCAAAACCGTGGAATTAGGGTTCCATTAAACAACGTGGACTCGCCGAGTCCACTCATGAACTCGCCAAGTCCAACCATGAACCCGGATAAGAATCCGCGACCCTACTCGGCGAGTCTAAGCACCAACTCGCCGAGTCCCTTTACATCCTCCAAAAATAAAAGAATAGAATAATATACCTGGGAGTTCGGATGTTATAGTAAGTCAGGCTTGTTACAGGTGTGGTGAAATAGGACACTTCAAGAGAGATTGTCCTAAGACAAAGAATATTGGCAGTGTTGGAATGGTATTGGAAATTGGACACAAAGAGGCGATAACAGATCCTACCGTGGTTACTGGTACGTTTCTTCTCAACAATTCTTATTCATGCATACTTTTCGATAGTGGTGCGAAGAAAAGCTTCATGAGCCATTAATTTAAACACCTACTTAAACAAAATCTATTGGATATAGTGTCTAAGTCCATAACTTTATTTGGTATGTACTTGACCCTACCCGACATGGTCCATTTGGGTTGCATGGCATTGCAATACTTGGATAGGCAAAATGAGAGAAAGTACACTTGTGATTACTAATATATTATAAGTTCTAATATATTAATAATAGTATTATTTAATTAGTATTGATAAAGTATTAATCTAGTATTAATTTGGTGATCAAAGTGAGACTAATTAAATATATAGGGTTGATTATGAGAATCATCAATTCTTTTATGGTGAATTAATGACCCATGGTTTATGGGTTTGATTATAACCATATGGAGCTCCATGGATAGTCCATGGGAGTTTCAAACCCATGGGTCATGAGAAATGAAGAGTCAAGACAATTAGGGTTTACATTTGTAACTCCTAATTATGACACACTATATAAGAAACCATATAGCATGCAAAATCGGGATAAGGGTATTTCATAAGAGGGCATAACCAATTTTTGAGGCTAAGTGACATTCTCTCAAGTTATTCCAAGTTTGTAGTGTTGTGTGAAGCATTTGAGGCACAACATTTGGGGTGCTAGGCTCACAAAGTCTTGAAGGAATCCAAGCAATAACAAGGTATGTATAGCTACTAGCTTTATGTTTTATATATTCCACATGCCATGCTAGTTAGGAAATAACCTTGAATTTTTTTTTGCATGTATATAGAGAAAACATAGATTCAAGGTTATTAGGGTTGCATGTACACTTAGGAAGTGTTAGAATGCTCAAAACCCATCAGTGGTATCATAGCCTAGCATTGTTTCTTGTATACTTGATGCAATTTGCAAGAAGAATCGTTTTTTTGGAATCTGCCAGTTTACCACGAGGTGGTGACTGTTCGGTGAATTTTTTTTTGTTTTTGGCCTGTTTTGGATTAGAATCATTACCACAAAGTGTTTTTGTTCTTAAAACTTGATTTTGATGTTATGGTAATGTTTATTCTCATCCAAATAAATGGTTATTATCAAAATTTCAAGTTTTATATGGTTTATTTATGATTCTTGAAATTGTTGATATGAATATTTCTCATGACGCATAGGTTTGTAACTCCCATGGACTATCCATGGAGCTCCATATGGTTATAACCAAACCCATAAACCATGGATCATTAATCCACCATAAAAGAATTGATGATTGTCATAATCAACCCTATATATTTAATTAGTCTCACTTTGATCACCAAATTAATCTGTTTTGGACTTGTAAAATCTGGTTTACAAAATGATAATGATTATGTTAACCCATTTTACATGACTTTTTATCAATTTTCAAGTATTTTATATGTTTATATGACTTCTTGAAATTGCTTGACATGAATTTGTGTTCTTATGAGTTTTAGAAGATCATAGGAATTATGTGTAACCTCCATGTGTGTTTAATTCAAGATCTTAATGGCAATGATGGTGTCCATAACTTGTCCTTAAGTTATGGATAACCAAAAGTAATTTCTTTAATTTGTGATTAAAGAACTAAAGAGGTTTCATAAAATGAAGAGTCTTCATTTTTATGAACCATTAAAACTCAGAAGTTACAAATTTGAAGAGTCTTGAAATAGTTTCAAAACTTGCCCTCAAGTTTTGGAATTTTTAAAGTCTTACGCTTTAATTCCAAATTAAATCTTTTTTTTTAAAGTTAAAAAAAATTCAAACTTTATGGACTTCATTAAACTAATTAAAGTGTTTAATTAAAAGAGTTAATAATTCCATAAAGACATGGTTTAATTTTAATTAAATTAAGAGTATAGTTTAACTAACAGATTAAACCACCAAGTATTTTAAATGTTTAAAATACACCCTTATACTACTATTATAATTTTAATTATATAGATATGTATAAGAATAAGTCAATCTTACCATTAGTAGGCCTCATTCACGAAGCCGGTCTATAAGGGGGTATAAGGTTACTGCCTATAAAATGGCGTTTAATGGGTGTCCACTCTCACCCACCGCTTCCTTGACTGGTGGATGGTCGTTAACCGGAAAAGGTAGGATAGGACCTTAATCCTCATTAAAAGTATAATGAAATTATAAAGTAACTATACCTTAATAATCCCAATCTTAGTTACTTTAGGAAAATGTGAATTTGGTGCTAACCCATGAAATTACACTTTGTACCTTACCAAGTCGTTAGTGGAGCGTGTGTGGTTAACCGACACACTAACAAGAACTAGTAAGTGTGGCAAGGGGTAACTTGACCGTATTATAGATAGGTGGAGTTTTGTGGCTAACCGACACATCGATTAGGTGATAAAGTTAACGGTACCAAGTCAATTTGTATGTTTATTCACACCTTGTTTGAATTCCTCGGCATCCCACTCACAAACTTGAGAGGGCACAATCGAGATTCAAACAAGCCATTGAAAGTTTAATGTATCTCAAAAGATCTAGGAGTTTCAAATCAAATTAAAAGCTTAATTATATTTTGTTTTTATGGTGGAAATTGGTAAATCTTCATTTACCTACCTTCAACTATTTTATAATTTGGATTACGGCATCCCTCTTCTAGTTATAAATAGGTTGTTGGGTCCTAGCCTTAATATTTCATAGTAGGTGTTATATTAAGGACTTTAAATCAACTAACTTGAATGTCTCCCATTATAGATGTCTAGTTTAGACAGCTATGGTCTTCCCAAATCTTTAGGAACAAGCTTCCTAATGAAGACGATATCCTAAATGGCAACCAAAGTGAAAGATCATTCCCTTTGTTGTGCATTAGTGGGACTGGAAATCATACTTCACTTCCTCCACCTCCTCCAATAAATCTCCCCATCCCACAAGTTTCAAAACCTGATAAGTTCTAAGTCACTCAATCCCTATTGGCAAACAAAGTCTATATGTGCTTAGGTCTTGGAGATTATGTCCCATATTGACAAGCCGGGAGATTCGGGTGTCGAAGTCTCGAGGTAGCTGGCTATGGACTTGGTTATTCAGTCACTCCCTAATG
Source organism: Lactuca serriola (assembly GCF_051521515.1). NCBI lineage: Eukaryota > Viridiplantae > Streptophyta > Magnoliopsida > Asterales > Asteraceae > Lactuca > Lactuca serriola. Next base: position 92,542,833 of record NC_136413.1, on the reverse strand, counting down.
ACAGATCATGACATGACCCTTAATGATCTTCCCTATTTGCTTGATGATGCTGAATCAGCAATGATTTGGAGCATTGGTAAAGCAAAATTTAATTGGAAGATCAACTTCCCAAACTTCCATGGACATTGACAATGGTAACATTGAAAGTCCAGAAAAACTTTCTCTTCCCCATTGAAAAGGATTGGCAATAGTCAACTCGGTTGACCAAATGGTAAAGAGAAAGGCTAAGTCTGTGTACTGTTTCCAAAGAGTCCATATGTTTCTGTTGCCAAAGGAAGGGCATTGGTTGCGAAGCTGCCAAATTTACCAAAAAGTCCATAAGGATAGTAAAGTCAAATGTTTGACTCTGCTTTAGGTAAAGTCCATTATCTAACTTTATTAAGTTTCTATTATGAGATTCTTATTGCATGATGTGACTGGGTCACATATTGATGTTTTAAGAATCAAAGAAGAGTGAAGAAACTTAAAGGAAGTATATGTTGATTCTGATCATGAAGATGGATTTCGATCGCATGGTTCGGTGATCAGAATCTTGAGTTGTTACTTAAGGGTTATGATATATTGCTTTGGAATAGATAACAACAAGTTTTCCATATGGATTGTAAGGATAAGTTTTCCGCAAAGTTTTAAAATAAAAGAAAATGTTTTTGATTTTATTTATTTTAAGTATCCTTACAATGGCATTTGTGAAAAAGGTTGTTGCTTATATGTTTCCATTGATAAGCAATATGGGTAAACGGATTTGATTCTTTCATTAGTGGTAGTGTCATAATTTACCAAATAAGGAAAGACTCTCATCACCCAAGTTTCAGTTGGATAGAAACTTGGAATCATGCAAGTTGTATTGTGTGATGAATGAGAATTTTCATCTTTGGTAAATTAAGACTAATTCCTTGTTCACATTCGCATGTGAGTCAAGCGAAGGACTAAAGGATCGAGTACATTAAGTTGTGCACTAGTCAGGTCCACCACATAGGTAGATAAGATTATTCGTTATGATTTACTAAAGTTTAGTAAATATGGTTATGCTTACGAGTTTAAGTGTAATTCTGAAACATTGGCAAAGTTTCAATGTATGGCAGAATGAATAAGAAGAATCAAATCAGGCAGAAAGATAAGAGTTTCTCCAATCTGAAGAGATGGGAGATTACTTGTGTATTTTGTTTTATGATTATCTTAGTGATTATGGAACCATATCACAATTGATCCTCTAAGGACACCTTAGTGTGTTTGTTGCCTGAGGAGAGGAATCGCGAATTGTTGAAATGGTGAAATCAAAAGATAATTCATACTTCGTTCCAAAAACAAATCCTGGAGTTATACTCCAAGATTGTAACTTGAGTGACATAGTCTTTAGAAAGTTCATAACACTTGTCAAATGTAGAGTAAGATGTTTCCTATTCTTGTACATTTGAGATTGGCAAGTTGTGTTGTTTTGGATAAAACAAAGACCAGCTAAGACCAATAGTGAGAAGTGTTTAACTTGATAAGAATCCGCACAAGCTCTTGAATATTTGTATTGTCAAGGAATGGTTCTTGACAAAGAGAAGTCTTATATGTCAAGAGGACAGTAGGAGTCTAAAAGATTCTGAAATAGTTTCAAGAACTAATCAAGAGTTTTGTTAATCACTAGCCCACGACTTGAGGTTTGTAACCTATCATGTTGACATATTCTTATTTCTGTGTCTATTCCACTTAAAATTTAATTATGCTTGTGAGTTCTATGAGTTCTCAATTGTTTGCATAACAACCCAGAAGCAATGGTGGGCATTGTGCTACCAGGTGGCAAGACATTAAGATTGAACAAGTTCAGTCTATATGAGTTTGGATTTGTCACTAACCTTGTCTTGTGTTTATGGTTATGACAAATTCACATGGATAGGAACACATACACCATAAAAATCTAAGTGTCATAAGGTTTCTCTTCGATTCATGAAAATGATTGTAAGGAAACTCTTTCACTACGTAGATTTTGAGTAGATAGCAATTGTGAGAATGACAAAAGTGTTGGATTAATGTCTAAGTCCATAACTATTTTGGTATGTACTTGACCCGATGGTGCATGGTCCTTTTGGGTTGCCTTCACCAAAGCAACTTGATAAGATGAATTATGGAGAGAAAGGATTAAATATGATTTATTAATATATTATGAGAATAATATATTAAAGGAGAAATCATATTATTTAATTAATATTAGTCAAGAATTAATAAGAATTAAGTTTGTGACTAAAAGAGATTAATTAAACTTAAGTGACTGGAATTGTAATTATAAGATAATTGCAATTTGGGCTATGGATTGCCTTATATTAAGGAGTGGACGAATTCTATGGGGAAACCCATTAGAAATCGTCCAAGGCCTTTAAGGAAAGGAGTCCATGGGTTGCTTAGGGCTTAAGCATCCAAATTAGGGTTTCCTTGTTAGATAACCCTAATGGCCTCACTATATATAGAGCCCTTATGCCCCAAAAACGTGGACAAGCTTTCTTCTAGGGTTTCCACACGTTTTGGGTAGCCTCCTTCTCTTCTCTTCTTCATCCTCTTGCTCTTGGTGTTTGTGAACCATTAGAGGAGTGACATTTGTGACTCTAAGCTTTCTAAAGTCATTACAAGGAATATTTGGGATTGTTATTGCTACATAACAATCAAGGTATGATCTAAACCCTAATTATATGTTATACTGATTATCATACACTAGATCTAGGGTTTATAGTCTTGGATGAATTGCATGTACAATAGAGAAACCTAGATCCAAGCATTAGGGTTTGTATGAGCACATAGGATGTTCTTATGACCAAAACCCATCAAAAAGGTCTAAACATTATGATTACGACATCCCTCTTCATAATTGGTTAGACACACAAGTGAGCTATCTAAAGAAATGTGTATGGTTTTGATAAAGTCTTATCAAAGAAATTGCGTATCAGAAATCTAAACTTTGGTAGAAAAGTCAATAAAGTGTTGGTTTCTAAAAGTCCAGCTGATCTTTGGATACATGTCAAAGCTAGTGGGAGCATAAGTGTTATGATAGTAAGATAATAATCATTATGCTAGTGGGAGCATGATTATTATGTTAAGTGTTGCAAGTCAGCAATATTAATTATAGAAAACAAAAATTCCAATTCTCCTTGAAAAATTTGTTTTGCTATAATTATGGGAGAGGATTTTATCCTTCACTCCAATTCTACAAGCTTAGATTGAGAATTTAATCTACTTTAGTCAAGAATATATATGAATGCTATGCTGGAATGATTCAACATAAGGAAATTCTATATATGTTGCGTTCTCAAAATTCGATTATGATTACGGCATCCCTCTTCGTAGTTCGAATTATGAAAACATGGAATATAAAAAATTTTATAGCATAAATCATGTCCCATATGCTTTGGGTATAGGTTTGATTACATGTGCTATAATATTCATCCATTCTAAAATTTCCAAATGACTAGGGCATTAAGATGGAAAAAGGAATAGAACTGGAAATGACTAAATGATTAAGAAAAATTGTCGAGGACAATCTGAGGTTTACCAAAGATTGGTTGCTCATGGACAATTAGAAGTATAGAGTAAGGACCATATTGACATATTTTGAAAAGAGGCAACTCTTGTTCAGAAGCGATGGTCAAAATGGTAATATGGGATTGTCTCCATAGGTGGAAGTTATTCTTTGAATCTGTGTAAAATTAAAGAACTTAATGCTAAGAAGGATGTTCAAAGGAATGTACTTTAAATTTCAGACTTCATTTCCATGGAATTGTTTTCCATTGGAATACTTTGTAATGTCTGTTGCCAACTCTTTGTAACTTCTGTGCATAGTCATTTCAAGGGGATCATTGCCTATAAGTTTAGAATCTAACAGATTACAGTAAATGAAAGAGTTTGGTATTCTTGCATTTACAACAAGGATTGAAATTGTGAAATGAGCATCATTGGAATATTGTCAATTGATCTATTTCACAAAGAGAGGACCATATGTAAACATAGTATGCATACTTGGAGTATGGCATAATTGTTGTTTGGAAAAACATAGTGTACATGCTTGGAGCATGGGACAACTAATGTTTTAATTTTTTAATTCAAGCATAAAGTTGATTAATCGAAACATAAATAATGAGTAATCAATATGGTGCTTAAATAAAAGGTGTTTTTATTTAAACTCAAAGTGTTGGGTCCATATAAGATTAGTATTATTCTTGTGTTTCACTTTGCATGTTTTGACTTCCAGAATAATTATGTTATGGTATATATCATATTATTCAAACCATCCATAGTCAGTCATATGTTGGAAGTAGATATGAATCAAGACTGTCATGAATTTGGCTTGTATGATTTGTCTAAAGTGTTTTAGACAATGCAATGGTTGCTACAACATTCATGAGTACTCATAAGGGCTGAGTATTGGATTCAACCCACGCTCACTTGCATCACTTCATGGAATTTATCTCAAGTGATCGTGAGACGGTAATATCATATAAATATTCAAACCTAGAGATATGAGTTCTTGACTATGAGTTGGTTAGTCATTGATTGTACGAAAACGCATTGGTAACTCGATGTTATAAAATGTGCCTTTGTGAATAATTCAACAAGTAGTTAGTACAAGCATATCAGTCGAAGTTTATCTGTTCCTTCAAGAAATAGAAGTGATATTTGGGCCCCTCGATGATTTGGTTTTGACCTATGTACCGGGCCCGGTCAGAACCTAATTGATGTGTTCAATTTAGTTCTATGTCGAAACAAATCAGAGATCGAGAAATAAATGTTGGACAACAAGTAAGACCATTTTCCATGTGTTTGTCCAGCTGATATCATGAGAACAGAGGATTATATGATCACTTATCTTAAATGGCGTATCATCATCATCTCATTTTCGAGAGACTTTGAAAGAGCTACGATTGCTAGTCGGGTTTTGAAGTAATATTTGCAAATGTAGTTATTAGACTTATCCAAGTGGGAGACTGTTGGATATAGTGTCTAAGTCCGTAACTTTATTTGGTATGTACTTGACCCAACCCAACATGGTCGATTTGGGTTGCATGGCATTGTAATACTTGGATAGACAAAATGAGAGAAAGTACACTTGCGATTATTAATATATTATAAGTTCTAATATATTAATAATAGTATTATTTAATTAGTATTGATCAAGTATTAATCTAGCATTAATTTGGTGATCAAGGTGAGACTAATTAAATATATAGGGTTGATTATGACAATCATCAATTCTTTTATGGTGGATTAATGATCCATGGTTTATGGGTTTGGTTATAACCATATGGAGCTCCATGGATAGTCCATGGGAGTTACAAACCTATGGGTCATGAGAAATGAAGAGTCATGACAATTAGGGTTTACATTTGTAACTCCTAATTATGACACACTATAAAAGAAACCCTATAGCCTGAAAAATCGGGACAAAGGTATTTCATAAGAGGGCATGACCGATTTTTGAGGCTAAGTGACGTTCTCTCAAGTTATTCCAAGTTTGTAGTGTTGTGTGAAGCATTTGAGGCACAACATTTGGGGTGCTAGGCTCACAAAGTCTTGAAGGAATCCAAGCAACAACAAGGTATGTATTTCTACTATTTTTATGTTTTATATATTCCCCATGCCATGGTAGTTAGGAAATAACCTTGAAAAAGAAATTTGCATGTATATAGAGAAAACATAGATTCAAGGTTATTAGGGTTGTATGTACACTTAGGAAGTGTTAGAATGCTCAAAACCCATCAAAATCCCCAATCACTAAAAGACACATTCACCATAGAAATGGAAAACTGAAAGACCGAGAGCACTAACGACATATACATAGGATGTATTTTCACTGTAAACAACTATTCTTTCCAAATTGACCTTATGCCGGTCTCAATAAAAAGCTTCGACGTTATCATCGGTATGGATTGGTTAAGTCTTCACCGTGCTCATATACTATGTTATGAAAAAGTCATTCGTCTTAATTTGCCAAGTATTGAAACCCTTGTCTGGAGACAAACCCAGTACAAACCTTCAAATCATTTCTTGCGTCAAAGCCCATAAGTATCTTCGCAAAGATTACTGTGCCTTCTTAGCTCACGTGGTAGATAAGACACAAGATGTGAAAAATATCAAAGATATCCCCAGAGTTTGTGATTTCCCCAACTTATCCCCCGAAGATCTCCTAGGAGTTCCTCCTGAACGCCAAGTCGAATTCTGAATCGAATTGATTCCCAGAGCTACCCCATAGCTAAATCCCCGTACTGTTTAGCACCACCAGAGATGCAAGAACTATCCAATTAATTAAATGGAGTTCTAAGAAAAGGATTCTGTTAGGAATAAAATCCATAAATATCGTTTAGATTCAAAACAAGTAAAGCAAGAACACAATGATGATCCAGATAATGCTAAATGATTAAGTGTGATGCCTCAGAAGAACTCGATTAAAAATTGCTACTGTAGAGGCGTGATTAGGGTGGTTACAGAATAATTATCAGAGTTAACTAAAATATGATGCATGCATGCATCTTAAATACTCTAACCCTAGAGATAAATACGAGTGGACAGGCCGAACTCGTTTACAAGATAAACTAAATCAAGAAGGCCCAAAGACACAATACTATAATCCCAACAATCTCCCCCTTTGCGTCATTTGAGGCTTGGAAGCATCAATTATTGATTCGCTTCTGAACTTCAAACACCTTCGGAATAATGTTCAGCAAAGCCTTGCGAACCTGGATATACCAACAAATCATATCTGAAAAGCATTTCTTATCACCACACTGTTGCCTTTAAATTTATTTGTCTTACTCAGAATATGCTCAAGACAAGAAGTGTAGAACATGTGTTTATCATCAAGGAAGAAGCAAGCCTTGTGATAATCAAATTCATTACATTTTGATGCCTGGAAAACCATATACCATCCATCCTTGTAAATATTTCCAAGTTTTAGCTTCTCAAGATCTTTAGGACACTCTTTGGGAACTGCGGAAGGCTTCTTTCTAAGAACTGTGGCTATCTCAACATCCATGGTTCCCATCTCTTGAATATACGAAATGATCATCAGCTTGAGATGACTGACAACAAGTTTGCATTTCTGTTCTTCTCGCATCAAAAGATTGTAGAGCATGATCCAGTCGTAAGGATTGATACATGGTAATTCTACGAGAGTGAATTCATGAACTTGACTCGCAACACCTCTGACAACTTTGAATTTTTCATTCGGAAAATTGTTAGTTTTGATAGGTCCAGTGACCTTTAACATAGTTATCTAGCTCGCGCTCCATGTTTTGTATTGGGCCTCATGTGTTTGAAATAGAAGGCGAAGAGAAATTGATCGACTCCATTGTCAAAAGAGGGGACATTCACAACCTTGATAAAAGAGCAAAACTTGAAGGCATTCAGAGTCATTGGAAGATCTAGTTGTGAGCCTTAAGTGTTTTGAAGATCAAAGGACACAACAAGTTCTAACCAATATTGACTAGGCATATCAACTGCTTCATTCTGAAGACGCTTCAAAGTCCACTTTGGAATCAAAAGCTTTTTGCTTTCAAGTGTAATTGAGCTTCTTTTTCTGCCTTCTCCTTGGCTTCAACTTCTCGTATGATTCTTTGATGTTCGTCCATCTCTTCTTCACGGGCCTTTCACCTTTTAAGTTCTGCTTCATCAGGATCTTCTTCTTCTTCGTTATCAATGATAGGATCATTAGAGAAAAATTTTGTCTTTACCCTTTGTCTTAGTTTCACTTTTAACAACAAGCTTAATAGTAGGTTTTGGCTTCTCAACAGTTGGCTTTGCTTGATCTCCCACTTCTTTGGGAATGCAAGAGGATTCTGGAACACCCTCCAAGAGGTGAAGAATAGCGAATATTGGCCTTATCATTAAGCCAGATGCTTTCACACAGTGATTGGGATCATCAAATCCTTGGCCTTAATGAGATCTGAGAGTAAGGCAGTAACGTCGGTGATACAAATTTTCATGATAGCCTTCTCTGATAACAGATCTTGGACTTGTTTCTTAGACTGTTCTAGCTTAATATAAAAAGTTTTCACTTTCTTAGTCTTGATAGCGAGGGCATCCATGACTTTGCTCTCCAACGCCAAATCTTCTTAAAGCTTAGAGAGTTGAGAAGTAATAGAAGATTGAAACTTTTCATGGTCATCTTTGAGACAATTGCGAATGTCTTGAAATTTTGCCCTTTCAAACTGTTAAAATTTCTCCATAAGAACTTGTGCATCAGAAATTAGTTTATCAACTTGTTCGGTCATTTGATTGCAAACAGACATGGATGCATCAACTGCCATGTTCATCCGTTCAAGATTTGACGAGCGTTCTTTGGTGAGGGTTTCAAGTAGAGACTTAATAGTAGCTTGAGAGTAGTCATCAAAGAGATGAAGGCTTCGTAGACTGAAGCAAAGAATCAAGCTTTTCATGGATAGTTTTAAGGTGCCCCTTCGTTATAGGAGCTTCATCATCACTTCCATTTCTTATGGTGAAGGGACTGAAGGTGAATACTTGTAAGTCATCTTCACTATCCCCATAGATCATATCAGGATCATCAGTGCGAAAAGGGGAAATTGGTGGAGAGATATGAGTTGAGGCAAAACCTGATACTCTAGCCTTGCATCAGATGCGTTGACAAAAACAACAGGTGTGGCTGAGGTGGTTGGTGGGGTTGTGGAATATGTAAAGTGAGGACTAGATAGAGGAATAATGGTTTATGGTGAAGAATATACTGGTGGAGGGCATGGTATAATGGTAATGGGTGTTGTAGCAGTTTTAGGTGAAGGAGGAGGAGAAGGAATAAAGTCAGTGTGAGATCGAGTTACCTTAGGATTTGATATCTCTTCTTCGTTGCAAACGTTATCGTCATCTTTGTGAATCGGATCTTCCTTCTCGATGCGAATGTCTGACTGAGTCCCAGATTCTGAACTTTCTCTTTCACTTGGTGTGGGGGACTTTCGCTTGCGAGCAGGTTGCTTTCGCCTTTTGGGAGCAGCAGCAGAAGTTCCCGTTGGTGCCTTTCTCTTGGTAGGAGGTTTTGCAGTTGAAGAAGGCCCTTCCTTATCAATGGTTTTCTTTTCTACCATGTTTGCACCTTTTTGTTACCCCTTTTTGGGTTTGTCAGCCTCAGCTATGATCGCTTGCATCTCTGGAGTTAATGAACGAAACCCATATGGAGTTAGTTTCCTGTATCCCTCCATGATTTTGCTAGAAGCTGATACATATCGAAAAATTGCTTTTGGGATTGAACCAATGAATGAAAACTTTGAAGAATAAGAAACAGTAATCCGAATGGTGTGAAAGGTAGAGACTGATGCCATCAACGCATCTTTCATCAAAGGGATTTTGAGCTTGCCAATGGACCGTTGGACAATGATGGTCCAAAAAAACATGCACAGGAGATTTCACTATAACGTGTTGTAGAGATTGTGCTCTGAATCACTTGAGCCCAAAGAACAGAGCCATAATCGACATTCAAACCTGTGTAGAGACCATAGAGAATCACCAAGAACATCTTGCTTGCACAATCAGAGCCAGTCACTCTATCAAAAAAACCCTTAAATATCAAGGTGAAAAGACCATTCCACTGAGGAGGCAGATTGGGTTTCCTAAACTTTGAAATGGAGGTTAGGGTTTTTTTTTGTAATCCATTTGATAAAACATCTTGAGAAGAGAAACACTGGTTACCGATTCAAGGTTGATCATGTCATCAGTTTGAGGAAGTTGTAGAGAGAACAGAATCGAGATTGGTGATGGAAGTTGTACGGTTGTGGATCTCAAACGTTCAAATGTGATCCTCTGTTCTTCCTTAACATAGTTTGCAAAAGAATAAGCTTTAGACAAGATCGAGAGCGAAACATTCTCCATCTTGGAGAGTGCGATTGTTAGTGGAGAATACTTGAGGCATTCAATCGTAGGAAGCATAAAACTATCGTACTTGATCTGGTCGAGATCGATCACCAAGTTTTGATGATTTTTGACTGCCAGAAGGGAAGAGTGTGTAGTTTGATCTTGAGCAAATATGTTTTCAGAGGAATCCACGATTGTTGAAGCTTGAGAAAGAAGATGAACACTAGATGCTTTAATCACCAGTAATCTTTGAAAGAATATATAGGAGTGGTGGTGAGAAATAAATTGCTCAAATCCTTATATACGATGTGTTCTTTGAGACAAATCAGGAGAGAGAGTGCATCGATTGTGGAAAAGGTGCCTTGAAAAGCGTGACTGATAGCTGTTGACGTCAGAAACGTGTGTCAAGCGGCGTAAAAGTAATTTCACATTCCCAATTCAAATCTTATCCAGAAATGTAACCATTTGAAATTCTACTTTTCACAGTTATTACATTGCAAGCCCTTTCGCAATGAGACTGGAGCTTTCATTTTCAAGTGTTATTGATAAACCTGCAAAACTTGAAATAACCATAAGAACCATGAACTAGACTTTGGAAAATCACTAGGATCTTCGTGCAAGAGTGTGCCAAAGATAAAGAAATAAACCAGTATGTATGTGGGATTTTGTGATGTCTAAATGACGACATGAAACTGTGGATCCCAAACAAAGGTCTCTTCCTTTAAATTCAAGGGAGACTAAGAAGTGTCTGTGTGGTTTCCCATTGAAATACGATCAAATGTTTGATAAGAAACATTGAAAGGTGGTTAAATCTCCAACTAAACAACGAATTTGATATAAGTACGAATGTTGGATGAAGTACTCATGTGACCAGTATAGTCTGTTGAACGAGTAGGTTTGGAATTATTTTGGTGACAAGATTGAATCTTGAAATCTAAAAAAAAAAAAAAAAATCTTATGGGAAGAAGTGTCTTGGGATAACAACACATCATTAAGATCTCGCAAAAGAAAAAGAGACTTCTTGGTACAAACCACAAAAATGGCTTTCGTTAATTTGATGGTTAAAATCTTGAACATTTAGTTGTTCACCATCAATTCATGTAAGTGTGCCGTCCTTTGGATTTCACTCGGTTTGTAACATCCAGAATTTCAGGTATTATATTTATTCATTTTATTTTGAGTTTTGTGGAAGAACTCGGCGAGTTGGTGTGAAGACTCGCCGAGTAGAGACGCGATTTCTCACCCGGATTAATGACCGGACTCGACGAGTCACATTGGTGGACTCGGTGAGTCTGCGCTGTTTAATGAAACCCTAATTTCTCGGGTTTGGGGCCTATTTAAAGGGCCTTATGGCCGTCATTTGTGCTCACCAGTCCCCAGAGTGAAACCCTAGTGAGCTTAAGCGTTTGGAGTGAGATAAGGAGCCATTGTTGACCTTGGAGGTGTTATCTAGCAAGGGAAAGGAAGAAATAGCCAAGGGGAAACAAGAGGATCAGCTTCCTGAAGATCTGAGGTCCAGAACATCACGTTTGAGGTACTATTTTTCGAACCATTATCTGTTATGGTGATGTTTCATATTGATTTAGGGCTTATTAAGCCCTTTTGTGGCTAGATCTAGTGCTTTCTTGGTCCCTTAAGCGAGTTAGGTTCTGGATCTGGACCCTTGGAGGTCCAGAGTGTCCCTTTGTCCAAGATTTTTATGAATCCATGGAGGTTTTGGATTGGGGTCTTGGTGCTTGAGGTCAAAACACCATTTATGAGTCATTAGGTGTGTTATGAGCACCAAGACATGAACTTTATGTGATGAATAAGCTTAGAAGGACTGAATCTATGAGTTAGTGAAGCAGATCTGACCTCAGAAGGTCGTTTGGGGTTGTGCATGGAATGCACTCGTCGAGTCCATTTCCAGACTCGACGAGTTTGTGCGGGTTGTTTAGTGATTTCGAACCAGGGTTTGAGTAACCGAGTCGGGTGAGTGACTCGGTGAGTCGGAAGGGACTCAGAGGAATCGGGTCCCCGTAGAGACTCGGCGTGTCCACGCCAGACTCGGCGAGTTGAGTGGACCGTTGACCGTTGACCAGGGTTGACCAGTGTTGACTTGATAAGGTTAGTCAACCTTAGTTGGGAAAGTGTTAATTAGAGATGTATTGTGTTATAGGAGGACTATAGCTCGGGAGATCGAGCACTAGTGATATCAGGGATTTGCGAGTTATCGAGATACGCGAGGTGAGTCTTCTCACTATACTTTACCTTGAGTAGGTAATCAGAGTTATGTGACAGAGTATTTGTATGCTATATGTATGTTATGTGTTGTACTGCATTATTTCTATGTGATTTATGCGGTGCATGTTTATAGAGTTGGAACCGGAAGGTTCACAAAGTTAGAACCAGAGGGTTCACAGAGTAGGGTCCACGGACCCACAGAGTTATAGCCTCGAGTGGCAAATATGTGCTATGTGTGTATTTTGGGGAACTCACTAAGCTTTGTGCTTACGGTGTTTGGTGTTATTTGTTTCAGGTACTAGTGATGACCGCGGGAAGGCGCCGGCCTGATCAGTACACACATGGGATTTTTATGTTATGAGATCTTGGGATTTTTATATGTTATGGATTTGAGTTTCAAACATTGATGTTTTTATGAATACTAAATGAATTATGCTTTTATAAAATGAGAAAAGCTGTTTTGAAATTTACGGTGTTACATGGTTTGTGGTTGACGAAGCTAAGATCATTAACACAGATGTTGTGTGACCATAAACGTCAGTGGTATAGCTGAGAGTCTTAAGTGTTGCTTTTGTGAAACCGAATATGATGGAGAATATTATAAAATGGTGTAAAGAAACGAAAGTACCTCTACTATACGAAAGTGACAAAGCAGACAACTCTTAACTAAAATGTAAAGACTAAGGTAGCTCGTAACTTATGGGAATTTAACAGCCAGATGGGGAAGAATCAATAGGTATGATCGAATCATTAATGCTTCACACAGAGTCGCTTGAGGCTTTGGTCAACATGCAACACCATGCTTCTAGGGACACTTAGCTAATACATAGATAAAGATATTTATACCTGCCCTATCCCACAAATTAAGATATGATACAAATTTGTGCTCACATGATCTTCTTAAGCTATATTTGATGTTTTTGAGATTTGTGAAAAAATAAATAAATAAATAAAATAAGCACAAATAAAATATTTTTGTATTTTGAGATTATCTGAAAGAGAGTTAAAAATAGAAAATATTGAAAGATGAACCAAAGATAAGAAATAATATACATAAAGTACAAAAGGATATTGGAAAATCTGAACCACGAATGAACAGTTGACTGCAAACTACTGCGAGTGTTCACACCGATTCGAATTGTTAAATTAGACTATGAATGAACAGTGGACTACGAACTACTACGATCGTTCGCACCAATTCATAGTGTAATCATTATGTATGAGAAAGTGGTTTTGGAACAGATTCAGCTTCTATCATTCCTAGGTCTTGAAGAATTCTTCTGAAAGTTGTTTCAGGAAAGGCTTTTTTGAATATGTCAGCCAACTGATCATAGGATCTCACGAAGTTAATTTCAACGTTTTTGTCTTCTATGTGATCCTTAATGAAATGATACCTCAGTGCTACGTGTTTCGTATTTGAGTGTTGCATTGGGTTGTGAAAAATGTGAATGGCACTTTCGGAGTCACAATATAGTAATTTTCATTTGATGCTTAAGCCATAGTTACGAAGCTGGCTTTGAATCCAAATGACTTGAAATGTACATGAGGCAGCAGCTATATATTCAGCTTCAGATGTTGACAAGGATACGCACGTTTGCTTCTTGCATTGCCAACTGTCAAGTTTGCATCGAGAAATTGGCATCCTCCAGTTGTGCTTGTACGAAGAAGCCTGATTCCGCAGGATACCATATGCCAAGTGATGAGCTTCATTTCAAGTATCTAAAGATGTTCTTGACGGCCACTATATGAGGTTCGTGAGGATTTGCTTGGAACCTAGCACAATAACAAACGGAACACATAATATATGGTGTAATAGCTGTCAGATACATCAATGATTCTATCATTTGATGATAAACGGTCATATCAGCAACTGGTGTTCCTAGAGATGGTGTCAATTTCGTTTTGAATGCCACTTGAACCTTCGCTGTAGAGTCTCCCACCATACCAAACTTAGCGAGTAAAGTCTTCGTATATGCTTCCTGATTTATGAAAATGCCTTATGGTCCTTGTCTTATATTTAATGCAAGGAAAAAGTTAATTAGACCCAATGTGCTCATCTCAAATTTAGTTTCCATCAACTTTTGGATTCAGCTGGGATTCGTAGAACCGAAGATAATGCCATCAACATAAATTTGGACGATCATCAAGTGGTCACCCTCTTTCCTACAAAAGAAGGTTAGGTCAACCGAACCTTGTTTAAATTAGGACATTTTAAGGAAACGACTGAGAGTTTCATACCAGGCTCTTGGAGCTTGTTTTAGACCATAGACTGCCTTGTCTAAGATGTAGCAGTGATTGGGATATTTCTCGTTTATGAACCCAGGTGGTTGTTCCATGTATACAGACTCTTCTAATTCTCTGTTCATGAAATCACATTTAACATCATCTGAAATACCTCGAAGTTCTTGTGTGTTGCGTATGCCAAGAAGATGCAAACAGATTACAACCATGCAACAAGTGTAAAGGTTTCTTTGTATGTGATGCCTTCTTCCTGACAATACCCCTTAACCACGAGTCTCGCCTTGTTTCTTATAAGATTCTCATATTTATCCATTTAGTTGCGAAACACCCACTTTAAACCTACAACTGATGCATCTGGTGGAGTTGGAATTAGCCTCCAAACTTTGTTTCGTTCAAACTCATTGAGTTCGTCTTGCATCGCTTGCACCCAATCAGAATGATCAAGAGAAACATTAATCGTTTTGGGTTCTACTTTGGAAACAAATGAATTAAACATACATAATTCCACTTTAGAGAATAATGTAGTTTGTTTCGCTTTTCTCTGAGATCTGGTAAGAAAACCTACAAAAGATTCACTGATTACTTGAGTTCTTGGGTGATCTCTAGTCCATTTGGTTTGCAGAGGATAATTTCGATCATAAGAAAGATCCAATTCAACATTTACTTCTTTGAATTATGATTGAACGTTTGAATCATCATTCACATCCTTATTCTCCCCCTCGAATGACAAAAGATCTTCTTCTTTAGGAATTAAAGAGTCTCCTGTGAATGGAGGTTCGTGAGTCATTGTGGGAGGTGAGTCATTTGTATCAGAGGGTGATTCAGAAGAAGGAGACGAATTGTAACCCTCCCATTGCGATGGAATGCTCAAATCTTGTGGTGTGGATTGCCCTCCCCTGAGGACTTCCATTGGAGTCAGAATTCTCCCCCTGGAAAGTACTGCTCATGTCTTAAGGTACTTTCGCAGTTGATGGCTGATTGTGGATATCTATCGCATCGTCATCAATTATCTTATTCAATTCATCTACTTTGTTGTCAGCTGCTTTCTCTTCTAATGTGATATCATTCTTTGGCTCATCAAAGAGTAGCATGAATTCGTCATACTGATTGGAGATTGGAATAGTGGCTGGACTTGGCTTAGGAAAGATTTCCTTCGACTGACTCTCATTCGACTAAATCCTCTTCAAATAGCTGTCATTGAACGTAACATAGTAGGTTTCTTCCATCTTCTTTGATTATTTGTTGAGTACCCTATATTCCTTGGAGGTCAGCAAATATCCCAAAAATATACCCTCGTCAGCTTTCACATCGAATTTGTTTCATTGTTCCTTGGAATTGAAGATGAAACACCTGGACCCAAATACATGGAAAAACTTAACATTAGTTTTACGATTATTTATGATTTCATAAGGAGTTATAGAGAATCGCTTATTCAGTATATATATATATATATATATATATATATATATATATATATATATATATATATATATATATATATATATATTGGGTGAAACAAGTAGTCGCAATAGCATCCGCCCAAAAATATAGAGGCAGACATGCGAAAGTAAGCATAGTTCGTGCAGCTGCGCACTGAGAGCGGTTTCGTCTTTCAACTACACCATTATGTTGTGGACTATAAGCAACATAAAAGTTGTGTGAGACTCCCTTTTCAGTAAGAAATTCTTCAAACGCTTGGTTTTTCAATTCTATCCCATTTTCGCTGTGAACATTACGAACCAGCTTTCATAGTTGAAGCTCAATTTGTTTTATAAAATCCTTAAGTTTTGGAGTAGCTTCATATTTCTGTTTTAGAAAATATACCAAAGTGAAACATGAAGCATCATCAACAATTACAAGAATGTACTTACTACCACCAACACTTTCAATTGCTTAAGGGCGACAAAGGTCAATGTGTAGAAGTTCTAATGGTTTAATGACTTTTGTGTTTACTATTGTTGGATGACTCTTCCTACTTTTCTTCCCTATCTCACAGGCTGCACACAAATGATCCTTATCATACTTCAAGAGAGGAAGCCCTCGCAGATGATCACTAAGAACAAGCTTGTTGATGTCTTTGATGTTGAGATGCAAAAGTCTTCTATGCCATAGCCAACTATCATCAGAGTGAGCTTTCGTAAGCAAACATATGGAGGGATTCCCTCGTATCAGGTTCAGATTTAAAGGATACATTTCTCCTTTTCGATGTGACTTTAAGAGAACTGCTTTAGTCTTCTTTTCTATAATCTCAGATCCTTCATCGGCAAAGGATACATTCAAGCCCGTCCCTACAACAAATTGTGAAACACTAATTAGGTTGTGTCGTAAGCCTTCCACATATGCCACCTTACGAATCAAAAAATCTTTGTTTGTTATCATTCCATAGCCTTTGATCTTTCCAAACGAATTGTTTACATAGTTCACATTTCCACCATCTTGGAGAGCTCGAAACTCTTGCAACTCCTCCTTCCTCCCAGTCATGTGACGCAAGCAGCCACTGTCGATATACCATTTAGTGTCAAACTGATCGTCACGTGTAACCTTCGAACATTAAGCAGATTTGTAACAGCCCAAAATCTAAAGTATTGTTAAATTGCATTTTAGGGTGTTTTAAAGGGGGGACTCGGCGAGTTGGAGCCAGACTCGCCGAGTAGGGTCGCAGATTTGGTCGCGGGTTCGCGACTGGACTCGACGAGTCCAGGTATGGACTCGGCGAGTCGACGCTGTTCAGCGGAAACCCTAGCCGTTTCGTATTGGGTCGTATATAAGGGACCTTATGTCGTCATTGTTCGCCTTTTGGCCGACTGAGAAGGATCCTAAACCGGTTGTGGGCATCCAGAACAAGGGTTGAAGATCATTGGTGATTTGAGGAAGTTATTGTTCAAGAAGGAGAAGGTTTTGGCTAATGGGACAGTAAGGGAATCACGTTTTGAGTCTTGGGGACACTGAGAGTGCATGATTCAGGTAACCTTTCAGATTATTTACTGCTATGTGAATGTGTGCACGGATTTAGGGTTTGTGAAACCCATTTGGAGATTAGATGGATTGTTGTGTCGTTATCCAATGTTTATAACCTTGTATTAGTACCCTTAGAGGTCCAGAAGGTCCCATGTTTGTATATTCGGGAATATATGTATCTCAGGAAGCAGTTCGATCGACTGCATGGCGTGGACTCGCCGAGTCGGATGATCAGACTCGGCGAGTAGCTTGAGGGTTCACTGGGACTCGCCGAGTTGGTTCTTCAGACTCGGCGAGTAGAGTCGGGGTGGCCCCGCGATTCTTCCAGGAGTAACTCGTCGAGTCAAAGAGGATACTCGACGAGTAGAAGGGGACTCTTAGAGGATTGAAGGACGACCAGACTCGCCGAGTCGCCAGGGAACTTGCCGAGTCCAGTCGAGCTGACAATGGGCTGTTGACCAGAGCTGACCGGTGTGATTTCTTAGGGTCAGTTAACGTGGAAGATAGAAGTATTACTAAGGGATATATGGTGTTACAGGGAGCTTGTAGCTCGGAGGATCAAGTGCAAGGGATTTCAGGAGTTGCTATCTTCCAGTGTCCGCGAGGTGAGTCTTCTCACTATACTTTACCCGGAAGGGTTTGATTGAGAGACCGGAAGGTCGTATGTGTTATATTTATGCTATGGCTAGAGAGGTAGATGCTTTATATGTGATGTATGCTTATATGATGTATACTTATACGGGCCGGAAGGCGAGACTTCATGTGATAGGAAGAACGGTATGATGTATGACTTATGTGTTATGTGCGTTATGTTACATGTGTTATGTTTATACTGTTATGGGCCGGAAGGCGATTATGTTACGGGCCGGAAGGCAATATTATGTGGATCGAAAGGTCCGGGCCGGAAGGCAATATTATGTGGATCGAAAGGTCCGGGCCGGAAGGCAATGTTATGTGGACCGATAGGTCCGGGCCGGAAGGCGTATGTGCGTAAGGTATATTGGGGAACTCACTAAGCTTCGTGCTTACGTTGTTTATGTTATGTTGTTTCAGGATCTTACAGTAACGCGGGATGGCAACGGTTCGATTGTACACACCGAAGAAAGAGTTGTGTTTTGGAGGATCCTGGTCTTCTATTATAACGAAAATGAAACTATGTTTTGCAATTTGAATGTGAATAAGATTTTAAACAAGTGTTTTAATATTAATTTGATTATTTAAATGAAAATTTTGTTTTTGGAAATCACGGTGTTACAAATTGGTATCAGAGCCTTGGTTTGAGGGATTCGGACGCGCCTACAGGTGAGTCTGGACTCAAACTGAGGAATTAAGAAAAGGTTTTCAAATAAATAGTTTTCTAAAAGTGAATAAGAGTTCAAAGAGAAAGCAAGAAAGAGCAGTGTGTACAATCAGCCAGAGCCAAACGGTGATTTCCCAGAATACCTTTACTTTTGTATTATGAAATATCTATTATGCACTTTATGAGACATTATCGCATGCTAGAGACAGGCTAGGTATTTCACATCTTAGGACTAGAGTGGCCTGATTCGTGATGCCTTAGTCTAGGGTTTGCTGTTATATGTGCGTTATGCTTTTGTGTGTATGTGATGAGTGAGGGTATCTAGTTAGAACGCACGAGGGGTAGAGCTACAGAGTACAGTGGTACTTCTGAGGATGAGCCGAGAAGGTGGAGCTATCACAGCTAAGGAGTCCTATGTATGCTTCGATGCTCGAATGCTGCTTGCTTCGTGCTTTGTGGAGTTCTCGATGATGGGAGACAGCTACTAAGTGAGTATGACGATACTCAGGAGGTAGATGTTTGGCATCATCAGGAGCTCTTCAGCAGCTGATAGCAAAGAAGTGGGAGGACGGCGGAATGGGCTAGAGATTAAACCTAGCCAAGATGGGTGCGCGGGTAGAGTAGAGGATTTCGCTGGGGAGCGAGCATGTAAGATGGGATTGGTGAAAAAGAGCAGGTCGATCAGCTACTTAGGAACTCTGGGATGGTCCGTGTGGAAGGTATGGGTAGATGTGGCAGGTAGTATGGGCCCGTACTACTGAAAGCAGAGGACCCATACTTGATACAGGGAGCATCCTAAAGGTCCTAAGGAACAGATTGAGGGGTGATGTTATGGTTCGGATACCATACAGCGGAGCGGATACAGAGTGATGTTATGGTCCGGGCACCATACCTCGGAACAGATTGAGATAGATGTTGTGGTCCGAGTGCTATACGTTGGAGCAGCTTGGGGAGTGGTGCTATGGTTCAGGTACCATACACCGAAGCATGTTGAGGAGGGATGTCATGGGATGAGTACCATGGTTTGTAGTGGATGATGCTTGTGGCTATCTTGTTACCCGGTTATGACCGATGAGGTAGAGTTTGGACGCTATGGGTTTCAAGCCTGTAGACCATGATTGAGTACGGAGAGGCATTCCTCGAGGGGAAAAGCGAGTGCCTATCAGAGTATTTTGGTAAGAGTCAAGACAGGGGAAAATTTCAGTTGAGTTGAGCAATCAGACGACAGAGGAGAGGTCACCTTTTGGGTGAGTAGTGTCATTTATGCTCGTGTGCAAGACGCGAGAGGTCGGGTGTTTCAGTTCCGGATTTGGGAGTACACCCTGCAGGTAGTTATCGATAATGACTTTCCTCAGAGCATCAGGTAGCGGGTGTACCGCGAGACAGAGATTTACCGTGAACAGACAGTCAGTTGGGGCTGAGGTAGCCGAGAACCACACCACACCTAATTGAGAATAATAGGTTGGGTTATAGTGGTAGCAGTGAAAAGTTCAGACGAGTTTTGCAGTGCGGAGAGTTGTCGTCTATGTTGAGAGTAAGTCCCTGTTCTTGGGACAAATCCGGCGTTGGATACGGATTGATGAGTTGAGATGAGAGGAACGATGATGCTGCGGTGCATTCTTCTGGCCAGATATGTTATCGAGCAGTGCAGGTGCTTAGTATTAGATCAGTATGGGATTTGGAACGATTGGAGGCAGCCGTGATGAGAAGTTCTTGAAGAATTAGCTAAAGGTTCAGAGTATAGGGATTGATTGACTTTATAAGGGGAGGGACTATCGGGTGTTGCACAGCACTTTACTGAGGCAGGTACGATTTCGCTGGTGAAAGATAGTCGTGGGTTGATTGTATACTAATTGGTGTTGGTCGAACCCTAGTGGGGGAGAACCGGGTGCAGTATGTAAGAAAGAAATAATTGTCAGGAGTAGTAATAAGTGGAGTATAGAGATGCAGTAGGGAAGCATGAGACCATAGGTGTCGATGATCGAGTAAAAAGGGATTACATCGGAGCTTGCGGGTCTGGTGGTGCATGCCGCAAGTGCGGAAAGGAGGGGCACTGTGCACGGGATGGTTGGCAGTCAGTGCCAATTCGGGATTTGAGGAGGACAGGATGGAGCAGAGCCCAGAGGGCTCAGGGTCGTGGTTATCTGCGTGCGACAGAGGGAGACGGAGCAGTGCCGGAGACAGCTGCGGGTATGATGTTTCAGGATGTCTTAATTGTCTTGCATTGATTTGGCGTACTGTTTGTGCTGGTACCTTGTATGGATTTCGGTGCGGCATTCGCTGTTTCGCGGGTCTGGCATGTTTAGGGATTGGTGCTTCAGGTTTTCGCTTTGGCATACGTTATTCCCTGATGGTTGGGTATGGTTATAATTGGTGTTTTAGTGTCAGTAGTCTTGTGCGGCTTTCGATGTGGTGTTCATCCTTTGGGCAGATTGTGAGTTTGGTTATGGGTTATTGTCGAGGATTCCTTTGGTTATCGTTCGTGGGGGGTTGTGAGGGGAGATGCGGCACTGGGTTGATTGTCGGGTAGCATCTACAGTCGTGGAGTGGATGATTGAAGGACTAGATTCTTGTGAGTGGGTTGATCAGGGAGGATGTGTGTTTTGCTGAGGGTTGCTTGTGCTTGTGGGAAGCAGTCAGTGTGTAATCGTTCTCTTTGTACCGGATTGTTCTGTAAGGTCGTTAATGACGATCGGTGGCAGTTAGTCAGTGTTTTAGTGGGGGAGAATTAGAAAATTCTCCGGGAGATCGATGAGTATGTGAGGGTGCTTAGCTGTTGGGATTCAGCAGTGGTTGTCAGCGCAGAGTATAGGCCGACGAGAGTGAGCGTCGGGTATGCGGGGCGGGATACAGACCTAGGGCATTCTATTGTGGAGACCTGAGGGAGGGTCAGGATCAAGCTTGAGTAAGTGACCGGGGCTATGTGATCAGAGTATTGGTATGTTTGAGACACGTGATGGGTTGTACTGCATTAATCCCACAGGATTATGTTGTGCATGTTTCTAGAGCTGGAACTGGAAGGTTCCAGAGTTAGAACCTGAGGGTTCGCAGAGTTGGGTGTACGGACCCACAGAGACATAGCCTCGAGTGGCTAGTATGTGTTATGAGAGTCGGTCCAGTCATGCTGGAGACTCTGTTGGTATTGCTGGATCAGTTTGAGATTTCGGATTGTGTATGTTGCAGTGTGATTGCATTGGAAGGTCTGGCCCCGGGTTAGTGATCTTGTTTAGCTGAGGCAGTGATCTTGATGAGTGGAGAGAGTGCATGAGATTGAGAGCCCCTGCAATGAGAACCAGGGTATGTGGTTAGCGGTTATGCAAAAAGGGTGGTGTCGCTTGGGGCGAGCACCGTGGCACCGGTTGGAGTGGCATTATGGCTAAGAGGGTTCCTTGGAAAAAAAAAGAAAAGAGGAAGGTGTAACTCCGAAGGGGTGCAAGTTCAAGAAAGTGAAAGCTGCAGAGCAGAGTTATGGTTAGAGTATTTCAAGTATGGTTTCGAGCATCGTGTATGCGGCAGTGAAGTAGGAACCATCCGGGGTGGGATGACTGACGAGACTCAGAAAGGATGCAAGAGAATAGAGAATCTTTAATTCTCAGTGTGATTCTGATCAGGGTATAGGACGGATATTAGTAGTTCGCCTTGGGAGATGTTCGAGGATATCATCAGTGTACCGGGTTTTTCAACCTGCGGGTGTTGGGACTAGTTCAGTATGTGTATGTGATGGCAAGAGGGAACTTGTGAGGATTGATCTGAGAGGGAGAATGGATCTCTCAGTCGGTCCGGAATGGGCGAAGTGGGCTTTGGATCGGGGATCCGGTGGTTCAGGGTTTCCTAACCCTTATGGGTTGAGTGATCGTTGGGATTTGGAGCAGAGTGCATATTGGGTAATTTCCGATTACAGAGAGTGATGAGCAGTTCAGAGTTCGTGCTTTAGTTGACAGAGCAGACTCAGCAGGTTAAAGAGAGTTAGTGATCGTCTAGAGTTAACAGGAAGGTTATGCAGGCAGACGCCGTTACGAGCATGTGTTTCCGGTCGGCGACTTCGTATTTCTGGCGGGGTGTTTCGATTTAGGAAGAGGAGTAAATGGGGGGCCCGGTATGTTGGGTCTTTTCGTGAAGGTGCGAAGGCAGGAAGGGTGGCCTACCGTTTGGAGCTGCAAACGGAATTGGGACGGATCCATGACACTTGTATGTGTCGCTATTGAAGAGGTGTATAGCGGATAAGTCAGCAGTGGTTCTACTAGAGAACGATTAGGGGGATACGAGCCTGTGTTACGTCGAGAGGCCAGTGGCCGTCGGAGATCGGGAGATCAAGGTTATGAGGAACAAGGAGGTACCTCTGGTATTGGTTCAGTAGCGGCCTCGGGAGAGATCGGTTGTGTCTAGGGAAGCCGAATCGTGAGATGCGGGAGCAGCAGCCAGAACTATTTTCCGAGTGAGACTTCGAGGGCGAAGTCTAATTCTAGTGGGGGAGAATTGTAACAACCCAAAATCTAAAGTATTGTTAAATTGCATTTTAGGGTGTTTTAAAGGGGGGACTCGGCGAGTTGGAGCCAGACTCGCCGAGTAGGGTCGCAGATTTGGTCGCGGGTTCGCGACTGGACTCGACGAGTCCAGGTATGGACTCGGCGAGTCGACGCTGTTCAGCGGAAACCCTAGCCGTTTCGTATTGGGTCGTATATAAGGGACCTTATGCCGTCATTGTTCGCCTTTTGGCCGACTGAGAAGGATCCTAAACCGGTTGTGGGCATCCAGAACAAGGGTTGAAGATCATTGGTGATTTGAGGAAGTTATTGTTCAAGAAGGAGAAGGTTTTGGCTAATGGGACAGTAAGGGAATCACGTTTTGAGTCTTGGGGACACTGAGAGTGCATGATTCAGGTAACCTTTCGGATTATTTACTGCTATGTGAATGTGTGCACGGATTTAGGGTTTGTGAAACCCATTTGGAGATTAGATGGATTGTTGTGTCGTTATCCAATGTTTATAACCTTGTATTAGGACCCTTAGAGGTCCAGAAGGTCCCATGTTTGTATATTCGGGAATATATGTATCTCAGGAAGCAGTTCGATCGACTGCATGGCGTGGACTCGCCGAGTCGGATGATCAGACTCGGCGAGTAGCTTGAGGGTTCACTGGGACTCGCCGAGTTGGTTCTTCAGACTCGGCGAGTAGAGTCGGGGTGGCCCCGCAATTCTTCCAGGAGTAACTCGTCGAGTCAAAGAGGATACTCGACGAGTAGAAGGGGACTCTTAGAGGATTGAAGGACGACCAGACTCGCCGAGTCGCCAGGGAACTCGCCGAGTCCAGTCGAGCTGACAATGGGCTGTTGACCAGAGCTGACCGGTGTGATTTCTTAGGGTCAGTTAACGGGGAAGATAGAAGTATTACTAAGGGATATATGGTGTTACAGGGAGCTTGTAGCTCGGAGGATCAAGTGCAAGGGATTTCAGGAGTTGCTATCTTCCAGTGTCCGCGAGGTGAGTCTTCTCACTATACTTTACCCGGAAGGGTTTGATTGAGAGACCGGAAGGTCGTATGTGTTATATTTATGCTATGGCTAGAGAGGTAGATGCTTTATATGTGATGTATGCTTATATGATGTATACTTATACGGGCCGGAAGGCGAGACTTCATGTGATAGGAAGAACGGTATGATGTATGACTTATGTGTTATGTGCGTTATGTTACATGTGTTATGTTTATACTGTTATGGGCCGGAAGGCGATTATGTTACGGGCCGGAAGGCAATATTATGTGGATCGAAAGGTCCGGGCCGGAAGGCAATATTATGTGGATCGAAAGGTCCGGGCCGGAAGGCAATGTTATGTGGACCGATAGGTCCGGGCCGGAAGGCGTATGTGCGTAAGGTATATTGGGGAACTCACTAAGCTTCGTGCTTACGTTGTTTATGTTATGTTGTTTCAGGATCTTACAGTAACGCGGGATGGCAACGGTTCGATTGTACACACCGAAGAAAGAGTTGTGTTTTGGAGGATCCTGGTCTTCTATTATAACGAAAATGAAACTATGTTTTGCAATTTGAATGTGAATAAGATTTTAAACAAGTGTTTTAATATTAATTTGATTATTTAAATGAAAATTTTGTTTTTGGAAATCACGGTGTTACAAGATTTAGGAACCCAAAGCTGCTTGGATCCTTGTGAGCCTTTTACAGAAAAAGGAAAAGTAATTTCAAGATCAACCATATAAGTTCGTTTAACCAATGTGGTTATCTTTCTTAGTTATGGTTAAAACTTTTATTTTATCTTTTACGTTTGTTTCTTTTGGAAAAGATTGTTTTTGTTTATTCTGGATTTGACTTTTGATGAACCTTGTTTGAGTTTTCGTTGAGTTAGTGTTTGTTTTCTTTATTGGTGTTAGGGCTTATTGTGTTGCGTCTTGGGCTTTTTGTTTTATATCCAGATTGGGCCTGTCCATCCGTGATTCTCAAGTAGGGTTAGACTATATATATGCATGCATGTGTGCATTATAGAAGAACTTGATTTACGTTTTGAGTATTGTAACCCTAAAACACCTCTACAGTCGAAGTTCTTAGTCAAGCTCTT
Organism: Lactuca serriola; assembly: GCF_051521515.1. NCBI lineage: Eukaryota > Viridiplantae > Streptophyta > Magnoliopsida > Asterales > Asteraceae > Lactuca > Lactuca serriola. Next base: position 92,517,721 of record NC_136413.1, on the reverse strand, counting down.
CTGAGGTGTTGAAGCATTAATCATTCAACATATTCAAACCATATTCGTGTCTATATTTACGTACTTATTTGTTTGCATGCATAGAATCAATCTATCCTTAAAGAACAACGTTCTAACAATTGGTATCAGAGAAGGAGACTGTGTGATCAATACACATTCCTTCTGTATTCAAAATTCTTTAGGGTTTCCACTTTTATCGTATAAATAAAAAGTCTTCTTCTTTGTTTCGACGGCAACTAAGTTTTAGATAAAACCCTAATCTCAAGTTTACAAGTTTGATTCTAGCAGCTCACCATGTCTCACGATGATTCGCAAACAAACCCAATCAACATCTCAAACAACATTGGATCCACTACCAGAATACACATACTCTACACTCAGGACTATGATGTGTGGGCACAACACTTTGAAGACTACGTGGTCGGATCTGAGGATAATGGCTATCTCATATGGGAAGCCATCACACTCGGTCCGTTTGTTCATTCTAGAACGAACACAATAGTTAAGACTCAAACAGAATATAACAAGTTGGTTGTTGATGAACAGAAGATGCCACATGATTAAAAAGACAAGTTGTTGTGTAACGTGAAGGCCATGCGAATGATAAGATTCACATTAAAATCTGACAGGTTTTAGTTAGTAAGTTCGCACAATACGGCCAAAGAAATTTGGGATAGGTTGAAAGAGCTCTATTCGACCGATGAAGATCTTGAACACTCCATTCAAACATTTCTGCTGTCAGAATTTGGAGTTTTCTAACAGAAACCTAAGGAGAAGCCAATACAAACTTTTGATCGGTTCAATCATCTCTTAAGTAAGATGATAAAACATAGAATAGAGAGGAAGTTGATTGAGCAGAAAGTAACTTTCATGAACGGACGCAGACCAAAATGGATGACTGTGGTTTCTACCGTAAAAGCGCATGAACAGTTTAAGTCTTATTCGCTAGCGAAACTTGTAGGAATACTTAAATCCCATGAAAGTGTCGTAACCAAAGAAGCAAAAGTGGTTTATGGTGTAGGATTGTTGGCCCTTGTCTTAAAAGCAAAAGGCATTGCAGAAGAAGAAGATGAGTCTGATTTGTTTGAATGTGACCTTACAAGTGAGGAGTATGCTATGATGGTCACCAATCCAAAGAAGTTTGCAAGAAGAAAATTCCCGGTCAGCAAGAACTGAAACTGGCAGGGAAGTTACTGATGGGTTTTGAGCATTCTAACACTTCCTAAGTGTACATGCAACCCTAATAACCTTGGATCTATGTTTGTCTAATTATCATGCAAACTTGAATTTCCAAGGTTATATTCCTATCTAGCATACATGTGGAACAATTTAACTTGAATGAAAGATAGAATAACTTACCTTGTTGTTGCTTATGTTCCTTGAAACCTTGTGAGCCTACCACCCCAAGTGTGATGCCTCAAATGCTTCACACAACACCAAATGCTCTTGGAAAGACTTTTGAGAGAATACACACTTCTTAAAATCGGCCAAGCCCTCTAGTTTCTTATGTGTAACCGATTTTGGTGGAGAATGGGACTCTTATATAGTGTTGACACATCTAGGGTTACACCATGTAAACCCTAATGTGTCATGACTCTTCATTTCCATGACCCATGGGTTTGTAACTCCCATGGAGCATCCATGGAGCATCCTATGGGTAGAACCCAACTTGATAATCCATGGAGCCTCTTAGCCCACTATACAAGATATGAATGATTTACATAATCAACCCATATATTTAATTAGTTATCCTTTGATCACTAATTAATTCCAAACTAATTCTTGATCAAACTAATCAAATAATATTATTAATAAATTAGAACTTATAATATAATAATAATCTCCAAGTGTTATTTCTCATTTTAGTCTATCCAATTGCATGGTGCCATGCAACCCAAATGGACCATGCCGGGTCGGGTCAAGTACTGACCCGAAATAGTAATGGACTTAGACACCTTATCCAACAGTCTCCCACTTGGATAAGTCTAATAACTATAACTCCAGTACTTCAGGAACCGACCGGCAATCGTAGCTCTTTCAAGGTCTCTCGGAACTGAGAAGATGATGGTACGCCATTTAAGATAAGGGATCATATAATCCTCCATTCTAGATATCAGCCAGATAAATACATGGAACAATGTCTTACTTATTGTCCAGCAGTTTGTTTCTCGAATTCCGATTTGTTTGACAGAGAACATAATTGAACACATCAACTTAGTTCTGACCGGGCCCGGTACATAGGTCAAAACAAAATCATCGAGGGGCCCAGATATCAACTTCTAATCCAAGAAGGAACAGGTAAACTTCGACTCATATGTTTGTTCTACCACTCATTGAATTACACACAAAAGCACGTTTTATAACATCGAGTTACCAATGTGTTTTTGTACAATCAATGCATAACCAACTTGTAAGTAACAAATCATATCTCTAGGTTTGAAGACTCATATGATATTACCGTCTCACGATCACTCGAGATAGAATTCCATGAAGTGATTCCAGTGAGCGTGGGTTGAGTCCAATGTTCAAAACTTATGAGCACTCATGATTGTTGTAGCCTTGTCCAACACCTTAGACCTCTGCAACCAATCATGACAGTCTTGATTCATACCTACTTCCGACATATGACCGACTGTGGAGTTTTGAATAATATGTTATACCAAACAAAATTATTCTGGAAGTCAAAACATGCAAAAGAAATATATTAAACGATCGACAAGAGATGGCAACACTTTACTCATAAATAAAACACCTTTTATTCATCATCTAATGTCAATTACACTTTACAAATTTCTGGGTTATCTAACTACTAAATCTAATATCATCCTTCAGCCCTATGCTCCGAGCATGCTGGAGATGCTTAACCTGAGTCAGTCCCTTCGTGAGGGGATCTGCTGGGCTCTCATCCGATGATACCCTCTTTGCCACGAGGAGTCCTTCTTCTATTCGATGTCTGATAAAATGGTATTTCCTGTCGATGTGTCTGGATCTCCCGTGATCCCTTGGTTCCTTGGCTAAGGCAACAACACTTTCACTATCACAGAAAATTTCCATTGGCTCTTTAATAGCTGGTACAACTCCAAGGTCTCCAATGAAGTTCTTCAGCCATATCACCTCCTTTGCCGCCTCACTAGCTGCAATATACTCTAATTCACAAGTTAAATCAACCACTGTCTCTTGCTTGGAACTCTTCCAAGAAATTGCTCCTCCATTTGGGGTAAAGACCCAGCCCGACTGAGAGCAGAAATTATCCCTATCAGTCTGGAAGCTAGCATCACTATACCCTACAACTCTCAAGTCATCACTCCCACCGAGGGTAAGGACCCAGTCCTTCGTCCTCCGTAGGTACTTGAGGATATTCTTTACCGCAGTCCAGTGTGCCTTAGCAGGGTTCGCCTGATACCTGCTAACCATGCTCAGGGCAAAGGCTACATCAGGTCGAGTACACGTCATAGCATACATGATCGATCCTACAGCCGAAGCATAAGATATTCGACTCATTTCTGCTATCTCAGCCTCAGTGCTAGGGCTTTGTGTCTTACTCAATCTGGTGTTGCTCTGGATGGGTAACTCTCCTTTCTTGGAATCCTGCATGCTGAATCTCTTCAGCACCTTATCCAAGTAGGTACTCTGACTAAGTCCAATTAGTCTTTTACTCCGATCTCTCAAGATCCTTATCCCTAGAATATAGGTAGCTTCTCCTAGGTCCTTCATAGAGAAACACTTCCCAAGCCACGACTTAACTTCCTGCAGAGTTGGGATGTCATTTCCTATGAGTAGTATGTCATCCACGTACAACACCAAAAAGCTAACTATACTCCCACTAGCCTTGACATACACGCAAGACTCATCTTCACTCCTAGAAAAGCCAAATTCCTTGACCTTTTCATCAAAGCAAAGATACCATCTGCAAGGTGCTTGCTTCAATCCATAAATGGATTTCTCAAGCTTACACACTCTATTAGGGTACTCGTTGCTGACAAAACCCTCTGGATGACTCATGTAAACATCTTCAGCCAACTTTCCATTAAGGAAAGCGGTTTTGACATCCATTTGCCATATTTCATAGTCATGAAATGCAGCTATGGCCAACAGAACCCGAATAGACTTAATCTTGGCTACTGGAGAAAAGGTCTCATCATAGTCCACTCCAGGAATTTGAGAGAAGCCCTTTGCAACCAGTCTAGCCTTATAAGTGTGTACCTTACCATCCATGTCGGTCTTCTTCTTGAAGACCCATTTGCACCCTACTATCTTACGACCTGGTACATTCTCAACCAAGTTCCAAACTTGATTGTCATACATGGACTGTATTTCGCTGTCCATTGCCTCTTTCCAGTTGGCTGACTCAGGGCCTGCCATGGCTTCCACGTAACTGTTAGGTTCATCCAGACCTATCAGTGTCTCATCACTGATAAGTGTATCTCCTTCTACAGTAATATGGAATCCATAGTAATGCTCAGGAGCATTCCTACCCCTTGTGGAACGCCTCAGAGGTACAGACTTGTCAATTGGCTCAACAGGAGTTTCCTCCTCAAATTGAGTGCTAGGGTTTGAAGTTCCTTCACCACTTGACTCTTGAATTTCTTCAAGATCAACTTGCCTGCCACTGTTTCCTTGGCTTATGAACTCTCTCTCTCTAAAGAAAGCCCTCCTAGCTACAAAGACCACATTTTCACTAGGTCTGTAGAAGAGGTAACCAAAGGATTATTGTGGGTAGCCGATGAAAATACACCTCTCGCTTCGGGGTTCGAGCTTATCATGAGTCTCGCGTCTCACGAAAGCCTCGCATCCCCAAATCTTGATGTGGTCTAGTTTGGGTACTTTACCAGTCCACATCTCGTGAGGATTTTTGGCAACTTTCGTTGTAAGGACTAGATTAAGGATATGGGCGGCAGTCTCTAAGGCATACCCCCAGAATGAGATTGGTAGCGAAGCTCGACTCATCATGGAACGAACCATATCTAACAAGGTTCGATTACGCCTCCCAGCCACACCATTCAACTATGGTGTCTTGGGAGGTGTCAATTGTGAGACTATCCCACATTCCCTTAGATAGTCAAGGAACTCTGAACTAAGATACTCACCACCACGATCGGATCAAAGCATCTTAATGTTCCTGCCCAATTGATTCTCGACTTCCTGTTTAAATTCCTTAAACCTTTCGAAAGTCTCTGACTTATGCTTGATCAAGTAGACATATCCATATCTACTATAATCATTAGTAAAAGTCAAATAATAACGATTAGCATCCCTTGTGGCATGTTTGAATGGTCCACACACATCCGTGTGTACAAGGTCCAACAAACCTTCACCCCTCTCACAAGAACCTGTGAAGGGTGACTTTGTCATCTTTCCAAGTAAGCATGATTCGCAACTATCATCTGACTTTAGGTCAAATGACTCCAAGACTCCATCCTTTTGGAGTTGGCCTATGCGTTTCTTGCTTATATGTCCAAGACGACAATGCCATAATGATGCTTTATCCAAGTTATTATTATTAATAGAATCAATACACAAAACATTATTTCCTAAGTTATCTACAACAGATACAGCTTCATACACACCATCACAAGGTAATGCTTTAAAATAAAGAACATTATTAAAGAAAGCATCAATAGAACCAACTTCATTATTAAATGAAAAGGTAAACCCTTGTTTGTACAAAGCATGAAAGGAAATAATATTTCTTGCCATTCCTGGCGAATAACAACATTTATTCAAATCTAAATTAAACCCACTACTTAGCGATAAAGTATAAACTCCAATCTTGGTAACAGGTAAAGCTTTCCTATTCCCCATGATTAAGTTTATTCTTCCTTGCTCCACATTCTCACTTCTTCTTAGTCCGTGCAAGTCACAACAAATATGAATACCACAACCGGTATCAAGGACCCAAGATTTAGAATAGGGTGAGTTATTACAAATGATAGTGTACATACCTGCATGGTTGGGTTTAACTTTCCCATCCTTCACATCTTGCTGGTATTTTAGGCAGTTCCGCTTCCAATGTGATATTTCATGGCAATAGAAGCATTCAGCCTCTTTTGGGTCAGAAGAAGGAGTGATGAAACCTTTCTTGGTTCCATTTGAAGAAGAGCCATCAAGGGTCCGAGCCTTGGTACCCTTCGTAGAGCTCTTTCTTTTCTTCCCTCGACTTTTCCCGATTTCCAAAACCGGAGTAGAGTTTGGAGTAGGAGTGTTAACAACCGACTTCCCCTTAAGACCTGTTTCTGCAGTCTTGAGAAGTCCCTGAAGTTTGTTGAGTGTGACCTCTTCCTTATTCATGTGATATGTCATGAGGAATTGATCATAGCACGATGGTAAGGAGTGCAAAATGATATCTATTGCAAGCTCCTCAGGGAAGTTCACATTAAGCTTCAGCAAACGATCCACATACCTTTGCATTTTCTGCATGTGGCTCGTGACGGATTCCCCGTCCTTCATCATGGTTGTTATCATGGAGCAGATGATTTCATACCTATCTTGTCGTGCACTTTGATGGTATCTTTGCATCAAATCCTGGTGCATTTCATAAGGGTAGAAATCCTCATAAGACTTTTGGAGTTCCGCTGTCATCTAGGCCATCATGATGCATGCCACTTTCATAGCATCCCTTTCATGTGCCTGAAAGTCAGCGATCTCCTGAGGGGTTGCAGTGGTCTCATCAATCTCCTTAAGCTCCTTGTCAAGGACATATTCTTTGTCCTCGTAGCGGGTAATCATCCTGATGTTTCTGATCCACTCATTGAAGTTGGATCCATCAAAAGTGACTTTCCCACACAAGTTCATAGGGCTATAGGAGCTATTAGGGTTAGAGCCAGAAGCAGCATTGTTTGAAGACATCTGAAAGAAATGGACAAGATTAGTTTAGATATTAGGAGAGTCCTTAATAAAACACCAAAATGTAATATTAAGGCTAGGATCCAATCACAATATATTATAACTTGGAAGAGGTATGCCGTAATCCAAGCTATAACATATTTGAAAGGTAGGTGAATGACGATTCACCAATTTCCACCACGAAAACCGAAATATTAGAGATTAGGTTTTTGATTGGTTCTTAGAAATTCCTAGATTCTTTGAGATTCAATGAACTTTTCAAAGGCATGTTTCAATATCAAGTGTGCCCTCCAAGTTTTGTGACTGCGATACCGAGGATCACAAAACGAGGTGTGAAGTAACCATGCAAATCACTTGGTACCCTTAAAGTTTATCACTCAATCGATGTGCCGATAAACCACACATGCTCCACCGATACTATAATAAACCTTAAGTCACCCTTTACCTACCTTGTTAAGTCCAAGTTAGTGTGCCAGTTAACCACACACGCTCCACCAACGACTTACACAAAGTGTAAAGTGTAATTTCATGGATTAGCACCTTATTCACATTTTTCCTAAAGTAACTAAGATTGGGAATTTAATAAAACATTTAGTTACTTTATAATATTCATCATACTTTTAATGAGAATTTATAAGTCCTTATCTTACCCGTTCGGCTAACGACCCTCCACCGGTCAAGCAAGCGGTGGGTGAGAGTGGACACCCATTAAGTTGCCAGGCAACAACCTTATACCCACCTTATTGACCTGTTTCGTGAATGAGGCGTACTAGCGGTAAGACGACTTTGTTCTTATACATATATATATATATATATATATATATATATATATATATATATATATATATATATATATATATATAATTATTAAATCATAATAATATAAGTATAAGGGTTGAATTTTAACTTTTAAAATTCTAAGGGTTGGAACTAAAGTTTTTAGCTTGACTTTACTTGTTCCAAAACTTGAGGGCAAGTTTTGTAAACTTTCAAAACTTTTCACTTCTTGTAACTTATGAGTTTAATAGAGTAATAAAATGAAGATTCTTCATTTTTCTAACTCTTGTGTTCTTTTAATGGTTTTTTAATCCAAGTGACTTTTGGTTTTCCATAACTTGAGGACAAGTTATGGATACCATTAAAACACATTATGATCAAGAATTAAACTACCACATAGGTTATAAATAATTCCTATGATCATCTAAACATCATAAGAACAAGAACAAGAACATAAGCACTTTCATGAATCAAAACTATACTTAAAACTTTGTAATTTTGATAACTAGTTGTTGTAAATGAATTAGCAAGACATTACACCATCTAAAACAAGTTTTCAAGTACCAAAACAGTTTAGGGTAATGTTTCTAATCCATTTCTAGCAACTAAAGTCGAAAATCTGCACTCTGTCGACCCTACTTGCCGTTTGCATTAACCTACTCGACGAGTAGGTTGAAGATACAAGTGAACTCGACGAGTCCCCCCATGGACTCGATGAGTCCAGTAGTCAGACAGCAAGTTTTTCGACTGCATTAACCTACTCGGCGAGTAGGTTGAAGATACAAGTGAACTCGACGAGTCCCCCCATGGACTCGACGAGTCCAGCAGTCAGACAACAAGTTTTTCGACTTTCTTCAACCTTTTAGCACAAATAACAAACAAACAAGCCTAGTCTCTGATACCACTGATGGGTTTTGAGCATTCTAACACTTCCTAAGTGTACATGCAACCCTAATAACCTTGGATCTATGTTTGTCTAATTATCATGCAAAGTTGAATTTCCAAGGTTATATTCCTATCTAGCATACATGGGGAACAATTTAACTTGAATGAAAGATAGAATAACTTACCTTGTTGTTGCTGATGTTCCTTGAAACCTTGTGAGCCTAGCACCCCAAGTGTGATGCCTCAAATGCTTCACACAACACCAAATGCTCTTGGAAAGACTTTTGAGAGAATACACACTTCATAAAATCGGCCAAGCCCTCTAGTTTGTTATGTGTAACCGATTATGGTGGAGAATGGGACTCTTATATAGTGTTGACACATCTAGGGTTACACCATGTAAACCCTAATGTGTCATGACTCTTAATTTCCATGACCCATGGGTTTGTAACTCCCATGGAGCATCCATGGAGCATCCTATGGGTAGAACCCAACTTGATAATCCATGGAGCCTCTTAGCCCACTATACAAGATATGAATGATTTACATAATCAACCCATATATTTAATTAGTTATCCTTTGATCACTTAATTAATTCCAAATTAATTCTTGATCAAACTAATCAAATAATATTATTAATATATTAGAACTTATAATATATTAATAATCTCCAAGTGTTATTTCTCATTTTAGTCTATCCAATTGCATGGTGCCATGCAACCCAAATGGACCATGCCGGGTCGGGTCAAGTACGGACCCGAAATAGTTATGGACTTAGACACCTTATCCAACAGTTACAGCTCTGAAAAGGTGAAAGATGAAGAGAAGATCTCTTCTCAAAAGGTTGAAGACAAGAAGGAGAGCAAACTTCCAGGAGACTTTGGATACGACTACAATTACTGTCACGGCAAGAATCACTTTGCCAAGGATTGCATGTGAGAAAAATGGCTGAGAAAAGAGATGGTGAAGATGATGAGGCATACTACATGCGCAAGCTTGAAGAAATAAAGAAAAAGAAGACAACTAACAGTACAAAAGATACTATGAATGCTTTGATTGTGTAGGAGAATGCAGAGGATGACGAGTTCGGTGGCGTAGAAGTTTGGTCAACCGACTCTGAAGATGAAGAGGTAAGAAAGCCCACTCATGGAAAGGCTTATGTTGCAAAGGAAAAAGGTTCAGCTGGAAAATGCTTGATCGTCTCAGCCAGTCCATCAACCGAAAGTGCAAGTGAGGAACCGAATATGACAGGAAACAAATGTATTGCAACAAAGCCAGTAAGTGAGCAAATCAACGACTGTGATAGGTTGATAAAAAAAGGTACATTCCATCCTTGAATCACTTAAAGTTCCATTAAGAAATTATGAAGAAGAATTAAATGAATTAAAATCTAAATTTTCTAACTTAAGTGGTAGTCTCATGCAAATTCGCTAAGCGAATTCTAACATAACTGACCAACTCAGCAGGGTGTCTTCGAAGAATGAGGAGAGAAGAATGTGGATTGAGCTGAAGGAGGCAGAGTTAATTAGAGCTAGGGATGAAAGTTTTTATTTGCAAAAAGACAATTTGATGTTTTTAAAACAAAGAAATGTTTTTTGTTTAATTGCTAAGCGTTTGTATACAAATATTGCTCAGTTACATTTAAGTTGTGAGATAGGAAAGAATATTCACAAAATGATTTTGCCCTTTCTTGAATTTATGGAAGACGAGATCATAGCAGAATGTGAATTAGAAGTGTCATCGGATGAAACATCCGTGTCTTACAAAATCGGTCTAGACAAAATAGAAACCTTCATTGATTCTAAGGAACATAAGTGTATGCTAAAAGATATTTTAGATGAAAATGATAAATTAAGAATAAAGTCAGATATTTTAAAATCATTTCACATGTCCAATGCCAAATCGACCTCCAAAAATAGAATGAACCTTGATACTACATCTAAATTTGATGAAGAAAGCGAGATTAGTGAAATCTTGGTAGAAGATGTCATTGATTGCTCCGAGTTTGTAAAAAGCGATACTGAGAATGAGAAACCCCTCATTTCAGAAAATTCGGTTGAATTTGTTCACATGACAAAAGACAAGCCACAAAAACTCAAGGAAAAGGTGGTGGTTTATAAAAAATTAAAACTGTGCCAAATTAGGTGTATGCAGCAAAATGAGTCACTTCTAGACAAACAGCAGAACTAAGAGTCTTGGTGGAAAAAGACAATGCAGAAGGGTGTGGAAATTTCTTCTGGTCTACCCCTATTGATGACGCAGATGAAACCGAAGGCTTGTCTTAGCAAACTTCATGGAGTGTTAAAGGAAGATACATTGCTGAACCCATCAACAAACCCTCAAGCTTCGACAAACCAAGCACAAGTGGAACTAAAGAGATTCCTGAAGAACCAAAGAAAGAACCGAAAGTTATAAACAAAACAACCGAAACTCAAAGAGAGAAACCGAAGGCCAGATTCAATATACATAAATCACAGAAGGAACTAGCTGAACATAAACGCTTAAGAAATCAAAGATATGCAAAGAATCCGAATGAGCGAAAGAGTTACTGGCATTCCCAAAATCCCAACTATGTGCCTCCTAAGAAGGTCTCAATGGACAAAGGAAAGGAAAAAGTAAAGGAAAATTTCAGCCCAAGTTCCTACTACTCCAAGTCTCAAAACCGAAAGTCAACATTCGATCTTAAACCCAGTTTCGGTCTTAAACCCAGTTTCGGCCCTAAACCCAGTTTTGGTCCCAAATCTAGTTTCAGTCCTAAAGCGAGTTTCGATACACCCAAGCCCCAATACAATGCAAATTCTTTTAAGGACATCAAAGGAAAGGGAAAACTAACTTCAGATTCTAAGTTCCACACTCAGCTAACCCAAGATCTCAAAAGAGAAATCAAATGCCAATACCATCTAACAAACCAACTAATGCACTTAAGTTTAAACAAGATAAAACCAAAATCAAAGTGTATACAATTAAAAGAAAAGATTAAACCACTACTGCAATTCCTTATTCTCTGAAAAACTCACCAGGACCCAAGAGACTTTGAGTTCCTAAATCTGCTTAAATTTGCAGGTAATTAGTACGAGCAGTTCGATGATGAATGGTATATCGACAGTGGCTGCGCACGTCACATGACAGGGAGGAAGGAAGAGATGAGGGAGTTTCAGTCCCTGAAAGATGGTGGGTCTGTCAAGTATGGAAATAATTCCTATGGAACAATCAAGGGATATGGCATGATAACAAATGGAGAATTCTCGATTCGGAAAGTGGCTTATGTAGAAGGATTACAACATAACCTCATAAGTGTGTCTCAACTAGTCGTAGGAACAGGTCTGAAAGTGTCCTTTGATGATGAAGGATCCGAAATAATTAAAAAACAATCCTAGAAGGTACTCTTGAAATCAGAGCGAAAGGGAGAGATGTATCCATTAAATCTCAAACCGATACATGGAAAACCGACAATATGTTTGCTATCAAAGGCAAATACAAATGAAAGCTGGTTGTGGCATCGAAGATTGTCACACCTGAATTTCAAAGACATGAATAAATTAGTTCTCGGTGATCATGTTCGAGGACTCCCTCTTCTCAAGTTCGACAAGGAACATCTATGTGCAGCCTGTGAGATGGGTAAACAAAGCAGAAAGAGCCATCCTACAAGGATCAATACAATGATTGTTGAAGCTATTGAACTATTGCACATTGACTTGTGTCGACCTTCGTCTATAGAGAGCATCAGTGGTAGTAAGTACATACTTGTCATCGTAGATGATTTTTCACGTTTCACCTGGGTTTTCTTTCTGAAACAAAAATTTGAAGCAACTCCCAAGTTGAAGACATTTGTTAAGCAAGTGGAAGTGTAACTGAAAAAGACTATGAGAAATGTCAAGAGCGAAAATGGGTTGGAGTTCAAGAATAACAAATTTGACGAATTTCTAGCTGATAAGGGGATCACTCACAACTTTTTAGCCCCGTATACACCATAACAGAATGGCATCGTTGAAAGACGAAACCGTTCCTTATGTGAGGCCGCTAGAACCATGCTTTCTTTTGCTTCACTTCCCTTATACTTGTGGGCTGATGTTGTGGCAACTACATGTTACACTCAAAACCGATCCTTTCCTAATAAACGATTCTGACTTACTCCTTATGAGATTTTAAATAATAGAAAGCCCAATGTCAGATTCTTCCATGTGTTCGGTTCAAGGTGTTTCATTTTCAACTTAAAGGCGAACCGAAACAAGTTCGATGTTAAAGCTGACGAGGGTTTATTTCTCGGTTATTCACTCTCCTCGAAAGCTTACAAAGTTTTAAACAAACAATCCAAAAGGATTGAAGAAACATATTACGTCACCTTTGATGACAATGACATAAAGAAAGTTCAAAGAAATGAAAGTCACTTAGGGGAAATTTTTCCTACATCAGGACATGTCTCGGTTCCTATATCCAACCTGTTCGAGGAATACATTTGGTTATTCGATGAACCGGAGAAAGCGGCACACTCAGAGGCAAAATTAGCCGATAACAAAATTGATAATCTCCAACTGATTATTGATGATGCAGCAAAAGAAATGACAAGTGACATTCACAAATCTGCAGGTAATCAATCCTCTGCTGACTCTCAAGACTACAACTCAACGTTCAAATGGGGAGAGTTCAAATGAACCAAGTGCAACCAAGGTATCTTTTGAGGGGGAGAATTCTACAACATCCGCATCTAATAAAGGCACATTTGAGGGGGAGAATCCAACTCTCACAGAGGAATAAACTTTGATGCTACCTATGGTTTCTCTTCGCCAGTCGAGGGGGAGAAAGACCAGGCACTTGTCGAAGGCAAGAGTGATCACTCGGATTTTGAAGAAGAATTGAATGCCGAATTGGATCCGACATATGATCCAAATTATCCTCCGTTAGTGAAATGGACTAAGGATCATCCTTAAGAGAAAATTATTGGTGAATCTTCTGAGAAAGTTCTTACTCGTTCTCAAGTAAAAGCGAAACAAACTGCATTACTCTCTAAAGTTGAGTTCTGTATGTTTAACTCGTTCATCTCCAAAATCGAACCGAAAACAATACATGTTGCACTTGATCATTCTGATTGGGTTCAAGCAATGCAAGATGAGCTCCATGAGTTTAAATGTAACCGAGTATGGAGATTGATTCCCACACCAAAGGATGCTTCTGTAGTTGTCTTGAAATGGATGTTTAGAAACAAATTGGACAAAGAAGGGAACGTTATTCGAAATAAGGCTCGATTGGTGGTAAAAGGATATTGCCAAAAGCAAGGGATAGATTATGATGAAACTTTCGCTCCTGTGGCAAGGTTGGAATTGGTTAGAATCTTCCTAGCATACGCTGCCCATAAAAACTTTGAAGTCTTCCAAATGGACGTCAAATGTGCTTTATTAAATGGAGGACTAGAAGAAACAGTGTATGTTGAACAACCTCCCGGATTCGTGAACGAGAAATATCCTGATCATTGCTATGTGCTGGATAAAGCAGTTTATGGTTTAAAGCAAGCACCAAGAGCCTGGTATGAAACCGTAACTCGTTTTCTTAAAATGTCAAAATTTAAGCAAGGTTCGGTTGACCCTACCTTATTTCGAAAGAAAGAAGGCGAACATCTAATGATAGTTCAAAATTAGGTTGATGATATCATCTTCGGCTCTACGAATCCTAGCTTAAGAGTTGAATTCAGAAAGTTGATGGAGACTAAATTTGAAATGAGCGCAATGGGTCCAATTAATTTTTTCCTTAGTTTAAATATTAGACAGGGTCCAGAAGGCATCTTTATCAACCAGGAGGCATACGCGAAAATTCTGTTAACTAAATTCGGCATGACAGGTGACTCTAAAGTAAAGCTTCCTATGGCATTTGGTACTAAGTTAACACCGTCTCTGGAAAAACTTGCTGTTGACATTACGCTTTATTGACAAATGATAGGGTCCCTTATGTATCTAACAGCTAGTAGACTGGACATTAAGTTTTCTGTTTGCTATTGTGCTAGGTTTCAAGGTAATCCAAGAGAACCTCACATGCTGGCTGTAAAGAACATCTTCCTGTATCTAAAGAGAACTTCATCTCTCAGTCTCTGGTATCCTGCGAAATCAGGATTCTTTATTCAAGCTTTTTCTGATGCTGATCTTGGAGGGTGTGGACTAGACCGAAAGAGCACTACAGGTGGATGCCAATTTCTTGACGGAAAACTTGTTAGCTGGCAGTCCAGAAAGCAAACATGTGTGTCACTTTCTACAGCAGAAGCCGAATACATAGCTGCAAGTTGTTGTACTTCTCAAGTTATATGGATTCAAAGTTAACTTAGAGATTACGGACTAAACAAGAAGAAGATTCCTCTCTATTGTGATTCAGAAAGTGCAATAAGGATTTGTCACAATCCAGTGCAGCATTCCAAAACTAAGCATATTGCACTTAGATATCCTTTTATCAAGGATCATGTGGAAGAAGGGAACGTAGAAGTAGATTTTGTTCGATCTACTGATCAACTGGCTGACATATTCACTAAGGCATTACCTGAAGCACTCTTTAACAAAATCTTTGTAACACCTTAAATTTCAAAACAATTTTTAGCTTTTTATAAAAACATAATTCATTCATTATTCATAAAAAAACATCATTGTTTAAAACTCAATTCATAACATATTTCAATCCCAAGATCTCATAACATAAAAATCCCGTGTGTGTACTGATCAAGTCGGCGCCTTTCCGCGATCCTCACTAATACCTGAAACACATAACACAAAACACTATAAGCACGAAGCTTAGTGAGTTCCCCAAAATACCATATATAACACATATTAGCCACTCGAGGCTATAACTCTATGGGTCCGTGCACCCAAACTCTGTGAACCTTCAGGTTCTATCTCATTGAACCTTCAGCTTCTAACTCTGTAAATATGCACAACATAAATCACATAGAACAATGCAGTGTAACACATAACACATATATAGCATACAAACCCAGTATCACATAACTCTGATTACCTACTCGAGGTAAAGTATAGTGAGAAGACTCACCTCAGATATCTCAGTAATCTCTGACTCGGTAAACTCTGGTCTAGCCCCTGCCTAATCACATGAAATAAATACTCTAATTAATACAACTCTCAGGGCTAGGCTAATCTCTCTCTCCCTATACATCCTCTAGGATGGGTAAAAGACTATCCTACTCTTCCGATGACTCTAAGGTCCAAACATTGACTATCCCTAAAAGTCAACGAAGTCAATGGTCAACCTTGACCAAACATGCCGTGTGCACAACTGTGACTCGGCGAGTCCACACATGTTCTTCACTCTCCTAGTCCTCATTCGACTCACTGAGTCAACCTCAACTCTACAAATCGTCACTGATCACAATCTGTGAAATGTCCCGACCCAACTCGCCGAGTCCGGCTCCTGACTCGACTTGTACCATCGTGCACTCTGTCCTCTAGATTCCCTCTTACTCACCGAGTCATTTCCCCAACTCAGTGAGTCACCAGCTGTGTGATTATCGGGAAAACCATCGTCCTACTCGTCGAGTTGGCTATTGGACTCGGCGAGTTCATGCCATGCTCAAGCTGAACTGACCTCCTGAGGTCAGATCCGCTTCTCTAAACCGTAGATCCAGCTTCCCAAAGCATTATAATCACGTAAAGCTAACATCTTGGTGCTCATGCAAAGGCTCAAAGGCCTTCTTTGAAGATATGACCTCTAAAATGACATCCTAAGCTCATAACCCCCATTAACACTCATAAAGCTCAAGGGAAAAGGGTCTCTGGACCTCTTTGGGTCCAGATCTACAACACCGCGATAAGGGACCAATTACTCCATATAACCATTCTCTAAAGGGGCTAAAAAGCCCTAATTCTAAGAATTACACCATAAACTAAAGTAGGGTCGAATGAATACCTCAAAATGAAGTCTCTGAGCCATGGAATCACTGGATTGGCACCCTCTTCAGCCTCCTCTTGTCTTGGTCCTCTTCTATTTGCAAAAACACTAACAAATGATCAAGAAATGACTCCTTTCCTCTCACAATGGCTATAGCTCACTTAGGGTTTCTCTCTGGGGTCTGGTAGCCACAAATGACGGCCATAAGGCCTTTAAATAGGCCCCAAACCCGAGGAATTAGGGTTTCATTAAAGAGCATGGACTCGCCGAGTCCAGCCATCCACTCGGATATTGATTCGCGTCTCTACTTGGTGAGTCTACGCGTCAACTCGCCGAGTTCTTCCACAAAACTTGAAATTCAACGAATAAATATAATACCTGAAATTCCGGATGTTAGAATTCTCCCCCACTTGAATCAGACTTCGCCCTCGAAGTCTCATCCCTGAAATAGCTCCGGATGCTGCTCACGCATCTCCTGCTCTGGCTCCCAAGTCAACTTGGATCCTCTCCGATGTTGCCACTAAACCTGCACCAGAGGCACCTCCTTGTTCCTCAGAACCTTGATCTTCCGATCCACAATCGCAACTGGTCTCTGCACATAGTTCAGGCTCGCATCCACCTGAATGTCCTCTAACGGCACTACCGCCGAGTCGTCGACTATACACTTCCTCAACTGAGACACGTGGAAGGTATTTTGAATCCGCTCCAACTCCGTAGGTAGCTCCAAGCGATACGCTACCCTGCCCACCCTCGCGGTCACTCTGAACGGCCCAATATACCGGGGCCCTAGCTGGCCCCTCTTCCTGAATCGAATCACTCCTTTTAGGAGAGCATAATCACCGACCTGGAACTCAAGCTTGGATCGTCGCCTATCCGCATAACTCTTCTGGCGACTCTGAGTGGTCAACAATCTCTGCCTGACCTGTTGTATCTGCTCTGTCGTCTGAAGCACAATCTCCGTGCTACCCATCACTCGTTGCCCTACCTCTCCCCAACAAATGGGAGTCCGACACCTCCTCCCATACATCAGCTCAAAGGGCAGCATACCAATGCTCGAATGATGGCTGTTGTTGTAGGAAAACTACGCTAAGGGAAAATACGTGTCCCAACTTCCACCAAAATCCAACACACATGCTCGGAGCATGTCCTCGAGCGTCTGAATCGTTCGCTCGCTCTGACCATCAGTCTGTGGGTGGTATGCGGTACTAAAATGCAGCCTCATACCCAACTCCTCATGGAATTTCTTCCAAAATCTGGAAGTGAAACGCACATCTCGATCTGACACAATCGAGATCGGCACCCCATGTCGCGATACCACCTCTCTCACATATAACTCTGCTAAC
Source organism: Lactuca serriola (assembly GCF_051521515.1). Lineage (NCBI taxonomy): Eukaryota > Viridiplantae > Streptophyta > Magnoliopsida > Asterales > Asteraceae > Lactuca > Lactuca serriola. Next base: position 92,499,995 of record NC_136413.1, on the reverse strand, counting down.
TTCTCCGCAGAAGAACTCTCGCTAATGGCGAAAAAGTGAGCGGTCTTTCTCAAGCGGTCTACTATCACCCAAATCGCATCGACACCCCTCGTTGTTCTCGGCAATTTGGTGATAAAATCCATGGATATCTGCTCCCATTTCCACTCTGGGACTTCCAGTGGCTGCAACTCACCATGCAGTCTCTGATGTTCGGCCTTAACCCTACGACAGGTGAGGCACCTCTCCACAAACCATGCTACATCTCTCTTCATACAGGGCCACCAATACTCCTTTTTAAGATCCAGAAACATCTTAGTGGCCCCGGGATGGATCGAGAATCTCGATCTATGCGCCTCCTCCATCAAGATGGTACGCGTTCCTCCAACAAACGGTACCCAAATCCGACCCTGGAAGGTCATAAGCCCTCTGCTATCGGTCACAAACTCTGACACCTGTTCGATAACTCGCTCTCCCTTACGGTTCTCCGGTCTCACCGCCTTAGCCTGTGCCCCTCTAATGGTGTCCAACATCGGAGTCATCACCGTCAATCTCATACAAATATCCTGAATCGGGGCGCTCTCTGCCCTATGAATCAGGGCGTCGGCTATTACATTAGCCTTGCCCCGATGGTACAGGATCTCGCAATCATAATCATTTACTACATCCAACCATCTCCTCTGACGCATGTTCAGGTTTGGCTGATCCATCAAATACTTCAAACTCTTGTGGTCCATGTATATCGTACACCGAACCCCATACAGATAATGGCACCAAATCTTGAGGGCGAACACCACAGCCCCCAACTCTAGACCGTAGGTGGGATACCTTGCCTCATGGGGCTTCAGCGCCTCGATGCGTACGCGATCACATGCCCCCTCTGCATCAACACCGTGCCCAACCCAGATATCGATGCGTTACAATACACCACGAAGTCCTCCATTTCCTCTGGAAGAGCCAACACCGGGGCTTCCCACAATCTCTGGCGAAGAGTCTCAAATGAGGCCTGCTGCTCTGGGCCTCAGCTGGACACCACACCCTTCCGGGTCAACCTGGTGAGAGGAACAACAATCTTGGATAAATCCCTGATGAACCTCCGATAATAGCCGGCCAACCCTAAAAAACTCCTGATCTCAAAAGGAGATTTCGGTACCTCCCAACTCATCACCGCCTCGATCTTGGCCGGATAAACCAAAATCCCCTTTTGGTTAACGAGGTGACCAAGGAACTGCACCTCTCGCAACCAAAAATCGCACTTGGAGAATTTGGCGTAAAGCCTTTCCGATCTCAGCATACCGAGGATTTCTCGCAAATGCTCCTCATGCTGCTCCCTGGATCTCGAATATACCAAAATGTCGTCAATGAACACAATCACTGATCGATCCAGCATCGGTCTGCATACCCTATTCATGAGATCCATGAACGCTGCAGGCACATTGGTGAGCCCGAATGGCATCACCACAAACTCGTAATGCCCATAATGAGTCCTGAATTCGGTCTTCTGGATATCCTCCTCGCGCACCCTCATCTGATGATATCCAGATCTGAAATCAATCTTGGAAAACCAAGATGCTCCCTACAGCTAATCGAACAAATCATCGATCCTCGGCAAAGGATAACGGTTCTTGACTGTTAACTTGTTCATCTCTCGATAATCTATGCACATTCGGTGCGACCCATCCTTTTTCTTCACAAAAAGGATCGGTGCTCCCCACGGCGAGCTGCTCGGCCGTATAAACCCCTTCCCCAGCAGCTCCTGAAGCTGCGAGGATAACTCCTGCATCTTTGGAGGTGCAAGGCGATAGGGCGCCTTGACAATAGGTGCTGCCCCTGGAATCAAATCAATGTGAAACTCAACCTGCCTCTCGGGAGGCACACCCGGTAACTCCTCGGGAAAGACATGGGGGAATTCATGCACAATCGGAACCTCCTCCACCGTACTCGGTCTCTCTGCATCAACTCTTACATCCATCACATACGCTACAAAACCACTACAACCCTGCTGTAGACTCTGCCTCGCTCTAGCAGCCAAACAGAACACTGAATTGGGACGGGTACCCTCGCCGTACACCATAAGAACTCCCCCACTTGGGTCTCGTATAGTCACCAGCTGCCGCTCGCAATCGATAACTGCTCTAAATCTGCTCAACCAATCTGTGCCTACGAAGACACAGACGTGCCGCATCGTAATCGGGACCAAATCAATAGGAAACTCTACACCGAAAATCTCGAGTATACATCCTCGAATCACCTCTGTGGCATACACTGCTCTCTCGTCAGTGATGGAGACTCTTAGAGGTCGACTCAATGCCTCTCGACTAATATTGATGTGCTGACTAAAAGCCATCGATATAAAAGATCGACTCGCACCCGAGTCAAATAACACCAAAGCAGGTATAGAACTCACAAGAAAAGTACCTACGCATATCATAATATAAGCACAAAATCTCAGACATTAAAATAAATACATTAAAGAATACATACCAGCCACGACATCGGGCGCTGCGCGGACCTCCTCCGCAGTCAACTAGAAGGCTCTCCCCCGAGCCTTCGGCGTCTCGGTCTTCAGCGGTCGACTATCAGAAGCTCTAACAGCAGCACGGGCAGACCCCTGAGAAGCTCCCTGTGCTGACCCTCGAAGTAAAGGACACTCGGCCTTCTGGTGTCCGGTCTGGTTGCAGTGAAAACACACTGCAAACCCCTTAGGGCAGTCCTTGGCTATATGCCCCTCCTTGCCACACTTGTAGCAAGATCCAGCTCTACAAACTCCATCATGACCCTTGCCGCACTTTCCACAAGTACGGCCCTTCTAGCTCCCTGCTCTGGAATCAACGGGCTTGGCCCGCTTGGCTGTCGGCTGGGACTGTGCCGGTCGCCGATCCCTCCCCTGAGACTCCGCCACCTCCCTAGCCTGATTCTCTAGCTCGATCTCTCTCTTCCGGGCATTTGCCTGAAGCTCGGCAAATGTCCGGTACGAGGAGTTTGCCATGAACTCCTGAATATCTCTCCTCAAAATACTCAGATAACGGCTCATACGTGCCTGCTCAGTAGACACGTGTTCGGGGCAGAACATCACCCTCTCATGAAACATCCTGGTAATAACCGTAACAGACTCCGTACCCTGCTTGAGGGTCAAAAACTCATGTGCCAACTGATCCCGTTCCACCGAGGGAACGTACTCATCACGAAACATGGTAGTGAACCTCTCCCAGGTCACCGCAGCAAGCTCTGCTGGAGAATAGTGTGCTATCGCGAACTTCCACCAGTCCTTCGCCCCCAGGCGAAGCTGGTTCAGTGCAAACCGAACCCTCAAGTGCTCCAGGCACGAGCATGTATAGAAACACCCATCAATGTCAGATACCCATCTCATCGCTGCGATCGGATCCTGCGTCCCATCAAACTCTGGTGGCTTCGTGTTGCTGAACTCCCTGAACAACAACGAGTCACCCCCCTGCGGCCTAGCAGCAACGACGACTGCGGTGGCCGCTGCAACAGCAGCCTCAGAAAGGGCGGCATAACGCTCGTCAAAAGTCTCAATCAGCGTGGTCTTAATAGACCCGAACATCTCTAGTATCTCTACCCTGATGGCCGCATCCACCTCCTCATGGATGATCTGACGGATCTCCTCATCACTAGTCCCGCTGCTCTCTGGCGCATGACATGTCCTCACCATGATCTACCTTTGAAATACAACATACGATATATTAGAAACTCATTCGAGCATACTTACACTTGATAACTCATCCCTCCTTGATCCCTGACATCCCGAAGATTCTTACTTGAACTATACACCGCCCCGGTGTTTTCAGTAGTACGGGCCCAATACTATCGTCCACACCGTATTAGTATAAACCCTAAGTCCTCCTCCTAGGATCCCAAGTCCCAAGTACTCTATTATGCATAATCCATTCTCTAACAAATCTCTCATAAGCTCCTCACTGCTACCTACTCACTCTCAAGCATCTTATAGCAGCTCACCAAGGCATCACAAATCAGGCCACTCTAGTCCTAATAGGAATACCTAGCCCACTCTAGCACGAGAATACATCATATCAATTTCATAAACATATAACATAAGGGTATTTTGGGAAATCACCGTTCGGGTGCTGACACACACGACTCTGCTCTGCATTTTCCAAAAATCTTTTACTCTTTTTAGAAAACATGGTTCTCTTTTGAAAATATTTCTCAAATCCTCAGTTTGAGTTCAAATACGCCCGAAGGTGTACTTGAATCCCTCAAACCAAGGCTCTGATACCAACTTGTAACACTGTAAATTTCAAAACAATTTTTTGCTTTTTATAAAAACATAATTCATTCATTATTCATAAAAAACATCATTTTTTAAAACTCAATTCATAACATATATCTATCCCAAGATCTCATAACATGAAAATCCCGTGTGTGTACTGATCAAGTCGGCGCCTTTCCGCAATCCTCACTAGTACCTGAAACACATAACACAAAACACTATAAGCACCAAGCTTAGTGAGTTCCCCAAAATACCAAATATAACACATATTAGCCACTCGAGGCTATAACTCTGTGGGTCCGTGCACCGAAACTCTATGAACCATCAGGTTCTATCTCTGTGAACCTTCATGTTCTAACTCTGTAAACATGCACAGCATAAATCACATAGAATAATGCAGTGTAACACATAACACATATATAGCATACAAACCCTGTATTACATAACTCTGATTACCTACTCGAGGTAAAGTATAGTGAGAAGAATCACCTCGGATATCTCAGTAATCTCTGACTCGGTAAACTCTGGTCTAGCCCCTGCCTAATCACATGAAATAAATACTCTAATTAATACAACTCTTAGGGCTAGGCTAATCTCTCTCTCTCTCTCTCTCTATACATCCTCTAGGAAGGATAAAAGACTATCCTACCCTTCCGATGACTCTATTATCCACACATTGACTATCCCTAAAAGTCAACGAAGTCAATGGTCAACCTTGACCAAACTCGCCGAATGCACAACTGTGACTCGACGAGTCCACACGTGTTCTTCACTCTTCTAGTCCTCATTCGACTCACTGAGTCAACCTCAACTCTACAAATCATCACTGATCACAATCTGTGAAATGTCCCGACCCAACTCGCCGAGTCCGGCTCCTGACTCGGCGAGTACCATCGTGCACTCTATCCTCTAGATTCTCTCTGACTCACCGAGTCACTTCCCCAACTCAGTGAGTCACCAACTGTGTGATTATCAGGAAAACCCTCGTCCTACTCGTCGAGTCGGCTATTGGACTCAGCGAGTTCATGCCATGGTCAAGCTAAACTGACCTCCTGAGATCAGATCCGCTCCTCTAAACCGTAGATCCAGCTTCCCAAAGCATTTTATTCACGTAAAGCTAACATCTTGGTGATCATGCAAAGGTTCAAAGGCCTTATTTGAAGATATGACCTTTAAAATAACATCCTAAGCTCATAACCCCCATTAACACTCATAAAGCTCAAGGGAAAAGGGTCTCTGGACCTCTTTGGATCCAGATCTACAACACCAACATGAGAAGGGACCAATTACTCCATATAACCATCCTCTAAAGGGGCTAAAAAGCCCTAACTCTAAGAATTACACCATAAAATGAAGAAGGGTCGTATGAATACCTCAAAATGAAGTCTCTGAGCCCTGGAATCATTGGATTGGCACCCTCTTCAGCCTCCTCTTGTCTTGGTCCTCTCCTATTTGCAAAAACACTAACAAATGATCAAGAAATGACTCCTTTCCTCTCACAATCGCTCTAGCTCACTTAGGGTTTCTCTCTGGGGCCTAGTAGCCGCAAATGACGGCCATAAGGCCCTTTAAATAGGCCCCAAACCAGAGGAATTAGGGTTTTATTAAACAGCGTGGACTCGCCGAGTCCTTGGGGCGACTCCAGAGTCCAGCCATCCACCCGGATAATGATTCACGTCTCTACTCGGCGAGTCTACGCATCAACTCGCCGAGTTCTTCCCCAAAACTTGAAATTCAACGAATAAATATAATACCTGAAATTCTGGATGTTACAATCTTACAAGGCTTGGGTATGATGGAAGGAGAGTCGGTACCAAACACTCAAATCTCTCATTAAAATTACACAAGCAAAATGGAGCGAACCCTCGGTCTATTTCGGCTCCTTAATTTTTGGGAACCGAAATGAACCGAACGCTCAGTCTATTTCGGCTCTGAAATTTTTAAGAACCAAAATGAACCGAACGCTTGGTCTATTTTGGCTCTGAAATTTTTAAGAATCGAAATGAACCCAACGCTCGATCTATTTCGTTTCACTCAATTGAGATAAGGTTTCGGTTGTATACTGTGTAAATTTCTTCTCTTCTCTTCATTTGGTCTATGCTTATTTATTTTATCTACTTTCTGTTTTTTTTTAGTTTAATTTTTTCAGAAAACTTCAAAATCCAAAAATATATTTTTTTTATTATTTTATATTTATTTTTGTTCAAAAAACTCAATATTTCAAGATATATTTCGATTTGTTTGTTTTGTGTGGTGTGTTTGTTCTTACTTTAATTAGGTCCCAAAGGTTTCAAAACCAAAGAATTTGGAGTTTCAACAGGTACAATTATTTCTATACGAACTAGTTAAGGGTCCCTAGAAGCATGCTGCTGCATGTTGACTAAATTCTCTATGACGTCGAGTAGGCCTTAATGATTCGATCTATACATATCGTTTCTTCCCAATAAGGTCGTCTACCTCAAATCCTTCTAGAGCTACCTTACTCTTCTCATTTGAGTCAAGAGTTTCTCTGCCTGGTAATATTTTTACAGCAGAAGGTACTTTCGGTTCTCAAACCACCTTCTTATATTCTCCATCGACTTTCATTTCACCATTGTAACCCTTGAGACTCTCGGTTCTTACCACTGAGGTTTATGGTTGCACAAAGTTTGTGTTTGTGATCTTGGATACGTATGCCACGTGCTGAGTGAAACCCATAATCCAACTCCAACAATGAATTGATGGTGAATTATTAAATTCAAGAACTTACTGGTTACCCAACGAAATCCTTTTTTATTTTTGCATGGTCTTTATGAAATTGTCTAAAACAAAGGCCTTTCTTTCCAACAAGATCCAATTTAATTATTTATTTATTTATTTATTTATTTTTTAGGATTTCTATTACATCCATTGACCCTCCAACTTACATATCACCTACTTGTTCAACATACCACATTGGTCTCACAAGTACTTCTTCCAACAATTGATCTTATGTTAAGTATTAATGTTCGGTTGAAGATAAGCCACCCTTAAGCCTATATCTTGAAAAGAAGCCTTTTGATGTTTCTCTTTAAACACATGATCGTATTTTTCGGGATTCCACACAAGCACTTCAAGTCTATTTTGACCTTGAAGGAAGCGATTCTTGTCCGGAATCACCTGCTTTCTGTCTTCTCTTAAGACATCACGCACATTCCATACACAATTGCTTTATTTCTTGGTCGATTGTCACTCTATTGCACGAAAATTTTATTTTCCAAAACTCTAGTTGTTGTTGGTTCAAGTTTTGTTTACACAGGGGAATTCATGTCTCTTAAAGTCATATTGACGTTCAAAAGACGATTATGGATAAGTATTTGGCGCGTGAATTTGAAAGGTCCCTATCCGCACGCGTGCTGACGTATTTCTTGGAGCACCTAACCTGTCACATAACACTTTTTCAGGAGACGTTTTAGTGATCACATCATTATCCTAATGATTTTTCTCTCTCTTAGCAATGGTATATAAAGGGTTTTGATGATTCTTTTTCTTTTACCAGTCACAAAGTGTCACACCCCGAAACCGATGGCGGAAACATTCCGGGGCGGAGGACGTCATGAATATCGCAACCAATGTACATAGTAAGCATAGTAAACACAAAGCAATACATTACATATAGTTAGTACATTTCTTTGAAATCAAAATGTTACAAGTGTAATACTTATATATCATATGAACAAAAGTACAAACGTGTCTTCTACGCACTCCGTCTTTGCCAAAAGGGTCGTTGGGTACTTGTCTAATGTGGACCTGAGAATACAAGCAGTTTGAAAATCAACATAAAGTTGGTGAGTTCATGAGTGATTTTGTTTCGTGAAAACTGAACAAGTTTCCTTCCGGTTTTCTGAAAAAGTTACAAACCCAAGAAAATCCCATATTTTCTTAAAAGTAAAGTTTAGTTACCCGTTTGCTACCCAGTTTTATTAAGAACAGTTTACTATCTGACTTTTACACACTCTGATTAAGAACAAGTTCAGTTATCCCAGGAAAAACCCTTATTTTCCTAAATTGTTTGAGAAGTGTTATCGAATATGAAAGTAACGTACAAGTAGCTACCATACTTAATGTGTGTATATGAAGTTTCCTGAAATTTTGATTGCCTTTAAATATACATTAGTTTTAACACGTATATAAAACTAATAAATAAGTTTAAAGCTCTCATAATCTTGATTGCGAGTTCCTTAACCATACTTCAGACTAGATATGACTCGGATCAGGGCCAATATCTTTTTATGACTTTTGTCACCCTTGAAACTTTCGGTTCGGCTGTAGCTAGCAGCCAGGTGCGGGATAGTCGGTCCCGTATAGATCCATACACTCAAGTCACGCTCTGCTTTCCGGAGATTCTGGTTACAGGGATAGTCCTCCACTCTCGTATCTAGGGGAAGTGTTACAAAGGACGTGTCTCCAATCTTAAGATTACTCTTTGCTCTCGTATCTAGGGGGAGTACTATCTAAGACTGACTAAGTTCTAATGATACCTGTCCTTCCCACTCGTATCTAGGGGGTGTTTTATTAATGAAAATACAAAAGTTCTACGATTTCAATCAGTAAATGTATGAACAATCAATTGCGAAGTATAAGCTATAACACTATATAATAAGAATTGAAATCGGTTTGAAAAACAACTCTGCAAGACAAACAGTTTGTTAATATGTTTTCAATTCTTAAAAGTGTATGGATTATGAAACCATTCAAATGAAATAATGAATTTAAGTACAAGATATTCTTGTAGTTTTGCTTGTATTCCCCCCCCCTGAAAACATTGAAAAACATTGAAAAATGGTAGGGTATGAACTCACCAGGCGAGAAAACGATACGGATTGGATGCTAAGTGTCGGTTCGGGGCTTGATAACGTGTGAGGTTCCTATGTAATATGAAATGATATAAAAATGTATGTAATTAGACTTTTAATCACTAATTAGATATGATTATACACTCCAAGACGCGAAAACACTTCAAATCAAGTGTTTGGAGTGACCCGGGTGACATCTACGGACGTACAGGGCTTAAATAACGAGTTTGCTCTTCAAGAGTAAACTCCTTAGGGCGTTTACGGCCCTAAGACCATGACCACATGAGTTCACGGCCGTGAACTCATGGTTGATGGGTTTTAAGGTGCTAAATGGTAAAATAACACTTGGGAAAGGTTGCTAGGATTTTATCTAAGGCATAGGAAGAAGTTAAACCACCAAAGGAGCCATCAAAGGGAGTTTACGACCCTAAACTAGGAGTTTACGGCCATAAGCTCCTATACCTTCCATATATTAATGATTTGGTGGCCTTGGATCAACCATATGTGATTCCAACAATTTTTACAAGCCTTAGGATGAATTTAGGGCATCATTTGACTAGTGTATATGAGTTTACGGCCCAGGAACCCATTCTTGGGGGGTTTACGGCCGTAAGCTCCTAAAGGGAGGGTTTTCATCATGTTTATGGCCCCTAAATCGATTGTGGTTGGTTCTAGAATTTAATCCAAGGCTATAAGTGTGTTTAAGTGGCATTTAAACACTTGAAATTGAGTTTACTACCCATGTTTATGAGTTTACGGCCCATGCATGTTCTTGGGAAGTAAACTCATGTTTACTCCCCAAAAATTAAGTTCAAGGTGTCCTAAGTCAAATACATTAAGTCCTTAAGTCGAATCCAAGCTCCATAAGTGATTTGGGGGGATTTTTAGGCTCTAAAACCCAACTTATATGTGTTCACGGCCCAAGAGCATTCCAGGGCTGTAAATACATGTTTATGGTCTTAAATCATAGATTGAATACGGATTTTGAAGCTAGAAAGGTTGTACAACAAGTTAGGAACGTTACCTTGATGATTTGGAGCTTTAATTTGATGATTTTGGACCTAAAGCTTGGATTTGAGGAGAGAGGTTAGAGAGAGAGTAGTGAGTGAGTGCAAAAGCTTCAAAATGAAGTCTTTTGGGCTTTAAATATGTTCTAATTTCGGGACATGGTGGAATTCTACCCGATACTGACGTTATACGATGCTTTTTGGTCGTATCCGATAAAGTTGTCGTAACCCGACGGGATCGAATCTAAAAATTTCCAAATTAATAAATTGGGCTACTTTCATGAGTTCCTAACACTCTTGAGATTATAATAAAAATATAAATTTAAATAACTTAGCCCAAAAACGAAATCAGAATGAATTACTAAAGACGGGTTTTATGGATAGAATGGGTTACGGCAGTGGAACAAACTTTGGGTTGTCACATTATCCCCCCGTTAGAGGGAATTTCGTCCCGAAATTCAAACTTTAGATACGACTCATGGATTTGGAAGAGATACGGATACTTCTGTTTCATCGAATTGTCAAGCCCTCAAGTGAACTCGGGTCCTTGTGTGGCATTCCAGGGAACCCTTCACTTATCAGGAATGCGACTTGTTTCGTACGTTTAACCTCTCGATCTATGATTTCGATTGGTTCTTCCATAGGGTTCTGACTTCCGTTGATTTCGATCTCATAAAAGGGATTACTAGGGTTTCTTCAGGTAGGCACTTCTTATGAATAAAGACGTGGAATACCGGATGGATGTTGCTAAGTTCTGAAGGTAGTCGGAGTTTGAAGATTACGGAATCGATCCTAACGAGGATTTCGAGGGGTCTAATGTACCACGAGTTACGTTTTCTGTGCTTTCCAAGGCGTACCATGTCTTTCCAGAGAAAGACCTCCAACAAGAGGGTACATCTTTCTGTGTCAGAATGGTTAGGGATTTGGCGATTCAGGAAAAATTCTGGATGATCCTGCAATAGTAGGCAGCGAGACCCAAGAATTGACAGGTTTCTGTGGGTACATTCGGTGCCGACTAATTCTTTATTGCTTTGATCTTAGGAGGATCCCACATGTATATCTTCATCGTCTAGTACTTGACCAAGGAAAATGGTTCGAACGATGGGCATCACTACGAACTTATAGTGATCATATCGAGTCCGACATACTGTCTACGGAACATCACTCTCATGGATTTGTAGCTGATGGTACCTTGAACTAAAGTTTATCTTTGAGAAGTGGCTGGTTCTCTAAAGTGGATCGAAAAAGGTCATCTATTCGAGGAAAGAGGATATCGGTTTTGATGGTCAACTCTGATGGGTTTTGATCATAAGAACATCCTATGTGCTCATACAAACCTGAATGCTTGGATATAGGTTTCTTTGTTGTACATGCAATTTATCCAAGACTATAAACCCTATATCTAGCATATAATAATCAATACAACATATAATTAGGGTTTAGATCATACCTTGGTTGTTATGTAGCAATAACAATCTCAAATCCTCCTTGTAATGACTTTAGAAAGCTTAGAGTCACAAATGTCACTCCTCTAAAGGTTCACAAACACCAAGAGCAAGAGGATGAAGAGGAGAAGAGAAGGACGCTGTCAAAAATGTGTGGAAACCATAGATAACTTGTTCACCACGTTTTTGGAGCATAAGGATTCTATATATAGTGAGGCTATTAGGGTTATCTAACAAGGAAACCTTAATTTGGATGCTTAAGCCCTAAGCAACCCATGGACTCCTTTCCTTAAAGGCCTTGGACGATTTCTAATGGGTTTCCCCATAGAATTCGTCCAACCTTATAATATAAGGCAATCCATAGCCTAATTGCAATTATCTTATAATTACAATTCCAGTCCCTTAAGTTTAATTAATATCTTTTAGTCACAAACTTAATTATTATTAATTCTTGACCAATATTAATTAAACAATATGATTTCTCCTTTAATATATTATTCTCATAATATATTAATAAATCATATTTAATCCTTTCTCTCCATAATTCATCCTATCAAGTTGCTTTGGTGAAGGCAACCCAGAAGGACCATGCACCATCAAGTTAAGTACATACAAAAACAGTTATGGACTTAGACACTAATCCAACAGTCTCCCAGTTGGATTAGTCTAATAACTATCTGCGTATGACTTCAGATCCTGATCTGCAATCGTAGCTTTCCAAAGCCGCTGTCAACTCTGATCATATCAGATACACGTGTCCTTTAGCTAAGGGATCATATATTCCTCCATTCTAGATATCGTAAGACATGATTTCTAATCATTCTCTCTGTACTATTTCTCGACTTCCAATTTATGACAACTGACTAATTGAACAAATCAAATTAGCCCTAGCCCGGCCGAGCATTTACGTTTGTCATCACTAAATCATCGAGGGGCCCAAAGATATCGCTTTTATCCTACTTTGGATAAAAGGAATGGATAAACTTTGATTCAATGCTCGCTTGCACTCACTCACAGAATCACACACAACAATATGTTTTATAACACCAAGTTACTGGTGCGTTTACATATTATGAATGTGAAACCGATTTGCAAGATACAACTCACACATCTCGGTTTCAAGAATATAAGATATTATCGTCTCACCAATCACTTGTGATACAATTCATGGAGTGATCCAAGTGAGTGTGGTTTTAATCTAATGCTCAAATCATATTCATAAGCACTCATGAACGTTGCAACAAACATTTGCTTATGTCTAATGCTCTTCAGACAATCCACACACCAATTCACGACAGTCTTTATTCATACCTACTTCCAACATATGAACGACTATGGCCCGTTCGAATAATTTGACTGTTCTAAACCAATTAAATTATTCAGGAAGTCAAAACATGCAAAGTGAAACACAAGCATAATACTAATCCCATATGGCCTCAAACCTTTGAGCATAAACAAAACACATTTTATTTATCACCATATCGATTACTCATTATTTGTTGTTTCGGGTAATCAACTTCTTACTTGAATTAATACTACACTTGTCCAATGCTCCTAGCATGCACACAATGTTTACCTATGGTTCTTACTTTGTGAAATAGTTCAAACGAACACATTTCCAATCATACTCATTTCACAACTCCTAATCCTTTTCACAAGTGAAAGAATATCAAATTCTTGCTACTTATGGAATATACTAGATTCTAACATTTTATGCAATGATCCTTTCGTAATGTCATAGCACAAAAGTCACAATGACTATTGCCAATGATATTACAAAGTCCTCTATTGGAGATTGGTACAAGAAAATTCCTTATATGTGATGTCTCTCACTCAAAGTGGACCTAGCAATATCTGACACGACACGACAACCCAACATGAACCTGACACGAAGTTAGCGGGTTAGGGTCAAAGATTTCGACCCGTTTATGTACACGGGTTGACACAACACGACACGATAATTAAACGGGTAGGGTTAGGGTCAAGACTTTCAACTCGAAGATGACTTGTTTATATATATATATATATATATATATATATATATATATATATATATATATATATATATTTCATACTTTTATAAATATTTTCAATATTATACATTCGTAGTGGCCCAAATTCAAGAACTAAAAGTAAAATTCAAAATTTCAAAGTGACTTAATTTTACTCCTCCTCACTACCTATCTCATTTGCTTCCTAACTCTAACTCTTTCTATTTTGCTTTCTAAACTTAGTATAATTTTTTTTCGTTCCACCTGCCACCTCCCAACTCCAACACTTCACTTTTTCATTTTTTTCCTCCATGACTCTTATTTTTCAACCTGTGAAATGTTTCAACCCGGCATGCCACAACATATGTACAAGATTGAAACCTTAACCCGAAACCCAACACGAAAATAAACGGGTTGACACGACACGACACGATAATTAAACGGTTCGGGTTAGGGTCAAGCACTCTCAACCCGTTTAATGTCTTGACACGACACGAACCCGACACGAAACAACACGTTTGCCAAGTCTAACTCAAAGTACATTCCTTTGAACATCCTTTGGCATAAAAGTTTCTAATCTTGACATGGATTTTCAATATTCAATTCCCAATATGGATATTTTTCCATATTTTTTCATATGACAACTCATTCTTAATAGAATCTTTTCTATTCATAATAATGTCGATATGGTCCATCCAATACTATACTTCCAACTGCTCACAAGCGACCAATCATCGGCGAACCTTGGATTGTCCTTTGATAGTTGTTTAATTATCTTAGTCAAAACCAATTCTTGTCCTTTTTCCCTCTAAATGCGCTAGACATTTGGAAAAATTTTAGAATGGTCAAATATTATAGCATTTGCAATCAATTCTATACCCGAAGCGTATGGGACACGATGCATAATGTCTTACATAAAGATTTTATACTTTATCAATCTTCTGCCATAATATTTTATGTGCTACGTTCTCAAAATCGAACTATGAAGAGGAATGTCGTAATCATAATCGAATTTTTAAGAACGCACTATGTTTCCTTGACTAAATTATTAACATTCCTGAAGCATAATATTCTCTCCCTTAATTATAGCAAAACAGCTTTACAACCCTTTCGACTTTGCAAGGTGTAACTCTTGTTTTTCTATAATTAATATTGCTAACTTGCAATACTTGCCTTAATAATCATACAATCATAATATTTATGCTCCCACTATTATGATGATTATTATAAACATAACACTTATGCTCCCACTAGCTTTGACATGTATTTAGAAACAACTTAACTTTCAGAAAAACAATGCCTATTGAATTTCTTTAAGTTCATATTTCTAATACCCAATGCTTTGATAATCTTTTATCAAGGCTTCTTGAACTTATACACCTTTGTCTTGGATAGCTTATATGTGTGTCTAACCTATTCAGACTAATTGTCAAATCTCACAATTCGAATCATGGAAAGGGATACTGTAACCATAATCGAATTCGAGAATACAATTTCACAATCACTATCTTCTTAAAATCTCTATAAGTGAAAGCATTTCCTCACAGTCATTTTCATGAAGGAGGGAATCTTATGACACTTAGATTTTAATGGTCTATGTGTTCCTATCCATGTGAATTTGTCAAAACTAAAGTTTGCGACAAATTCAAACTCATATGGACTGAAATTTTTTAATCTTGATTTCTTGCCTTATGGTAGCATAGCTGCCCACCGTGTCTTCCAAGTAGTTAAGCAGCTCACCTTTTCTTATCAATGTACTTTCCATTGATCAAGGTCCTTGCCTTTTATGCATTTAAATGAGAACTCATAGGGCTCACATGCATAATTAACTCAATTGGAACGACACAGAAACAATATAGAGTCAAAACGATAGGTTGTAAACCTCAATTCGTGTGCTAGTGATGATTGATAAGGTTTATTTTGATTAATTATTGAAACCTTTCAAGACCATTAAGACTTCCACTGACTCCTTGGCATATAAGATTCTCTTGTCAATAAACATTTCTTGACAAATATTCAAGAGTTAGTGTAGTTTTTATCAAAACACTTCATAAATAGGTCCTAGTTGGTATTTGTCTTATCCAAGACATCACAACTTTCCTCATTGAATGTTATAAACCTTCTTAATACATATCACTCAATTTCATAATATTAACTCTAAGACTTGTTTTGGAACGAAGTATGATTGACTTCTTGATTTAACCATTTCTTCAATTCTTGATTCCTCTTCTTAGACATACAATTCTACTAAGACTCACTTAGAGGAGCAATTGAGTTATGGTTCTTGATGAGTTATAAAATAACTATTTGATCGATTAGATCTTTGTAACAGGTAATTAATGAACGTAAAGATAGTAAAAACGAAACACAAGTATGAATTAGAATGTGTCCAATGATTAGATTACTCGATCCTCAGCAGAGCTCGACTAAGAACTTCCACTGTAGAGGATTCTAGGGTTACAAAATAAGAACGATGAATATGCTGAACAATACTTTTCTAATCGTTTCCAATCCTTATGTTCTAGGATGCATGCAAGCATCTATTTATACTAAACCCCACAAAACTCACGGATGGACAGGCCCATACCGGAGATAAACATTGGACTAGCTAACGAGCCCAATAGACGCAACACTATACTGAACCTAACAATCTCCCCCTTTGCGTCATTTTGGAGCGAGACTATCGTTTCTTCTTGCTTGGGCCAGCAGCGGGAGCCTTCTTTACTGTATCGAACAGACGTGTGATTAGTGCAAGGATTGTCAGTCTGAAGCGAATGTACCATTGAATCATATCATCAAAGTACTTGATATCATACGCTGTGTTCTACTTGCATCGATGGATGATCCCTAAAACGTGTTCCAAACAGGCAGTGGTGTAAAGATGTTTGTCTGCCAAGGAAAAAAGACATTTCTATCCTTCGTTCCTGGTAAACATGACAGAGTTTCTCTTTGGGTCAATCTTCCCCATCTGCATCATGTTGAGATCACTGGCAGAGCCAATAGGAGATATGGTAGGCTTTTTCTTGAATACGCTTGCTATCTCCTGATCCATCAGAGCAACTTCCATGACATAGCATACAAGCATCCTCTTAAAGTGGACGATAATCGGACCATATTTAGCTTCGTTTGTAAGAAGGATGTTGTGCAAGATAATCCAGTCATGGGGATTAAGGTTAGGAAGATCTTCAAGTGAGATAGCATGTTCAGTCTTGGCAGATTCCCGTAGTACCTTGAACCTAACGTTGGTGAAGTTGCCTTCCCTGAACGGCTTTAGGACCCGAACATTGATGATTTTCGAAGCGCTCCAAGTTTGGTATTGTGGTTGAGTTGCCCTCAGATAAAACATGACTAAGTCCCGATCAACCTGTGGATGAGGATGGGGGAACTCAGCAATGTTGTCAAAGGCATGAAAAACAAACGCCTTTCGGGTCAGTGGTATATCGAACTGAGAGTCGACAGTGTTAGAACAATCTAAAGAGATCACAGGTTCTATCCACAAGATACTTGGTGTTTCAATGGCCTCTTTAATCAGCTTCTCAAGAGTCTAAGGAGGAAAAAGAGTTTTCCTGCTCTCGAGAAGGTCGTGGGCTTCTTTTTGTCTTCTTTCGGCTTCTTCAGCCTCTCTAGCCACACGAGCACTGATGTCAACCTCTTTATCTCGACCCTGTTGTTTCAGAAGGTCGGCAATTGTCTCCTTATCATCTTCATCACTCTCCTCAGCAATATTCTTGCCTTTGTCTTTCACACCAGAACCGGAGGCTTGGCCTACTGGAGGACGTTCGGTGGTGTGAGTTGCTGAAGTAGGAGGTGGTTGAGACACTTGTTCTTTTTCTCCCCCTTGTTTCGGAATGGACACGAAATCAAGGATCCCTTCAAGTTTGCTCAGTAGAGAGAGGGCGGGAGCAAGCTTCTCTGCAAGGTCACGCCTCACAGAATAATTGAGGATCGGGTCATATGCTTCAAGGATGCTTGAGATAGCTGAGTGGACATCTGAAACACACGATTTAACCACCTCTCTTTCAGATCAAAGAGAGTCAATCTCCTGTTGAGAGTTGGAGAGTTGAGTACTCTTGACCTTCAGAGCGGTATTCTTCCTTGCGAGAGCATCCATGAGAGAGTTCACAGCAGCTAGGTCTTCTTGAAGCTTGGAGACACGCTCTTCAATGGTTGTTCTGAAAGCCGACTTATCGTCAGAAATTGTTTGACGAAGTGAAGCGAACAACTTCAGCTCTGATGCGACTGAATTAGCCAACTGGTTGACAATGGGTTCCAGCTTTGTCGTGGTGGCTTCAGCATTTTCCTGTAAAGATTTCAACAAGGAAGAAGCATCAGTGAATAGTTTATCGACTTTTTCGGTCGCTGCCTCACAAGCTTTGGTGGAGGCGTCAATGGCTGCAGTGGTGGTGGTTGTTGCTTCGGTAAATATAGGTGGTGGTACTGGGATGGAGGAGGATGGTATTTGAGTGGTGGAGGTTATGGGGGGAATGGAAAAAGGAATTGTAACTAGTGGAGAGGAAATAGGAGAAGTGGAAATATGAATCTCTGGTGTAGGTGATCGTGGTGGAGTGTTACCACGTTGAGATCCATCAGAATCAGAACCCTCTTCCTCAGATTCGCTAGAGGACGAAGCGATGATGAGCTTTCGCCTTGGTTGGGTTTTTCGCTTCTTTATTGGAGGGGATTGGGCGGCTCTGGTGGTTTTCCTCTTCTTAGGAGATGGGCCTTTTGCTCCCTTTGCAACGTGCTTGCCCTTATCAGCCTTCTTTCCTCTGGGGCAGGCTTGTCAGCATCATGAATTGACTTCAGCATTTCTGGAGTAAGGTCTCTCGGACCAGAACGTCGAAACTCCTTGTACGTTTGAATGATCCGGCTGTCTGCAGGAACATCACCATACATTGTTTCAGGGATTGAACCGTTGAAGGGAAATCTTGATGCATCAGAGACAATGATCTTCGTGGTATGCAAAGTACCAATCGAAGACATTGGAGCACCAGCGACAATGGGGACGTGGTACTTGTCCATCACCCATTTCATGACAAGAGTCCAGAACCGGGCATATGAAATCTCTGAATGTCGAGAAGTGGAAGAAAGACTCTGAATGAGTTGTTGCCATAGGACCGACCCGTAGTCCATGTTGATACCATTGTAGATCCCGTACATGATTGATAGGAACAGACGACTTGCCCCATCTGATCCAGCACTTCTTTCAGACAAGCCCTTGAAAAGCACAGTAAACATCCCATTCCACTGAGGAGGCAGGCACGATTTCTTGAATTTCGTGACCGTTGTGATCACCTTAGTGTACCCCATGTTGTAGAACATGTTGAACAGATGACCCATCAGAATGGTTTCAGGATTATCCCTCGACGAATCAGGTTCAAACCCTAACAGCGTACAAAACCTCTGCTTGGAAATCGACGCCTTGTGCTCGAAGACATCGAAGAAAATCTTGTCGGCGACCTTGTCGTAGTGAGCTGTGGCAAAAATTTGGGACATGAACTCCATGGGAACAGCTTCAGCCCTGGTCAGAGCAGGAGCGATTGGCAAGTATTTCAGGCATTCGATGATGGGAAACATGAAAGCATCGTATGCCTGAGGAGTAAGATCAATGATCAAACTCTACTGGGGACGAATAGGCAAGATGTGAGAAGTTGCGTGAACTGATGAAGAATCCGCCATTGTTGTGATGAAGATGGGAGAGATGATGAACAGTAGAGGTTGGAGGATTTTCTTGCTCTCTAAGAATATAGGTGCAGTAAAGAGGTAAACGGTGGTTTACATTGCCTTTTATACTATGGGTAAAGGAGAGAGAAGAATCTTTCCCAAATCTTCGATTGAAAAACGAAGAGTTTTTCGGAGGCGATTGACGTGTGACAGTTGGTGTTGCCGATGATTACGCAGGAGAGAGAGTGTAAGTCCCTAATTACACGCCTTCCCATCAGGCACCGTTTGGAGATGAAACGGTTCCAATTCGCATGCTTTGCCTTCTTGCACCGTTTGAAATCAATTCGATTGGACTCCCGCCTGAGTTAGCTTTTTGTAATCTTATCCCTTTAGAGTTAACGACATCTTTAAAATAAAATCGCCCACGTGAATCGATATCAACCACAACCTTTTTATAACAACCAATCCAATTAAAATGTCTTGAAATTAATGAAACTAGATTTTTGGAAAATCAAAAAGATTTTCGTGCTGAGTGTGTAAAAGAAAAGGAAATAAAGCAACACTTTTGAGGGATTAGGTGATGTCAATAAAGACACGAAACAATTGATCCCGGGCACGAATCTCTTCCTTCAAAGTCAAGAGAGACCTTAAAGTGTTTGTGTGGTTTCCCGTTGAATAACGATCATACACTTATTAAGAAGTGTTGAAAGGCTTCTTTTAATTAGGCTTATGAGGGTGGCTTTCGCTTCGATTCATAATTCCTGATCTTAAGATAGAAATCGAACGAAGTACTTGTGAGACCAATGTGGTCTGTTGAACAAGTAGGTTGGAGATAATTTAAGTGGCAAGGTAAACTAGTGTATGCGAAATCTCAAAAAAAATTAAAACTGGATCCCAAGGGAAGAAATGTTATTGGATTTAACAATTTCATAGGAATCACTCAAAAGAAAAATAGAGATTTCATGTTGTACCCCCATGGATAAGTCCGTCAATTCATTAGTGAAAGCTAGAGCAAGCTAATTGTTCACCGTCAATGCATAGTAGGTATTGAATTGTGGGTTTCACTTAGCACGTAGTGACACGAAGCTAAGATCATGAACACAAAAATTGTGCAACCATAAACCTCAATGGTAATGTCTGAGAGTCTTAAGGGTTACGTTTGTAAAGCGAATGAGATGGAGAAAAAGTAATGTAGATGGTGTAAAGAGAAAAAAGTACCTCTGCTATGGAAAATAAGGACTAAGCAGAAAACTCTTATCTCATGTGAGAAGAGAGTTAGGTAGCTCATGATTAGAATAAATATGAGAGCCTAATTGGGAAGACAAGGTTTGTTTGTACCAAGTCAGTAAGCCTTTTATTCAGAATCAGGTGAGGCTTTGGACACATACATCAGCATGCTTCTAGGGACACTTAGCTAGTTAAATGATGTACCTACAAAGAGACATACAAAAAGATAAGAGCCAAAATTAAAATAAAATAAAGAAAGAGAAAAATAAGTAAAAAAGAATTATTTTTGGAGTTTTTGAATTAAAAAAATAAAAAAAAATATTTTTGGAATTTTTGATAAAAAGGAAAATAAGACATAAAAAATTAATACAAAAAATGTTGGAACCGAACCCGAGCGTTCAGTTTATTTCGGTTGAGAAAATTTTGGAACTGAACCCGAGCGTTCGGTCTATTTCGGGTGAGAAAAATTTTGGAAACGAACCAGAACGTTCGGTCTATTTCGGTTGCCAAAAAAAATAAGTTTGAAAAAGAAAAGAACTTTGACAATAAGATAAATGAATTTGGAAAAATAATACAAAAGATATACAACCAAAGAAACTACCTTTGAGTGATAAGCGAAGATCGGATGATACAACCGAACCCGAGCGTTCGGTTCATTTCGTTACACCAGAACAAGACCCAAACCCGAGCGTTCGGTCTATTTCGCTTCTTACTTTTGATCTGGAGAGGTAATTTTTGGTACTGACTTCGATTCCATCATTCCTAGCCCTTGTAGAATTTTGTTGAAAGAAGCTTCAGGAAGAGCTTTGGTGAAGATGTCAGCCAGTTGATCAGTGGTTCGAACAAAATGAGTTTCGACGTTCCCATCTTCCACATGATCCTTAATGAAGTGATACCTTAGTGCTATATGCTTGGTCTTGGAGTGTTGCACTGGGTTATGACAGATCCTAATTGCACTCTCGGAGTCGCAATATAGTGGGATCTTTTTCATATTGAGTCCATAGTCCCGGAGCTGTCTTTGGATCCAAATCACTTGAGATGTACAGGAGGCAGCTGCGATGTATTCTTCTTTAGTTGTAGACAGAGATACACAAGTCTGTTTCTTTGATTGCCAACTAACCAACTTCCCGTCAAGGAATTGGCAGCCTCTAGTGGTGCTTTTCCTGTCTAGTCCACAACCTCCAAGGTCTGCATCTGAGTAGGCTTGAACGAAGAAACCTGAGTTTGATGGATACTATAAGCCGAGAGAGGTAGTTCGTTTTAGATACCGGAGTATGTTCTTCACTGCGAGCATATGAGGTTCACGAGGATTCGCCTGAAATCTAGCACAGTAAGAAACAGAAAACATTATATCACGCCTGCTAGCAGTAAGGTACATTAAAGAACCGATCATCTGGCGATATAGAGTAATATCGACTATTGGCTTATCCAAGGATGGAGTGAGCTTGGTGTCGAACTCCATTGGAACTTTAACCTTTGAGTCTCCCATCATGCCGAATTTAGCAAGGAGAGTCTTGGTGTATGCTTCCTGGTTAATAAAGATGCCTTCGGGTCCCTGTCTAATATTTAAACCAAGGAAAAAATTAATCGGACCCATTGAGCTCATTTCAAATTTAGTCTCCATCAGCTTTCTGAATTCAGCTGTTAAGCTAGGATTCGTTGAGCCAAAGATGATATCATCGACATGGATTTGAACAATCATAAGGTGGTTACCTTCCTTCTTACGAAAGAAGGTTGGGTCAACCGAACCTTGTTTGAATTTGGACATCTTTAAAAACTTGGTTAGCGTTTCATACCAGGCCCTAGGTGCTTGTTTCAGCCCATAAACCGCTTTGTCCAGAATATAGCAGTGATTGGCGTACTTTTCATTGACGAATCCCGGAGGTTGCTCCATGTACATCGTTTCTTCAAGTTCTCCATTTAGAAATGCGCACTTTACGTCCATTTGGTAGACCTCAAATTTCTTGTGTGCAGCATAGGCAAGAAATATTCTAACAGATTCCAGCCTAGCTATAGGAGCAAAAGTTTCCTCATAATCGATTCCTTCCTCCTGGCAGTATCCTTTCACCACAAGACGAGCTTTGTTTCTTATGATATTGCCTTCCTTGTCCATTTTATTTCTGAAGACCCATTTGAGACCAACAACCGAGGCATCTTTAGGAATTGGAATGAGGCGCCAATATTTCTTTCGAACTCATTAAGTTCGTCTTGCATAGCTTGAACCCAATCAGAGTGATCAAGAGCAGTATTTACTGTCTTCGGTTCAAATTTTGAGACGAAAGAGTTAAACATGCAAAACTCTACTTTTGAGAACAAAGATGCTTGCTTTTCGGAGACATTACCCACTACCTGTGAAACGGGATGATCTCTAGTCCACTTAACAAGAGGAGGGTAATTTAAATCATAAGATGGATCCAATTCAGCATTTATCATTTCTTCTAACTGTGATTGACTATCATCGTCATAAAACATATCGGCATTCTCCCCCTCGACTGATGAGCTTTCAGGTGTATCTTGGCAATCCGGTGCTACAGGACTTTCGGGTGTATTTGAGCTTTCGGGAGCTACAGTACCTTCGGGTGCAGTATGTTGGATAAGGTGTCTAAGTCCATAACTATTTCGGGCTTGTACTTGACCCGACCCGGCATGGTCCATTTGGGTTGCATGGCACCATGCAATTGGATAGACTAAATGAGAGAAATAACACTTGGAGATTATTAATATATTATAAGTTCTAATATATTAATAATATTATTTGATTAGTTGATCAAAGAATTAATTTGGAATTAATTAAGTGATCAAAGGATAACTAATTAAATATATGGGTTGATTATGTAAATCATCCATATCTTGTATAGTGGGCTAAGAGGCTCCATGGATTATCAAGTTGGGCTCTACCCATAGGATACTCCATGGATGCTCCATGGGAGTTACAAACCCATGGGTCATGGAAATGAAGAGTCATGACACATTAGGGTTTACATGGTGTAACCCTAGATGTGTCAACACTATATAAGAAGCATATTCTCCACCAAAAATCGGCACTACTAAAAAACAAGAGGGCTTGGCCGATTTTGAGAAGTGTGTGTTATCTCAAGAGTCTTTCCAAGAGAATTTGGTGTTGTGTGAAGCATTTGAGGCATCACACTTGGGGTGCTAGGCTCACAAGGTTTCAAGGAACATAAACAACAACAAGGTAAGTTATTCTATCTTTCATTCAAGTTAAAATTGTTCCCCATGTATGCTAGATAGGAATATAACCTTGGAAATTCAACTTTGCATGATAATTAGACAAACATAGATCCAAGGTTATTAGGGTTGCATGTACACTTAGGAAGTGTTAGAATGCTCAAAACCCTTCAGTGGTATCAGAGCCTAGGCTTGTTTGTTTATTATTTGTGCTTAAAAGTTGAAGAAAGTCGAAAATAATTATAAAAAAAAAAAAAAAAAAAAAAAAAACGGAATTTCGACTTTCGTTGCTGGAAAATGGATTGGAAACATTATTCTAAACTGTTTTGGTACTTGAAAACTTGTTTTAGATGGAGTAATGTTTTTTGCTAATTCATTTACAACAACTACTTATCAAAATTACAAAGTTTTATGTGATTTTGATTCTTGAAAGTGTTCATATTCATATTCTTGTTCTTATGATGTTTAGATGATCATAGGAATTATTTGTAACCTATGTGGTAATTTAATTCTTGATCATAATGTGTTTTAATGGAGTCCATAACTTGTCCTCAAGTTATGGAAAACCAAAAGTCTCTTGGATTAAAAACCATTAAAAGAACATAAGAGTTAGAAAAATGAAGAGTCTTCATTTTATTACTCTATTAAACTCATAAGTTACAAGAAATGAAAAGTTTTGAAAGTTTACAAAACTTGCCCTCAAGTTTTGGAACAAGTAAAGTCAAGTTAAATCTTTAGTTCCAACCCTTAGAATTTTAAAAGTTAAAATTCAACCCTTATACTTATATTATTATGATTTAATAATTATATATATATATATATATGTATAAGAACAAAGTCGTCTTACCGCTAGTACGCCTCATTCACGAAGCCGGTCTATAAGGTGGGTATAAGGTTGTTGCCTATAAAATGGTGACTTAATGGGTGTCCACTCTCACCCACCGCTTGCTTGATCGGTGGAGGGTCGTTAGCCGAACGGGTAAGACAAGGACTTATTAATTCTCATTCAAAGTATGATGAATATTATAAAGTAACTAAATGTTTTATTAAATTCCCAATCTTAGTTACTTTAGGAAAAATGTGAATAAGGTGCTATTCCATGAAATTACACTTTACACTTTGATTAAGTCGTTGGTGGAGCGTGTGTGGTTAACCGGCACACTAACTTGGACTTAACAAGGTAGGTAAAGGGTGACTTAGGGTTTATTATAGTATCGGTGGAGCGTGTGTGGTTAACCGGCACATCGATTGAGTGATAAACTTTAAGGGTACCAAGTGATTTGCATGGTTACTTCACACCTCGTTTTGTGATCCTCGGTATCCCAGTTACAAAACTTGGAGGGCACACTCGAGATTGAAACATGCCTTTGAAAAGTTCATTGAATCTCAAAAGAATCTAGGAATTTCTAAGAACCAATCAAAAACCTAATATTTAATCATTTCGGTTTTCGTGGTGGAAATTGGTGAATCGTCATTCACCTACCTTTCAAATATGGTATAGCTTAGATTACGGCATACCTCTTCTAAGTTATATTATATTGTGATTGGATCCTAGCCTTAATATTACATTTGGGTGTTTTATTAAGGACTCTCTTATATCTAAACTAATATTGTTCTCTTCTCTTCAGATGTCTTCCAACAATGCTTCTGGCTCTAATCCTAATGGCTCCTTTACCCTTATGAATTTGTGTGGGAAAGTCACCTTTGATGGATCCAACTTCAATGAGTGGATCAGAAACATCAAGATGATTACCCGCTACGAGGACAAAGAATATGTCCTTGACAAGGAGCTTAAGGAGATTGATGAGTCCACTGCAACTCCTCAGGAGATCGCTGAATTTCGGGCACATGAAAGGGATGCTACGAAAGTGGCTTGCATCATGATGGCCACGATGACAGCGGAACTCCAAAAGTCTTATGAGGATTTCTACCCTTATGAAATGCACCAAGATTTGATGGAAAGATACCATCAAAGTGCACGACAAGAGAGGTATGAAATCATCTGCTCCATGATAACAACCATGATGAAGGACGGGGAATCCGTCACGAGCCACATGCAGAAAATGCAAAGGTATGTGGATCGTTTGCTGAAGCTTAATGTGAACTTCCCGGAGGATCTTGCAATAGATATTATTTTGCATTCCTTACCATCGTGCTATGATCAATTCCGCATGACATATCACATGAACAAGGAAGAAGTCACCCTCAGCAAACTTCAGGGACTTCTCAAGACCGCAGAAACAGGTCTTAAGGGGAAGTCGGTTGCTATCACTCCTACTCAAAACTCTACTCCGGTTTTGGCAATCGGGAAAAGTCGAGGGAGGAAGAGAAATAGCTCTTCTAAGGGTACCAAGGTTCGGACCCTTGATGGCTCTTCTTCAAGTGGAACCAAGAAAGGTTTCATTACTCCTTCTTCTGACCCAAAAGAGGCTGAATGCTTCTATTGCCATGAAAAAGCTCATTGGAAGCGGAACTGCCCAAAATACCAGCAAGATGTGAAGGATGGGAAAGTTAAACCCAACCATGCAGGTATTTACACTATCATTTCTAATAACTCACCCCATTCTAATTCTTGGGTCCTTGATACTGGTTGTGGTATTCATATTTGTTGTGACTTGCAGGGACTAAGAAGAAGTGAGGATGTGGAGCAAGGAAGGATAAACTTGATCATGGGGAATAGGAAAGCTATACCTGTTACCAAGATTGGAGTTTATACTTTATCGCTAAGTAGTGGGTTTAGTTTAGATTTGAATAAGTGTTGTTATTCACCAGGAATGGCAAGAAATATTATTTCCTTTCATGCTTTGTACAAACAAGGGTTTACCTTTTCATTTAATAATGAAGTTGGTTCTATAGATGTTTTCTATAATAATGTCTTTTATTTTAAAGCATTACCTTGTGATGGTGTGTATGAAGCTGTATCTGTTGTAGATAACTTGGGAAATAATGTTTTGTGTATTGATTCTACTAATAATAACTTGGATAAAGCATCTTTATGGCATTGTCGTCTTGGACATATAAGCAAGAAACGCATAGGCCAACTCCAAAAAGATGGAGTCTTGGAGTCGTTTGACCTAAATTCAGGTGATAGTTGCGAATCATGCTTACTTGGAAAAATGACAAAGTCACCCTTCACAGGTTCATGTGAGAGGGGTGAAGGTTTGTTGGACCTTATACACACGGATGTGTGTGGACCATTCAAACATGCCACAAGGGATGCTAATCGTTATTATTTGACTTTTACTGATGATTATAGTAGATATGGATATGTCTACTTGATCAAGCATAAGTCAAAGACTTTCGAGAGGTTTAAGGAATTTAAACAGGAAGTCGAGAATCAATTGGGAAGGAATATTAAGATGCTTCGATCCGATCGTGGTGGTGAGTATCTTAGTTCAGAGTTCCTCAACTATCTAAGGGAATGTGGGATAGTCTCACAATTGACACCTCCCAGGACACCACAGTTGAATGGTGTGGCTGAGAGGCGTAATCGAACCTTGTTGGATATGGTTCGTTCCATGATGAGTCGAGCTTCGCTACCAATCTCATTCTGGGGGTATGCCTTAGAGACTGCCGCCCATATTCTTAATCTAGTCCCTACAAAGAAAGTTGCCAAAACTCCTCACGAGATGTGGACTGGTAAAGTACCTAAACTAGACCACATCAAGATTTGGGGTTCCGAGGCTTTCGTGAGACGCGAGACTCATGATAAGCTCGAACCTCGAAGCGAGAGGTGTATTTTCATCGGTTACCCACAGCGATCCTTTTGTTACCTCTTCTACAGACCTAGTGACAATGTGGTCTTTGTAGCAAGAAGAGGAGTCTTTCGAGAAAGAGAGTTTATAAGCCAAGGAGACAGTGGGAGGCAAATTGATCTTGAAGAAATTCAAGAATCAAGCGGTGAAGGAACTTCAAACTCTAGCCTCAACTTGAGGAGGAAACTCCTGTTGAGCAAATTGACAAATCTGTACCTCTGAGACGTTCCACGAGAGTTAGGAGTGCACCTGAGCATTACTATGGATTCCATATTACTGCAGAAGGTGAGACACTTATTAGTGATGAGACACTAGTAAGTCAAGATGACCCTAACAGCTACGAGGAAGCCATGGCAGGCCCCGAGTCTGCTAAATGGAAAGAGGCTATGGATAGCGAGATACAATCCATGTATGACAATCAAGTTTGGAACTTGGTTGAAAACGTACCAGGTCGTAAGACAGTAGGGTGCAAATGGGTCTTCAAGAAGAAGACTGACATGGATGGTAAAGTACACACTTATAAGGCTAGACTGGTTGCAAAGGGCTTCTCTCAAATTCCTGGAGTGGATTATGATGAGACCTTTTCTCCGGTAGCCAAGATTAAGTCTATTCGGGTTCTGTTAGCCATAGCTGCATTTCATGACTATGAAATATGGCAGATGGATGTCAAAACCGCTTTCCTTAATGGAAAGTTGGCTGAAGATGTTTACATGAGTCAGCCAGAGGGTTTTGTCAGCAACAAGTACCCTAATAGAGTGTGTAAGCTTGAGAAATCCATTTATGGATTGAAGCAAGCACCTCGCAGATGGAATCTTTGCTTTGATGAAAAGGTCAAGGAATTTGGCTTTTCTAGGAGTGAAGATGAATCTTGTGTGTATGTCAAGGCTAGTGGGAGTATAGTTAGCTTTTTGGTATTGTATGTGGATGACATACTACTCATAGGAAACGACATTCCAACTCTGCAGGAAGTAAAGTCCTGGCTTGGGAAGTGTTTCGCTATGAAGGACCTAGGTGAAGCTACCTATATTTTAGGGATAAGGATCTTGAGAGATCGGAGTAAAAGACTAATTGGACTTAGTCAGAGTACCTACTTGGATAAAGTGCTGAATCGATTCAGCATGCAGGATTCCAAGAAAGGAGAGTTACCCATCCAGAGTAACACCAGATTGAGTAAGACACAAAGCCCTAGCACTGAGGCTGAGATAGCAGAAATGAGTCGAACACCTTACGCTTCGGCTGTAGGATCGATCATGTATGCTATGACGTGTACTCGACCCGATGTAGCTTTTGCCTTGAGCATGGTTAGCAGGTATCAGGCGAACCCTGGCAAGGCACACTGGACTGCGGTAAAGAATATCCTCAAGTACCTACGGAGGACTAAGGTCTGGGTTCTTACCCTCGGTGGGAGTGATAACTTGAGAGTTGTAGGGTATAGTGATGCTAGCTTCCAGACTGATAGGGATAATTTCCGCTCTCAGTCGGGCTGGGTCTTTACCCTAAACGGAGGAGCAATTTCTTGGAAGAGTTCCAAGCAAGAGACAGTGGCAGATTCTACTTGTGAATCAGAGTATATTGCAGCTAGCGAAGCAGCAAAGGAAGCGATATGGCTGAAGAACTTCATTGGAGACCTTGGAGTTGTACCAGCTATTAAAGAGCCAATGGAAATTTTCTGTGATAGTGAAAGTGCTGTTGCCTTAGCTAAGGAACCAAGGGATCACGGGAGATCCAGACACATCGACAGAAAATACCATTTCATCAGACATCGGATCGAAGAAGGACTCCTCGTGGCAAAGAGGGTATCATCGGATGAGAACCCAGCAGATCCCCTCACGAAGGGACTGAGTAGGGTTAAGCATCTTCAGCATGCTCGGAGCATAGGGCTGAAGGATGATATAAGTTTTAGTAGTTAGATAACCCAGAAATTTGTAAAGTGTAATTGACATTTGATGATGAATAAAAGGAGTTTTATTTATGAGTAAAGTGTTGCTATCTCTTGTCGATCGTTTACTATATTTCTTTTGCATGTTTTGACTTCCAGAATAATTTTGTTTGGTATAACATATTATTCAAACCTCCACAGTCGGTCATATGTTGGAAGTAGATATGAATCAAGACTGTCATGTTTGGTTGTAGAGGTCTTGGACTAGGCTACAACAATCATGAGTGCTCATAAGTTCTGAGCATTGGACTCAACCCACGCTCACTGTAATCACTTCATGGAATTCTATCTCGAGTGATCGTGAGACGGTAATATCATATAAGTCTTCAAACCTAGAGATATGATTTGTTACTTACGAGTTGGTTATGCATTGATCGTACGAAAACGCATTGGTAACTCGATGTTATAAAACGTACTTTTGTGTGTAATTCAATGAGTGGTAGAACAAACATATGAGTCGAAGTTTATCTATTCCTTCTTGGATTAGAAGCTGATATCTGGGCCCCTCGATGATTTTGTTTTGACCCATGTACCGGGCCCGGTCAGAACTAAGTTGATGTGTTCAATTAAGTTCTATGTCAAACAAATCGGAAATCGGGAAACAAACTGCTGGACAATAAGTAAGACATTGTTCCATGTATTTGTCCGGCTGATATCTAGAACGGAGGATTATATGATCACTTATCTTAAATGGCGTACTATCATCTTCTCAGTTCCGAGAAACCTTGAAAGAGCTACGATTGCCGGTCGGTTCCTGAAGTACTAGAGATATAGTTATTAGACTTATCCAAGTGGGAGACTGTTGGATAAGGTGTCTAAGTCCATAACTATTTCGGGCTTGTACTTGACCCGACCCGGCATGGTCCATTTGGGTTGCATGGCACCATGCAATTGGATAGACTAAATTAGAGAAATAACACTTGGAGATTATTAATATATTATAAGTTCTAATATATTAATAATATTATTTGATTAGTTGATCAAAGAATTAATTTGGAATTAATTAAGTGATCAAAGGATAACTAATTAAATATATGGGTTGATTATGTAAATCATCCATATCTTGTATAGTGGGCTAAGAGGCTCCATGGATTATCAAGTTGGGCTCTACCCATAGGATACTCCATGGATGCTCCATGGGAGTTACAAACCCATGGGTCATCGAAATGAAGAGTCATGACACATTAGGGTTTACATGGTGTAACCCTAGATGTGTCAACACTATATAAGAAGCATATTCTCCACCAAAAATCGGCACTACTAAAAAACAAGAGGGCTTGGCCGATTTTGAGAAGTGTGTGTAATCTCAAGAGTCTTTCCAAGAGCATTTGGTGTTGTGTGAAGCATTTGAGGCATCACACTTGGGGTGCTAGGCTCACAAGGTTTCAAGGAACATAAACAACAACAAGGTAAGTTATTCTATCTTTCATTCAAGTTAAAATTGTTCCCCATGTATGCTAGATAGGAATATAACCTTGGAAATTCAACTTTGCATGATAATTAGACAAACATAGATCCAAGGTTATTAGGGTTGCATGTACACTTAGGAAGTGTTAGAATGCTCAAAACCCTTCACAGTAGACCTTTCAGGTGCAGCTGGAGAAGAGTTCTCCCCCACAATTTGTGAACTCAGCTGTTTTGAAGAAGATGGATTCTCCCCCTCAACTGAAGCACCGTGCTGAGGAGGTTCATTTGGAACTAATACTCCTTCATCCATTCGTTTGGCAGCGTCTTCGACAATTTGCTTCAGATGGTCAACTTTGTTGTCTGTTGCATTGGCTTCTGAGAGAGTAGCCTTCTCCGGTTCATCGAATAACTCCAAAAATTGTTCAAATAAATTTGCAATCGAGGCCGTGACTTGGCCTGTTTGAGAGAAAATTTATCCAACTGTTTCTTCAGTGGCCTTTAGCTTCTTGACGTAGCTGTCATCAAAAGTCACATAATACGTTTCTTCAATCTTCCTTGAACGCTTGTTTAAAACCCTGTATGCTTTTGAAGTAAGAGAGTATCCCAGAAAGATTCCTTCATCGGCTTTAACGTCGAACTTGTTACGATGTTCTTTAGAATTGAAGATAAAGCATCGTGAGCCGAATACATGGAAGAATTTAACATTTGGCTTCTTGTTGTTGATGATCTAATAAGGAGTGAGAGTGAAACGCTTATTGAGATAGGACCTGTTCTGCGTAAAACATGCTGGAGC
Source organism: Lactuca serriola (assembly GCF_051521515.1). NCBI lineage: Eukaryota > Viridiplantae > Streptophyta > Magnoliopsida > Asterales > Asteraceae > Lactuca > Lactuca serriola. Next base: position 92,468,536 of record NC_136413.1, on the reverse strand, counting down.
AATAGCATCAGCCCAAAAATATAAAGGTAGAGAAGCGAAACTTAGCATGGTTCGGGCCGCCTCACACAAAGATCGGTTTCATCTTTCGACAATCCCGTTTTGTTGAGGGGTGTAGGGGGCTGAGAAGTTGTTACTAGTTCCTTTTTCTGCCAAAAAGTCTTCAAATTCTTTATTTTCGAACTCCAGCCCATTGTCGCTTCTGATGTTACGAACGACTTTCCTCCGTTGCACTTCAACTTGCTTAATAAACATCTTTAGCTTGAGAGTTGCCTCAGATTTGTGCTTCAGAAAGAACACCCATCTAAAACGTGAAAAGTCATCGACAATAACAAGAATATACTTGCTACCGCCAATGCTTCGATAGATGATGGACCACATAAGTCAATGTGAATTAACTCAAGTGGTTCAACGACTTTAGTGTTTATAATGGATGGGTGACTTTGACGACTCTGCTTCCTCATTTCACATGCAGCACACAAATGTTCTTGATCAAACTTGAGCAATGGAAGACCCCGAACACGACCTCCTGTGACAAGTTTGTTGATATCCTTGAAATTGAGATGGGAGAGCCTTCGGTGCCACAGCCAGCTTTCATCAGAATGTGCTTTGGATAACAGATAGATAGCTGGATTTCCTTTGATAGGTTTGAGATTGAGAGGAAACATTTCGCCTTTGCGCTCTGATTTGAGAATCACTCTTTTTGTTTTCTTCTCAATTATTTCCGAACCCTCATCGTCAAATGAAACTTTAAGACCGGTACCTCCAACAAGCTGAGATATACTGATGAGGTTATGCTGTAGTCCTTCAACGTATGCAACCTTTCTAATCGTGAAGTCTCCATTTGTTATCATCCCATAACCTTTTATTGTGCCATATGAGTTGTTCCCAAACTTGACATTCCCGCCGTTTGGAAGAGATCGAAATTCCCTCAGCTCTTCCTTCCTTCCTGTCATGTGACGTGAGCAGCCATTGTCAATATACCATTCTTCGTCGAACTGCTCATCACTGATAACGTGCAAAAATCAAGCAGATTTAGGAACCCAAAGTTTCTTGGGTCCACGTGAGCCTATCACAGGAACAGGAATAGTAATAGAAATGTCAACAAGATATGTTCTTTTTATTAAAGTTGTTTCATCTTTCGTCTTAATAGTGAAAACTTTAATTTTGTTAGGATTTGTTACAGTCGGTTTGGATTCAGGTTCAGGCATTTGGGCCTTGGAATGCTTTTGATCATTCTTGACTGAGGAAACCTTCGATTTTCCTTTCAAATATGTTGAAGATTTTGGATTTTGAGTTTGAACAGAATTGGATTTAGAATGGGGTTGAGAAGAATTAGAATGAGAGAATTTAGACTGAGATGTTTTCTTGACTTGAGGTTCTAAGTGACCCTTTAGGTTTTGGTCATTAGTGGGACCAAACCTTGAACCTCGATAGCTTTTGCTCTCTGAACCGAACCTATGCTTTTGGTAGCTGGTGTTCTTTGAACCGAACCTTTCCCTTCGGTTGTTATTCCTTTCTTGCGGCCTGACAGTACTTTTCTCTGACTTTGAATTTTTGTCATGATAAGAGAAATGGGCGTTTTGAGATCGCCAAAACTGTTTTCCCCCTGAGAGATTCTTTTTGTATCTCAGATTCCTTTGCTTCTTTTGATCCTTCACTTGCTTCGGTTGTCGATGGATGTTGGCTTTTTTGCTTTTGCTTCCTGTCAGCTGGTTCACTTTTAATAGATGATGTTTCGCTTGAAGGAGTGACTTCTTCTACAGGAACTTCTTTTGCACCACTAGTACTTGGCACATCGAAGTTGTTGGGCTTGTTCAGTGGCTCTGGCACATATCTGCCTCTGGTTTTCCAAGACGTTCGCTCTGACAGACCAACGGTTTCGTCAACATTATCTATAGGAGCAGACCAGAAAAACTCATCACAGCCATCTGCATTATCTTCGTTTACTATGGCGGTGAGTTCGGCTGTCTGATGTTCGGCTACTCCTGTGATCTTATACACCTGATTTGGTGTTGTTCTCACCTTTTCGTACACAACGGCCTTTTCTTCAAGAATCGGGGACTTATTTTGGGACAAACGAGCAAACTCCACTGAATTTTCAGAAAGAAGATTTTTGTGGTTTTCGAGTTCGCTCTTGACAAAATCAGAACAGTCGACTTCATCCTGTACAGAAATTACGCTCATATCATCGTCCTCATTAAGCTCAGACGCGTTTTCAACATCAATTTTATTTTCTGAGCTCAAGTTGGCATTCAATGAGTCAAATTTTTGTATGGTTTCGGTCCTTAGTTTCAGTTTATCGTTTTCATCCAAAAGGTTTTTCATCATGTCCTTATGGTCCTTGGACGTTATAAAAGATTCAATTTTGTCCAGACCATACATAAAAGTCGGATTCACATCATCAGACGAAACTACACTTTCGCAATTATATGCTTCAGCATCGATTTCATCCTCCTTAAACTCAAGGAAGGGCAAAATCATGCGATGAATTTTCTTCCCTATTTCACAGTTCAGATGAAGTTGAGTGATGTTAGCATAAAGACGTTTAGCAATTAAACAAAAAACATTTCTCTGTTTCAGAAGTTTTAAATTGTCTCTTTGTAAATAAATGTTTTCATCCTTAGCTTTAATCAACTCCGACTCCTTCAGCTCTATCCACATCCTCCGTTCCTCACTCTTGGATGAGACCCTGCTTATTTGGTCAGTTAGGGTAGAATTGGTGACCCGTGTTTGAGTTAAACTGCTATCTAGATTTGAGATTCTTGAATTTAAGCTTTTTAATTCTTTTTCATATGAATTTTGTAGGACTTTGAATGAAACAAAAATGGATTGTACCTTCTTGATCAATTCATCAAGCTCATTGATCTGCACACTGAGAGGTTTTGTTGTGAAGCATAAGTCCTCTCGCTCCTTGGTGTCCTCTTTCCCACCGTCTGTATTGTATCCCCTCATTTGAGATACATCTGTCACCATCAAACACTTCCCACTGCTTTCATCACCTCTTGCAACATACGCCTTTCCATGAGATGGCTTCCTAACTTCATCATCCTCTGAGTCGGTTAACCAGACCTGCACGCCACCGAACTCATCATCCATTGCCAAACCCTGCACAATCAAAGCATTCATCCAAGGGTTAGTAGCAGCTTTCTTTCTCTTGATCTCTTCCAGCTTTTTCATCAACACATCTTCTTCATCTTTCTCCTCATCCTTCTCTACCATTTTCTTCAGGACACAATCTTTGACATAATGGTTCTTTCCTCCACAGTAATAGCAGTTCACACCAGAATCTCCCTCAACCTTCGCCTCTTTCTTTGGTTCTTCTGTCTTCGTTTCCTCCTTAAATTTTTCAGAACCGTAGCTTCCCTGCCAATTTTGGTTCTTATTGGTAGGGAACCTTTTCTTAATGAACCTCTTTGGATTCGACACCATCATTGCATAGTCTTCAGAAGTAAGATCATAGTCTTCTAAGTTGAGATCTTTATCTTCTACCACACTTTTGCTTTAAGACAGGAGTGCCAAGGACCCCAAACTTGAGACCACATTTTTCTCTTGCAAGTCAATCTTTTCTTGGGATTTCAGAATCCCCACCAGCTTTGCCAATGAATAAGATTTAAATTGCTCATGAGCTTTAATAGTGGACACAACCGCTCTCTACTCGGGTCTTAGGCCATTCAAGAAGGTTACTTTCTGTTCAATCAGCTTCCTTTCTATATCGTGTTTGATCATCTTGCGAAGAAGATGATTGAAGCGATCAAACGTCTGAGTAACAGTTTCATCAGAATTCTGTTTAAATTCACCAAACTCAGACAAAAGCAAGGTCTGAATAGCATGCTCCAAATCTTCATCTGTGGAATATAGCTCTCTCAGCCTATCCCAGATTTCATTAGCGGTGCTGCAAGAACTCACCAGCCTGAATGTATCTGATTGAAGAGTGATTCGAATCTGTCTCAATGCTTTAATATTGCACTGAAACTTTTCCTTTTCGTCTTGAGCAACATCCTTCACATCCTTTAACAGATCATTATACTCTTTCTGAGTTTTAATGATTTTTGATGTTCCTGAGTGAGCAAATGGTCCAGAAACGAATGCTTCCCAAATAAGGTATCCATTGTCTTCAGATCCGATGACATAATCTTCAAAATGATGCGCCCAGACTTCGTAATCCTGGGTGTAAAGAATAGGAATCTTCGTCGTTGATCCAATGTTGTTCGAGATGTTGATGCGATTAGATTGTGACTCGTCCATGCTTGATCGTTTAACCTGTTTGAAAGATCAGACTTGTAATATGTAATATTAGGGCAAAACAAATAAATGCTGAGTTACGTCAATTATGGAATGAAGGCTCAATAAATATTAGTTAATGCGGAATAACCCTAATCGCAAACTCTTTCACAGAAAAGATGTGTATGAATTACACAGCCTCCTGCTCTGATACCAATTGATGAGTTATAAAATAACTCTTTGATCGATTAGATCATTGTAAAAGGTAAGTAATGAACGTAAAGATAGTAAAAACGAAACACAAGTATGAATCAGAATGTGTCGAATGATTAGATTACTCGATCCTCAGCAGAGCTCGACTAAGAACTTCCACTATAGAGGATTCTAGGGTTACAAAATAAGAACGATGAATATGTTGAACAATACTTTTCTAATCGTTTCTAATCCTTACGTTCTAGGATGCATGCAAGCATCTATTTATACTAAACCCTACAAAACTCACAGATGGACAGGCCCATACCGGAGATAAACATTGGACTAGCTAATGAGCCCAATAGACGCAACACTATACTGACCCTAACAATTCTTAATCATTAAGACTTATCATAAAGCATAAAAGGTACTCTCCCTTCTTCTTAGAATGAAGAAACTTTTATCTTTCTACCTATTTGATTCTTCTTATTCGTTCTGCTATTGATTTAAACTTTTTTTCAATCAATTCAGAATTACACTTAGTCTTATAAGTATAATCATATTTACTAAACCTTTAGTAAATCATGACGAATATCGTTGTTAGTCTTATGGTGGACTTTGATCAACACACAAATTTGTGTACTCGATCTCCTAGTCCTTCACTTGACACTTTGTCAATGAATTAGTCTAATTTCCAAATATGAAATTTCTCATTCATCGTGCAACCAAGTAGCATGATTCCAAGTTTCTGTCCAATTGAAACATGGGTGATGAGAAACTCTCCCTATTTGGTAAATTGTCGACATTTCCACAAACAATATAATTAAGAATCAAATCCATTATTGCTAATAATAGAAACATTCAAACATCAATTTTTCATATATGTCATTGCAAGGATAAATAAATAATAAAAATCAAAATTTATTTTATTGCGGAAAAATTTGTCCTTACAATGCAATTCATTGAAAAGCTATGCTAATACATCTTTCTTAGCAATCTAATTCTAACTCTAAGTAGCAGCTCGAGAATCTAATCTTCAAGTAATCCGATCGAAATCCATTCCTTCACGGTTAGATTCTGCTCACTTCTTCCCTTAAGCTTCCTCTCTTTTCTTTGATCCTACAAAACATCAATTGTAATCTTATCATATTATGTATTAAGAATCTAGAATAGGAGCTTAAAAGAGTTAGTCAATGGATTTTACCTAAAGCAGAGTCATACGTTTTGACTCTCCCATCTCTTAGATCTCTTAGGTAAATAGGGTAGCTTCATCTCCAATGCCCCTTCTCTTGGCAATAAAAGCAAATTGACTCTTTTGGAACAGGACATGGAACTAGTTCAGACATTGCCTTTCTCTTATGATCAAACTTTTCAATCATAGCATGTCTTTCGTTGCCATTGTCTATATCCATAGAGATCTTGAAGGCAGATTCACCAATCAACTTTGCTTTTCTATTGCGCCAAACCATTGTTGATTCAGCAGCAATAAGCATATAGGTGAGATCTATAAGGGTCACGTCCTAGTTCATCATATAGTACTCTCTTACGAACTCACTATATAAGTTAGGAAGTGACTGAAGAAACCAGTCAACAGCCATCTCCTCACAGACAACAGATCCCAGCATTCTTAACCTATCAATGTGTGACTTCATCCCTAGGACATGTGCACACACCGACTTTCCTTCTTTATGTTTACTTGCCAAAAGGGCTTGAGTGAGCTTGAAATTTTCAAGCCTTAGAACTTGTGGGTTATGGAGAATAATTGGAGGAGGTGGAGGAAGAGAAGCATGATCTCTTGTTCCTCGATCGAATAGTGGAATATCATCTTCATGCGGAATGCTTGTTCCACGTGATTTGGGAAGACCATAGTTGTCGCACTTTGACATCTACAAAACGGGAGAAAACGAATTCAAGTTAGTTGATTGATTGACTCCTTATTAAATCACCCAAATGAGATACTAAGGCTAGGACCCAACACAATACGCTACAACCTAGAAAAGGGATGCCATAATCTAGTTGCAGAATATTTGAAGGTAAGTGAATGACGATCCACTAATTTCCACCATGAAAAACAAAAAAGAAATTTAAGTTTTAAATCTATGAAAACTCCTAGATCGTTTGAGATTCATTGAACATTTCAATGGCATGTTTAAATCTCGACATGCCCCTCTAGTTTGTGACTGGGATGCTGAGGATCACAAAACGGGTGTGAATAACCATGCAAACTTACATGGTGTCCTCACATGTTACAGTCAGCTATTCGATGTGCCGGTAAACCACACACACTCCACTGAACCATGACAAACATTGAGTCACCCTTTGCTACCTTTGCTTAGAACCATTTAGTGTGCCGGTAAACCACACACGCTCTTCTAACGTCTTCGCAAGGGCACAAAGTGTAATTTCATGGAATTGCATCAATTCACTTTTGCCTAAGTAACTAAGATTGGGAATTTGTAAAACATTTAGTTACTTTTGTACTTCATTATACTTATAATGGAAAGTTTGTCCTATCCTACCCGTTCGGCTAACGACCCTCCACTAGTCAAGAGTGCGGTGGGTAAGAGTGGATACCCATTCGATCACCATTTTATAGGCAATTTCCTTAAACACCCCTTATAGACCGGCTTCGTGAATGAGGCCTACTAATGGTAAGACTGACTTTTACTCATACATATATATAATGTTAGACATTTAATGTTATATATAGTATAGGGTGTATTTTATACTTTTAAAATACTAGGTGGTCAAATTTAACAATTTTACTTTTAATTCAATTAGATTGTAAACAAAAACTTTTATGGATTTGTTAAACCTCTTTTAATTATACACCTTAATTAATTAATAAAACCATAAGGGTGTGATATGAACTTTTCAAAACAATATCAGGGTTTTAGAATTTAACATTCCTAGATTAAACTTTTAATCAACTTTTAAATTCCAAAACTTGAGGGTAAGTTTTGAAACATTTCAAAACATTAGGTTTAGAATTTAAATATACATCAAAATTAAACGTTTAATCAAAATTTAAATTCCAAAACTTGAGGGAATGTTTTGAAACCTTTTCAAAACATTAGGGTTTCAACTATTTAAATTTCAAAACTAAACTTTTGAGTTTAAATTTAAACTATAAAACCTAAAGGGGAAAATTGAAACTTTTCATAACACAAGGATCAAATAACAAATAATATAAATTAAAAAATTAATTCCATCATTATCTATATTTGACCTAATTTCAATTTCTTGCAAAATAAGATACCCAATTAATACAAATAATCAAATTTAATCATATAAGGAAGTTATTATCTAATCAATTGGTAATCATCTTTTGTATAATCAAGGATATACTCATAAAATTGATTAAAATCGGTTCTTATTGATCTAAAACAAATAAGGCAATTATCCATGAGAAAAACAACAAGAAATCCCGAAATCCCCTCTTTCTGATGCTCGAACTCGCCGAGTAGGGACCTACTCGCCGAGTCCGCAATGGGACTCGCCGATTTCATCAGGCAGTTCCACAAAATCGAATTTTTTCAACTTGAACAAACATACAAGGCATCAATACAATAGAAACCAATCAATGCTCTGATACCACTGATGGGTTTTGATCATAAGAACATCCTATGTGCTCATACAAACCCTAATACTTGGATCTAGGTTTCTCAATTGTACATGCAATTTATCCAAGACTATAAACCCTAGATCTAGCATATGATAATCAATACAACATATAATTAGGGTTTAGATCATACCTTGATTGTTATGTAGCAATAACAATCTCAAATCCTCCTTGTAATGACTTTAGAAAGCTTAGAGTCACAAATGTCACTCCTCTAATGGTTCACAAACACCAAGAGCAAGAGGATGAAGAGGAGAAGAGAATGAGGCTCTCAAAAACGTGTGGAAACGCTAGATAACTTGTTCACCACGTTTTTGGAGCATAAGGGTTCTATATATAGTGAGGCTATTAGGGTTATCTAACAAGGAAACCCTAATTTGGATGCTTAAGCCCTAAGCAACCCACGGACTCCTTTCCTTAAAGGCCTTGGACAATTTCTAATGGGTTTCCCTATAGAATTCATCCAACCTTATAATATAAGGCAATCCATAGCCCAATTGCAATTATCTTATAATTACAATTCCAGTCCCTTAAGTTTAATTAATCTCTTTTAGTCACAAACTTAATTCTTATTAATTCTTGACTAATATTAATTAAACAATATGATTTCTCCTTTAATATATTATTCTCATAATATATTAATAAATCATATTTAATCCTTTCAATCCATAATTCATCCTATCAAGTTGCTTTGGTGAAGGCAACCCAAAGGACCATGCACCATCAGGTCAAGTACATACCAAAATAGTTATGGACTTAGACACTAATCCAACAAACTCATCAAGTTAACTGGATAACTCCTACATTTCTGCTGGAGCTAAGCGATACGGAGGTTTAGCTACTGAAGTAGTTCTAGGAAATAGGTCGATGCGAAATCCAACCTGATGTTCGGAAAGAATTCCTGGAATTATACAGGAAAGTCACAAACTTCGGGGACACTCTCGAGGTCTCTAACTTCCTTTTTCTCGCATATCACATGGGCTAGGAATGCATGTCACTCCTTTCAGGGGAAAACTCTTGAGTTTTGATGCACGAAATGATATGAAGGTTGGAACCGAAATTATCGCCGTAGATTATGAGGGTCTGATTAGAGAGGAGATTGGGACGGATGGATTTTTCAATGCAAGGGTATCAGCACGATTGGGACTCAACCAGTCCATGCCACAAATAACATCAAAACTATTTATGGAAACTGGCATAAGATCAATGGATGAAGGATGGTCATTCAGAGTAAGGTACAACCTATGGATGTATCGATAAAGTTTTCTTTCCCACTGTTATCTGTCCCGATGGTGAATGTTTCAATTACTAATGGAGGGCTAAGATTAAGAAGATGTCTGGATGAATAGTTAACAAAATTTTCTTTTATCACTAGAATCGAAAAGCATTGCAGGCGTAAGAATTGTTGAGGAGGAATATACCTGAGGCGACGGTGGGATCAGTGGGTGTCTCCTCTCGTCCTATTGCTAGAACTCTTCCGGTGTTGCTAGTCGTTGCTGCCTTGGGGAAATTTCGCTTAAAATGCCCGACTTCTCCGCAACCATAGCAGGCCTGACCAATGCCCGCTCTGGAAGCTTGATTGGTTGATTGAGTTGGTGTCTTGCAGTTTTTCACAGTGTGACCCTTTATGCCACAACTGTTGCAAAACACTTCTAGACATGGGTTGGAAGTGAGGTGATTTTAGTTACACTTGTCATAACTAGGGAGGGTTCCAACATACCTACTGGTAGGTTTTCGAGCTGAGGATCCAACAATAGAAACAACTGAAGGGGTAGTAGCGGCGTGATCTGCCACAATTTGCTACCTCTTCGAAGACTTCTGCGATGTCTAACTTTTCTTCTTCTTCCCAATTTTTCTTTTCTCGCCACTCCTCTTTATCGGCTCAGGAATGGTAGCTGATTCCTCAAGGTCATCACTATGGTCGATCAAGGTTTGTGCCAAACATTTGGCGCTGTCGTATGTATCCGGCCTTGCACCTAAGACGTTTTCCTTTTGTTGGTTGGGTCAGCCCCCAGGTGATTCTCTATATCTTCTTACTCTCTGGGGTAACCATTCCCGGGCAGAGTAGCGCCGAGTCATCGAAGCTGGAAGTGTAAGCAGCAATATTGGAACCCTTTATCTTTAGGTTCCAGAGTTCGTGCTCTAATTTCTGCATTTCGCCCCGAGGGCAGTAATCAACCAGCAGAAGTTCTTTCATGGCTTCCCAACCCATGGCATTAGCTACAGGTAAAGTTAGGGATTTGACTCGGCCGTTCAACCAAGTCAGGGATTTCTCGATGAAGGTGCAGGCGGCGAACTTCACCTTATCAGATTCTGAACAGGCACAAATTTCAAAGATAGATTCGATTTCCTCGAACCATCGGGTGAGGGAAATGACACCTCTAGTGCCATCAAAGGATGTGGGTTTTGCATTCATGAAATCTTTATAGGAACCCTCTTTTCGGTGTCCCTGGTTACCTTCCTGGTTTTGAGGTTGGGGACCACCTCCTGAACCACCAGGGTTCATTTGTGACATTGCGGCTGTCACTGCGGCAGTAACAGCTGCCAGAAGCGTTACAAGATCAATTTGAGGAGGAGGTGGTGGCGGAGGGTTGTTGGTCTTTGTGATGGGTCTCTTTCTTGGAGGCAACTTGATCTAAAAAGTGTTGGATAAGGTGTCTAAGTCCATAACTATTTCGGGCTTGTACTTGACCCGACCCGGCATGGTCCATTTGGGTTGCATGGCACCATGCAATTGGATAGACTAAATGAGAGAAATAACACTTGGAGATTATTAATATATTATAAGTTCTAATATATTAATAATATTATTTGATTAGTTGATCAAAGAATTAATTTGGAATTAATTAAGTGATCAAAGGATAACTAATTAAATATATGGGTTGATTATGTAAATCATCCATATCTTGTATAGTGGGCTAAGAGGCTCCATGGATTATCAAGTTGGGCTCTACCCATAGGATACTCCATGGATGCTCCATGGGAGTTACAAACCCATGGGTCATGGAAATGAAGAGTCATGACACATTAGGGTTTACATGGTGTAACCCTAGATGTGTCAACACTATATAAGAAGCATATTCTCCACCAAAAATCGGCACTACTAAAAAACAAGAGGGCTTGGCCGATTTTGAGAAGTGTGTGTTATCTCAAGAGTCTTTCCAAGAGAATTTGGTGTTGTGTGAAGCATTTGAGGCATCACACTTGGGGTGCTAGGCTCACAAGGTTTCAAGGAACATAAACAACAACAAGGTAAGTTATTCTATCTTTCATTCAAGTTAAAATTGTTCCCCATGTATGCTAGATAGGAATATAACCTTGGAAATTCAACTTTGCATGATAATTAGACAAACATAGATCCAAGGTTATTAGGGTTGCATGTACACTTAGGAAGTGTTAGAATGCTCAAAACCCTTCAGTGGTATCAGAGCCTAGGCTTGTTTGTTTATTATTTGTGCTTAAAAGTTGAAGAAAGTCGAAAATAATTATAAAAAAAAAAAAAAAAAAAAAAAACGGAATTTCGACTTTCGTTGCTGGAAAATGGATTGGAAACATTATTCTAAACTGTTTTGGTACTTGAAAACTTGTTTTAGATGGAGTAATGTTTTTTGCTAATTCATTTACAACAACTACTTATCAAAATTACAAAGTTTTATGTGATTTTGATTCTTGAAAGTGTTCATATTCATATTCTTGTTCTTATGATGTTTAGATGATCATAGGAATTATTTGTAACCTATGTGGTAATTTAATTCTTGATCATAATGTGTTTTAATGGAGTCCATAACTTGTCCTCAAGTTATGGAAAACCAAAAGTCTCTTGGATTAAAAACCATTAAAAGAACATAAGAGTTAGAAAAATGAAGAGTCTTCATTTTATTACTCTATTAAACTCATAAGTTACAAGAAATGAAAAGTTTTGAAAGTTTACAAAACTTGCCCTCAAGTTTTGGAACAAGTAAAGTCAAGTTAAATCTTTAGTTCCAACCCTTAGAATTTTAAAAGTTAAAATTCAACCCTTATACTTATATTATTATGATTTAATAATTATATATATATATATGTATAAGAACAAAGTCGTCTTACCGCTAGTACGCCTCATTCACGAAGCCGGTCTATAAGGTGGGTATAAGGTTGTTGCCTATAAAATGGTGACTTAATGGGTGTCCACTCTCACCCACCGCTTGCTTGATCGGTGGAGGGTCGTTAGCCGAACGGGTAAGACAAGGACTTATTAATTCTCATTCAAAGTATGATGAATATTATAAAGTAACTAAATGTTTTATTAAATTCCCAATCTTAGTTACTTTAGGAAAAATGTGAATAAGGTGCTATTCCATGAAATTACACTTTACACTTTGATTAAGTCGTTGGTGGAGCGTGTGTGGTTAACCGGCACACTAACTTGGACTTAACAAGGTAGGTAAAGGGTGACTTAGGGTTTATTATAGTATCGGTGGAGCGTGTGTGGTTAACCGGCACATCGATTGAGTGATAAACTTTAAGGGTACCAAGTGATTTGCATGGTTACTTCACACCTCGTTTTGTGATCCTCGGTATCCCAGTTACAAAACTTGGAGGGCACACTCGAGATTGAAACATGCCTTTGAAAAGTTCATTGAATCTCAAAAGAATCTAGGAATTTCTAAGAACCAATCAAAAACCTAATATTTAATCATTTCGGTTTTCGTGGTGGAAATTGGTGAATCGTCATTCACCTACCTTTCAAATATGGTATAGCTTAGATTACGGCATACCTCTTCTAAGTTATATTATATTGTGATTGGATCCTAGCCTTAATATTACATTTGGGTGTTTTATTAAGGACTCTCTTATATCTAAACTAATATTGTTCTCTTCTCTTCAGATGTCTTCCAACAATGCTTCTGGCTCTAATCCTAATGGCTCCTTTACCCTTATGAATTTGTGTGGGAAAGTCACCTTTGATGGATCCAACTTCAATGAGTGGATCAGAAACATCAAGATGATTACCCGCTACGAGGACAAAGAATATGTCCTTGACAAGGAGCTTAAGGAGATTGATGAGTCCACTGCAACTCCTCAGGAGATCGTTGAATTTCGGGCACATGAAAGGGATGCTACGAAAGTGGCTTGCATCATGATGGCCACGATGACAGCGGAACTCCAAAAGTCTTATGAGGATTTCTACCCTTATGAAATGCACCAAGATTTGATGGAAAGATACCATCAAAGTGCACGACAAGAGAGGTATGAAATCATCTGCTCCATGATAACAACCATGATGAAGGACGGGGAATCCGTCACGAGCCACATGCAGAAAATGCAAAGGTATGTGGATCGTTTGCTGAAGCTTAATGTGAACTTCCCGGAGGATCTTGCAATAGATATTATTTTGCATTCCTTACCATCGTGCTATGATCAATTCCGCATGACATATCACATGAACAAGGAAGAAGTCACCCTCAGCAAACTTCAGGGACTTCTCAAGACCGCAGAAACAGGTCTTAAGGGGAAGTCGGTTGCTATCACTCCTACTCAAAACTCTACTCCGGTTTTGGCAATCGGGAAAAGTCGAGGGAGGAAGAGAAATAGCTCTTCTAAGGGTACCAAGGTTCGGACCCTTGATGGCTCTTCTTCAAGTGGAACCAAGAAAGGTTTCATTACTCCTTCTTCTGACCCAAAAGAGGCTGAATGCTTCTATTGCCATGAAAAAGCTCATTGGAAGCGGAACTGCCCAAAATACCAGCAAGATGTGAAGGATGGGAAAGTTAAACCCAACCATGCAGGTATTTACACTATCATTTCTAATAACTCACCCCATTCTAATTCTTGGGTCCTTGATACTGGTTGTGGTATTCATATTTGTTGTGACTTGCAGGGACTAAGAAGAAGTGAGGATGTGGAGCAAGGAAGGATAAACTTGATCATGGGGAATAGGAAAGCTATACCTGTTACCAAGATTGGAGTTTATACTTTATCGCTAAGTAGTGGGTTTAGTTTAGATTTGAATAAGTGTTGTTATTCACCAGGAATGGCAAGAAATATTATTTCCTTTCATGCTTTGTACAAACAAGGGTTTACCTTTTCATTTAATAATGAAGTTGGTTCTATAGATGTTTTCTATAATAATGTCTTTTATTTTAAAGCATTACCTTGTGATGGTGTGTATGAAGCTGTATCTGTTGTAGATAACTTGGGAAATAATGTTTTGTGTATTGATTCTACTAATAATAACTTGGATAAAGCATCTTTATGGCATTGTCGTCTTGGACATATAAGCAAGAAACGCATAGGCCAACTCCAAAAAGATGGAGTCTTGGAGTCGTTTGACCTAAATTCAGGTGATAGTTGCGAATCATGCTTACTTGGAAAAATGACAAAGTCACCCTTCACAGGTTCATGTGAGAGGGGTGAAGGTTTGTTGGACCTTATACACACGGATGTGTGTGGACCATTCAAACATGCCACAAGGGATGCTAATCGTTATTATTTGACTTTTACTGATGATTATAGTAGATATGGATATGTCTACTTGATCAAGCATAAGTCAAAGACTTTCGAGAGGTTTAAGGAATTTAAACAGGAAGTCGAGAATCAATTGGGAAGGAATATTAAGATGCTTCGATCCGATCGTGGTGGTGAGTATCTTAGTTCAGAGTTCCTCAACTATCTAAGGGAATGTGGGATAGTCTCACAATTGACACCTCCCAGGACACCACAGTTGAATGGTGTGGCTGAGAGGCGTAATCGAACCTTGTTGGATATGGTTCGTTCCATGATGAGTCGAGCTTCGCTACCAATCTCATTCTGGGGGTATGCCTTAGAGACTGCCGCCCATATTCCTAATCTAGTCCCTACAAAGAAAGTTGCCAAAACTCCTCACGAGATGTGGACTGGTAAAGTACCTAAACTAGACCACATCAAGATTTGGGGTTCCGAGGCTTTCGTGAGACGCGAGACTCATGATAAGCTCGAACCTCGAAGCGAGAGGTGTATTTTCATCGGTTACCCACAGCGATCCTTTGGTTACCTCTTCTACAGA
Organism: Lactuca serriola; assembly: GCF_051521515.1. Lineage (NCBI taxonomy): Eukaryota > Viridiplantae > Streptophyta > Magnoliopsida > Asterales > Asteraceae > Lactuca > Lactuca serriola. The sequence goes on along the minus strand of NC_136413.1, from coordinate 92,453,477 downwards.
CCTAGTGACAATGTGGTCTTTGTAGCAAGAAGAGGAGTCTTTCGAGAAAGAGAGTTTATAAGCCAAGGAGACAGTGGGAGACAAATTGATCTTGAAGAAATTCAAGAATCAAGCGGTGAAGGAACTTCAAACTCTAGCCCTCAACTTGAGGAGGAAACTCCTGTTGAGCCAATTGACAAATCTGTACCTCTGAGACGTTCCACGAGAGTTAGGAGTGCACCTGAGCATTACTATGGATTCCATATTACTGCAGAAGGTGAGACACTTATTAGTGATGAAACACTAGTAAGTCAAGATGACCCTAACAGCTACGAGGAAGCCATGGCAGGCCCCGAGTCTGCTAAATGGAAAGAGGCTATGGATAGCGAGATACAATCCATGTATGACAATCAAGTTTGGAACTTGGTTGAAAACGTACCAGGTCGTAAGACAGTAGGGTGCAAATGGGTCTTCAAGAAGAAGACTGACATGGATGGTAAAGTACACACTTATAAGGCTAGACTGGTTGCAAAGGGCTTCTCTCAAATTCCTGGAGTGGATTATGATGAGACCTTTTCTCCGGTAGCCAAGATTAAGTCTATTCGGGTTCTGTTAGCCATAGCTGCATTTCATGACTATGAAATATGGCAGATGGATGTCAAAACCGCTTTCCTTAATGGAAAGTTGGCTGAAGATGTTTACATGAGTCAGCCAGAGGGTTTTGTCAGCAACGAGTACCCTAATAGAGTGTGTAAGCTTGAGAAATCCATTTATGGATTGAAGCAAGCACCTCGCAGATGGAATCTTTGCTTTGATGAAAAGGTCAAGGAATTTGGCTTTTCTAGGAGTGAAGATGAATCTTGTGTGTATGTCAAGGCTAGTGGGAGTATAGTTAGCTTTTTGGTATTGTATGTGGATGACATACTACTCATAGGAAACGACATTCCAACTCTGCAGGAAGTAAAGTCCTAGCTTGGGAAGTGTTTCGCTATGAAGGACCTTGGTGAAGCTGCCTATATTTTAGGGATAAGGATCTTGAGAGATCGGAGTAAAAGACTAATTGGACTTAGTCAGAGTACCTACTTGGATAAAGTGCTGAAGCGATTCAACATGCAGGATTCCAAGAAAGGAGAGTTACCCATCCAGAGTAACACCAGATTGAGTAAGACACAAAGCCCTAGCACTGAGGCTGAGATAGCAGAAATGAGTCGAACACCTTACGCTTCGGCTGTGGGATCGATCATGTATGCTATGACGTGTACTCGACCCTATGTAGCTTTTGCCTTAGCATGGTTAGCAGGTATCAGGCGAACCCTGGCAAGGCACACTGGACTGCGGTAAAGAATATCCTCAAGTACCTACGGAGGACTAAGGACTGGGTCCTTACCCTTGGTGGAAGTGATGACTTGAGAGTTGTAGGGTATAGTGATGCTAGCTTTCAGACTGATAGGGATAACTTCCGCTCTCAGTCGGGCTGGGTCTTTACCCTAAACGGAGGAGCGATTTCTTGGAAGAGTTCCAAGCAAGAGACAGTGGCAGATTCTACTTGTGAATCAGAGTATATTGCAGCTAGCGAAGCAGCAAAGGAAGCGATATGGCTGAAGAACTTCATTGGAGACCTTGGAGTTGTACCAGCTATTAAAGAGCCAATGGAAATTTTCTGTGATAGTGAAAGTGCTGTTGCCTTAGCTAAGGAACCAAGGGATCACGGGAGATCCAGACACATCGACAGAAAATACCATTTCATCAGACATCGGATCGAAGAAGGACTCCTCGTGGCAAAGAGGGTATCATCGGATGAGAACCCAGCAGATCCCCTCACGAAGGGACTGAGTAGGGTTAAGCATCTTCAGCATGCTCGGAGCATAGGGCTGAAGGATGATATAAGTTTTAGTAGTTAGATAACCCAGAAATTTGTAAAGTGTAATTGACATTTGATGATGAATAAAAGGAGTTTTATTTATGAGTAAAGTGTTGCTATCTCTTGTCGATCGTTTACTATATTTCTTTTGCATGTTTTGACTTCCAGAATAATTTTGTTTGGTATAACATATTATTCAAACCTCCACAGTCGGTCATATGTTGGAAGTAGATATGAATCAAGACTGTCATGTTTGGTTGTAGAGGTCTTGGACAAGGCTACAACAATCATGAGTGCTCATAAATTCTGAGCATTGGACTCAACCCACGCTCACTGGAATCACTTCATGGAATTCTATCTCGAGTGATCGTGAGACGGTAATATCATATAAGTCTTCAAACCTAGAGATATGATTTGTTACTTACGAGTTGGTTATGCATTAACTGTACGAAACCGCATTGGTAACTCGATGTTATAAAACGTACTTTTGTGTGTAATTCAATGAGTGGTAGAACAAACATATGAGTCGAAGTTTATCTGTTCCTTCTTGGATTAGAAGCTGATATCTGGGCCCCTCGATGATTTTGTTTTGACCCATGTACCGGGCCCGGTCAGAACTAAGTTGATGTGTTCAATTAAGTTCTATGTCAAACAAATCGGAAATCGGGAAACAAACTGCTGGACAATAAGTAAGACATTGTTCCATGTATTTGTCCGGCTGATATCTAGAACGGAGGATTATATGATCACTTATCTTAAATGGCGTACTATCATCTTCTCAGTTCCGAGAAACCTTGAAAGAGCTACGATTGCCGGTCGGTTCCTGAAGTACTAGAGATATAGTTATTAGACTTATCCAAGTGGGAGACTGTTGGATAAGGTGTCTAAGTCCATAACTATTTCGGGCTTGTACTTGACCCGACCCGGCATGGTCCATTTGGGTTGCATGGCACCATGCAATTGGATAGACTAAATGAGAGAAATAACACTTGGAGATTATTAATATATTATAAGTTCTAATATATTAATAATATTATTTGATTAGTTGATCAAAGAATTAATTTGGAATTAATTAAGTGATCAAAGGATAACTAATTAAATATATGGGTTGATTATGTAAATCATCCATATCTTGTATAGTGGGCTAAGAGGCTCCATGGATTATCAAGTTGGGCTCTACCCATAGGATACTCCATGGATGCTCCATGGGAGTTACAAACCCATGGGTCATGGAAATGAAGAGTCATGACACATTAGGGTTTACATGGTGTAACCCTAGATGTGTCAACACTATATAAGAAGCATATTCTCCACCAAAATCGGCACTACTAGGGAACGAGAGGGCTTGGCCGATTTTGAGAAGTGTGTGTTATCTCAAGAGTCTTTCCAAGAGCATTTGGTGTTGTGTGAAGCATTTGAGGCATCACACTTGGGGTGCTAGGCTCACAAGGTTTCAAGGAACACAAGCAACAACAAGGTAAGTTATTCTATCTATGATTCAAGTTAAAATTGTTCCCCATGTATGCTAGATAGGAATATAACCTTGGAATTCAACTTTGCATGATAATTAGACAAACATAGATCCAAGGTTATTAGGGTTGCATGTACACTTAGGAAGTGTTAGAATGCTCAAAACCCTTCAAAAAGATCAGTAAAGAGAGGATCATAAGTCCTCTGAATTGAATCAAGAGATATTGAACAGGGGATATCTCATTAAGACAGATATATGGTTTTCTATTAAGCGATAAAGCAGGAAAGTGTTATCAAAGCAGATTAACTATCGCTAAGGGAATGATTGAGGAACAACGTTGAAAGGACAATTTCTATAATGGATTTGGCTTGAGAAATACTCCCATAGTATTTCATGATTTGCTGCAGTGACGGCTCATAGTTTTAGTGTTGGGTAACTCTTAGGCATGCTGAACACTACAGTCACTCCCAATCACATGTTGGCCGTGTCTCGAATGAATATAGTTGGCCAGGCTATATTGATCCTAGAAACGACTACATAATTGCGCAGGTTTAACCGCAGCGTACAACACCCATTTACTTATGTTTTGTTCTACTTGTAGTTACGGATCTCGATGGTTAGGTATACTTATATACTTTTTGAAAATACTTATATTTTAAAGTATACTTTTAGTTCAGAGCACTTAGGCCCCTTAGTTTTTATAGTCTTATACCATGTAAGGCTTGGTATACTAGTTCACTATAAACAAGGGCTCTGATACCAATCTGTCACACCCCGAAACCGATGGCGGAAACATTCCGGGGCGGAGGACGCCATGAATATCGCAACCAATGTACATAGTAAGCATAGTAAACACAAAACAATACATTACATATAGTTTTTACATTTGTTTGAAATCAAAATGTTACAAGTGTCATACTTATATATCATATGAACAAAAGTACATACGTGTCTTCTATGCACTCCGTCTTCGCCAAAGGGGTCGCTGGGTACCTGTCTAATGTGGACCTGAGAATACAAGCAGTTTGAAAATCAGCATAAAGTTGGTGAGTTCATAAGTGATTTGGTTTCGTGAAAAGTGAACAAGTTTCCTTCCAGTTTTCTAAAAAAGTTACGAACCCAAGAAAATCCCATATTTTCTTAAAAGTAAAGTTTATTTACTACCCAGTTTGATTAAGAACAGTTTACTATCTAACTTTTACACACTCTGATTAAGAACAAGTTCAGCTATCCCAGGAAAAACCCTTATTTTCCTAAATTGTTTGTGAAGTGTTATCGAATATGAAAGTAACGTACAGGTATCTACTATACTTAAAGTGTGTATGTGAAGTTTCCTGAAAGTTTGATTGCCTTTAAATGTACATTAGTTTTAACACGTATATAAAACTAATAAATAAGTTTAAATCTCTCATAATCTTTATTGCGAGTTCCTTAAACATACTTCAGACAAGATATGACTCGGATCGGGGCCAGTATCTTTTTATGACTTTTGTCACCCTTGAACCTTTCGGTTTGGCTGTAGCTAGCAGCCATGATCGAGATAGTCAGTCCCTTATAGATCTAAACACTCAAGTCACGCTCTCCCTTCCGGAGATTCTGGTTACAGGAATAGTCCTCCACTCTCGTATCTAGGGGAAGTGTTACAAAGGACGTGTCTCCAATCTTAAGATTAACCTTTACTCTCGTATCTAGGGGAGTACTATCTAAGACTGACTAAGTTCTAATGATACCTATCCTTCCCACTCATATCTAGGGGTGTTTTATTAACGACAATACAAAAGTTCTATGATTTCAATCAGTAAATGTATGAATAATCAATTGCGAAGTATAAGGTATAACACAATATAGTAAGAATTGAAATCGGTTTGAAAAACAACTCTGCAAGTCAAACAGTTTGTTAATATGTTCTCAATTCTTAAAAGTGTACGGATTATGAAACCATTCAAATGAAATAATGAATTTAAGTACAAGATATTCTTGTACTTTTGCTTGTATTCCCCCCCCCCCCCCATGAAAACATTGAAAAACATTGAAAAATGGTAGGGTATGAACTCACCAGGCGAGAAAACGTGACGAATTGGATGCTAAGTGTCGGTTCGGGGCTTGATAACGTGTGAGGTTCCTATGTAATATGAAATGATATACAAATGTATCTAATTAGACTTGTAATCACTAATTAGATATGATTATACACTCCAAGACGCGAAAACACTTCAAATCAAGTGTTTGGAGTGACCCGGGTGACATCTACGGACGTATAGGGCTTAGATAATGAGTTTGCTCTTCAAGAGTAAACTCCTTAGGGAGTTTACGGCCCTAAGACCATGACCACATGAGTTCACGGCTGTGAACTCATGGTTGATGGGTTTTAAGGTGCTAAATGGTCAAATAACACTTGGGAAAGGTTGCTTGGATTTAATCTAAGGCATAGGAAGAAGTTAAACCACCAAAGGAACCATCAAAGGGAGTTTACGGCCCTAAACTAGGAGTTTACAGCCGTAAGCTCCTATACCTTCCTTATATTAATGATTTGGTGGCCTTAGATCAATTATATGTGATTCAAACAATTTTTACAAGCCTTAGGATGAATTTAGGGCATCATTTGACTAATGTATATGAGTTTACGGCACAAGAACCCATTCTTGTGGGGTTTATGGTTGTAAGCTCCTAAAGGGAGGGTTTTCATGATGTTTATGGCCCCTAAATCGGTTGTGGTTGGTTCTAGAATTTAATCCAAGGCTATTGGTGTGTTTAAGTGGCATTTAAACACTTGAAATTGAGTTTACTACCCATGTTAATGAGTTTACGGCCAAGTATGTTCTTGGGCAATAAAATCATGTTTATTCCACAAAAATTAAGTTCAAGGTGTCCTAAGTCAAATCCATTAAGTCCTTATGTCGAATCCAAGCTCCATAAGTGATTTGGGAGGGTTTCTAGGCTCTAAAACACAACTTATATGTGTTAACGGCCCAAGAGCATGCCAGGGCCATAAACACATGTTTATGGTCTTAAATCATAGATTGAATACGAATTTGGAAGCTAGAAAGGTTGTACAACAAGTTAGGAAGGTTACCTTGATGATTTGGAGCTGTAATTTGATGATTTTGGACCTAAAGCTTGGATTTGAGGAGAGAGGTTAGAGAGGGAGTAGTGAGAGAGTGAAAAAGCTTCAAAATGAAGTCTTTTGGGCTTTAAATATGTTCTAAGTTCGGGACACAGTGGAATTCTACCCGATACTGACGTTATACAATGCTTTTTGGTCATACCCGATAAAGTTGTCGTAACCCGGCGGGATCGAATCTAAAAATTTCCAAATTAATAAATTGGGATACTTTCATGAGTTCCTAAGGGTTTTGGACACTCATGAGATTATAATAAACATATAAATTTAAATAACTTAGCCCAAAAACAAAATCGGAACGAATTACTAAAGACGGGTTTTACGGACAGAACGGGTTACGACAATGGAACAAACTTTAGGTTGTCACACAAAGTTTCTCTACTATAGACGTGATTTGAACTGTTCATCTTCCTTCTTCGTTCAACAATGCCGATTTCTTCCTCAGTTCAAGATCAAACTGCTTCTTCGGCATTTCTTTCCATTAAGAAAAATCAAAACATGATCATTGAACTCAATCCGTTCCTCTATGATTCCTATATGTTACAAGTTATGGAGTGTTTGAAGTATTCTCCGTTGGTTCAAGCCCTAACTCCATTTGAAGCTGTTCCCATGTCTCTCTTGTCCCAAGTTTACTCTACAGCAACCTTCGACAAGAACAAAGAACGCATCTACTTTCAAATACACTCTAAAAAGGCCTCTATTTCCAAAGGGAGGTTTTGTTCTTTACTACATCTTGTGGTGGATTCCTCTGTTATCTTACCTAATTTCATCACAACTACACAGCTATTCTCCATGCTATATGAAATGGGATATACAGAAGTATTGACCACCATTACAAAGATCAAGAAGTCGTGTCTCCCATCTCAATGGAACGGGCTTCTTACTCTTTTGATTAAAAGCTTGGTGGAACGAAGTGCTGGATCGGATGGCACCAGTAAAGGATTTATGACAATCCTTTATGGTCTTTACAACGGTTTAAATCTTGATTATGGGTCTATTATTTGGTCTCAAGTTGTACAGAGCCTCCATACTTCCACTCGTCATTCCGAGATTTCATGTGGAAGGTTCTGGGCCATTATCACAAGGAGGGCTATTGATAATTTGGAAATTCCAGTGATAAAGGATGTCCTTATCGCTTCCATTGCTACGTTTCATACAAAGAAGATCATCATATCTGATCCCATGAAGTTTCACCACAATGGATCCATTCCTGAATCGATGTTCCGTTGTGTCTCAGCAGAAAGTAAGGTTATGGCGGAATACATAAAGCTTCCTCCAAAAGAACCACGTGTCCTTACTCCGGAACAACAAGCTACCCTGGATGCAGTTGACAAGCCAAGCAACCGAGGAAAAAGGGTAAACAAGGAAACAACTGAGAAGGATGAAACTAAGCCTTCCAAATCAAAGAAGCAAAAGTCGGAGAAAGAGGGTTCTTCTAAGCCGAAGAAGGTTAAAAGAATGGCAAGAAAATCCCGGAGTCCTACTCCTCCAAACTCAGGTAACGATGATGACGCAGTTGAGGACTCTCTTCAGGAATCTGCAAGAGGAAATACTTCACCTAGGTCTCCTACTCCAACCAAATCTCCTTCTCATAAACAACCAACCCCACCTCCCTCACTAAAACCAAAAGTTACAGTTTCGGTTGTTCTTGTTGGATAAGGTGTCTAAGTCCATAACTATTTCGGGCTTGTACTTGACCCGACCCGGCATGGTCCATTTGGGTTGCATGGCACCATGCAATTGGATAGACTAAATGAGAGAAATAACACTTGGAGATTATTAATATATTATAAGTTCTAATATATTAATAATATTATTTGATTAGTTGATCAAAGAATTAATTTGGAATTAATTAAGTGATCAAAGGATAACTAATTAAATATATGGGTTGATTATGTAAATCATCCATATCTTGTATAGTGGGCTAAGAGGCTCCATGGATTATCAAGTTGGGCTCTACCCATAGGATACTCCATGGATGCTCCATGGGAGTTACAAACCCATGGGTCATGGAAATGAAGAGTCATGACACATTAGGGTTTACATGGTGTAACCCTAGATGTGTCAACACTATATAAGAAGCATATTCTCCACCAAAAATCGGCACTACTAAGAAACAAGAGGGCTTGGCCGATTTTGAGAAGTGTGTGTTATCTCAAGAGTCTTTCCAAGAGCATTTGGTGTTGTGTGAAGCATTTGAGGCATCACACTTGGGGTGCTAGGCTCACAAGGTTTCAAGGAACATAAACAACAACAAGGTAAGTTATTCTATCTTTCATTCAAGTTAAAATTGTTCCCCATGTATGCTAGATAGGAATATAACCTTGGAAATTCAACTTTGCATGATAATTAGACAAACATAGATCCAAGGTTATTAGGGTTGCATGTACACTTAGGAAGTGTTAGAATGCTCAAAACCCTTCAGTGGTATCAGAGCCTAGGCTTGTTTGTTTATTATTTGTGCTTAAAAGTTGAAGAAAGTCGAAAATAATTATAAAAAAAAAAAAACCGGAATTTCGACTTTCGTTGCTGGAAAATGGATTGGAAACATTATTCTAAACTGTTTTGGTACTTGAAAACTTGTTTTAGATGGAGTAATGTTTTTTGCTAATTCATTTACAACAACTAGTTATCAAAATTACAAAGTTTTATGTGATTTTGATTCTTGAAAGTGTTCATATTCATATTCTTGTTCTTATGATGTTTAGATGATCATAGGAATTATTTGTAACCTATGTGGTAATTTAATTCTTGATCATAATGTGTTTTAATGGAGTCCATAACTTGTCCTCAAGTTATGGAAAACCAAAAGTCTCTTGGATTAAAAACCATTAAAAGAACATAAGAGTTAGAAAAATGAAGAGTCTTCATTTTATTACTCTATTAAACTCATAAGTTACAAGAAATGAAAAGTTTTGAAAGTTTACAAAACTTGCCCTCAAGTTTTGGAACAAGTAAAGTCAAGTTAAATCTTTAGTTCCAACCCTTAGAATTTTAAAAGTTAAAATTCAACCCTTATACTTATATTATTATGATTTAATAATTATATATATATGTATAAGAACAAAGTCGTCTTACCGCTAGTACGCCTCATTCACGAAGCCGGTCTATAAGGTGGGTATAAGGTTGTTGCCTATAAAATGGTGACTTAATGGGTGTCCACTCTCCCCCACCGCTTGCTTGATCGGTGGAGGGTCGTTAGCCGAACGGGTAAGACAAGGACTTATTAATTCTCATTCAAAGTATGATGAATATTATAAAGTAACTAAATGTTTTATTAAATTCCCAATCTTAGTTACTTTAGGAAAAATGTGAATAAGGTGCTATTCCATGAAATTACACTTTACACTTTGATTAAGTCGTTGGTGGAGCGTGTGTGGTTAACCGGCACACTAACTTGGACTTAACAAGGTAGGTAAAGGGTGACTTAGGGTTTATTATAGTATCGGTGGAGCGTGTGTGGTTAACCGGCACATCGATTGAGTGATAAACTTTAAGGGTACCAAGTGATTTGCATGGTTACTTCACACCTCGTTTTGTGATCCTCGTATCCCAGTCACAAAACTTGGAGGGCACACTCGAGATTGAAACATGCCTTTGAAAAGTTCATTGAATCTCAAAAGAATCTAGGAATTTCTAAGAACCAATCAAAAACCTAATATTTAATCATTTCGGTTTTCGTGGTGGAAATTGGTGAATCGTCATTCACCTACCTTTCAAATATGGTATAGCTTAGATTACGGCATACCTCTTCTAAGTTATATTATATTGTGATTGGATCCTAGCCTTAATATTACATTTGGGTGTTTTATTAAGGACTCTCTTATATCTAAACTAATCTTGTTCTCTTCTCTTCAGATGTCTTCCAACAATGCTTCTGGCTCTAATCCTTATGGCTCCTTTACCCTTATGAACTTGTGTGGGAAAGTCACCTTTGATGGATCCAACTTCAATGAGTGGATCAGAAACATCAGGATGATTACCCGCTACGAGGACAAAGAATATGTCCTTGACAAGGAGCTTAAGGAGATTGATGAGTCCACTGCAACTCCTCAGGAGATCGCTGAATTTCGGGCACATGAAAGGGATGCTACGAAAGTGGCTTGCATCATGATGGCCACGATGACAGCGGAACTCCAAAAGTCTTATGAGGATTTCTACCCTTATGAAATGCACCAAGATTTGATGGAAAGATACCATCAAAGTGCACGACAAGAGAGGTATGAAATCATCTGCTCCATGATAACAACCATGATGAAGGACGGGGAATCCGTCACGAGCCACATGCAGAAAATGCAAAGGTATGTGGATCGTTTGCTGAAGCTTAATGTGAACTTCCCGGAGGATCTTGCAATAGATATTATTTTACATTCCTTACCATCGTGCTATGATCAATTCCGCATGACATATCACATGAACAAGGAAGAAGTCACCCTCAGCAAACTTCAGGGACTTCTCAAGACCGCAGAAACAGGTCTTAAGGGGAAGTCGGTTGCTATCACTCCTACTCAAAACTCTACTCCGGTTTTGGCAATCGGGAAAAGTCGAGGGAGGAAGAGAAAGAGCTGTTCTAAGGGTACCAAGGTTCGGACCCTTGATGGCTCTTCTTCAAGTGGAACCAAGAAAGGTTTCATTACTCCTTCTTCTGACCCAAAAGAGGCTGAATGCTTCTATTGCCATGAAAAAGCTCATTGGAAGCGGAACTGCCCAAAATACCAGCAAAGATGTGAAGGATGGGAAAGTTAAACCCAACCATGCAGGTATTTACACTATCATTTCTAATAACTCACCCCATTCTAATTCTTGAGTCCTTGATACCGGTTGTGGTATTCATATTTGTTGTGACTTGCAGGGACTAAGAAGAAGTGAGGATGTGGAGCAAGGAAGGATAAACTTGATCATGGGGAATAGGAAAGCTATACTTGTTACCAAGATTGGAGTTTATACTTTCTCGCTAAGTAGTGGGTTTAGTTTAGATTTGAATAAGTGTTGTTATTCGCCAGGAATGGCAAGAAATATTATTTCCTTTCATGCTTTGTACAAACAAGGGTTTACCTTTTCATTTAATAATGAAGTTGGTTCTATAGATGTTTTCTATAATAATGTCTTTTATTTTAAAGCATTACCTTGTGATGGTGTGTATGAAGCTGTATCTGTTGTAGATAACTTGGGAAATAATGTTTTGTGTATTGATTCTACTAATAATAACTTGGATAAAGCATCTTTATGGCATTGTCGTCTTGGACATATAAGCAAGAAACGCATAGGCCAACTCCAAAAAGATGGAGTCTTGGAGTCGTTTGACCTAAATTCAGGTGATAGTTGCGAATCATGCTTACTTGGAAAAATGACAAAGTCACCCTTCACAGGTTCATGTGAGAGGGGTGAAGGTTTGTTGGACCTTATACACACGGATGTGTGTGGACCATTCAAACATGCCACAAGGGATGCTAATCATTATTATTTGACTTTTACTGATGATTATAGTAGATATGGATATGTCTACTTGATCAAGCATAAGTCAGAGACTTTCGAGACATTTAAGGAATTTAAACAGGAAGTCAAGAATCAATTGGGCAGGAATATTAAGATGCTTCGATCCGATCGTGGTGGTGAGTATCTTAGTTCAGAGTTCCTCGACTATCTAAGGGAATGTGGGATAGTCTCACAATTGACACCTCCCAGGACACCACAGTTGAATGGTGTGGCTGAGAGGCGTAATCGAACCTTGTTGGATATGGTTCGTTCCATGATGAGTCGAGCTTCGCTACCAATCTCATTCTGGGGGTATGCCTTAGAGACTGCCGCCCATATTCTTAATCTAGTCCCTACAAAGAAAGTTGCCAAAACTCCTCACGAGATGTGGACTGGTAAAGTACCTAAACTAGACCACATCAAGATTTGGGGTTGCGAGGCTTTCGTGAGACGCGAGACTCATGATAAGCTCGAACCTCGAAGCGAGAGGTGTATTTTCATCGGTTACCCACAGCGATCCTTTGGTTACCTCTTCTACAGACCTAGTGACAATGTGGTCTTTGTAGCAAGAAGAGGAGTCTTTCGAGAAAGAGAGTTTATAAGCCAAGGAGACAGTGGGAGGCAAATTGATCTTGAAGAAATTCAAGAATCAAGCGGTGAAGGAACTTCAAACTCTAGCCCTCAACTTGAGGAGGAAACTCCTGTTGAGCAAATTGACAAATCTGTACCTCTGAGACGTTCCACGAGAGTTAGGAGTGCACCTGAGCATTACTATGGATTCCATATTACTGCAGAAGGTGAGACACTTATTAGTGATGAGACACTAGTAAGTCAAGATGACCCTAACAGCTACGAGGAAGCCATGGCAGGCCCCGAGTCTGCTAAATGGAAAGAGGCTATGGATAGCGAGATACAATCCATGTATGACAATCAAGTTTGGAACTTGGTTGAAAACGTACCAGGTCGTAAGACAGTAGGGTGCAAATGGGTCTTCAAGAAGAAGACTGACATGGATGGTAAAGTACACACTTATAAGGCTAGACTGGTTGCAAAGGGCTTCTCTCAAATTCCTGGAGTGGATTATGATGAGACCTTTTCTCCGGTAGCCAAGATTAAGTCTATTCGGGTTCTGTTAGCCATAGCTGCATTTCATGACTATGAAATATGGCAGATGGATGTCAAAACCGCTTTCCTTAATGGAAAGTTGGCTGAAGATGTTTACATGAGTCAGCCAGAGGGTTTTGTCAGCAACAAGTACCCTAATAGAGTGTGTAAGCTTGAGAAATCCATTTATGGATTGAAGCAAGCACCTCGCGGATGGAATCTTTGCTTTGATGAAAAGGTCAAGGAATTTGGCTTTTCTAGGAGTGAAGATGAATCTTGTGTGTATGTCAAGGCTAGTGGGAGTATAGTTAGCTTTTTGGTATTGTATGTGGATGACATACTACTCATAGGAAACGACATTCCAACTCTGCAGGAAGTAAAGTCCTGGCTTGGGAAGTGTTTCTCTATGAAGGACCTTGGTGAAGCTGCCTATATTTTAGGGATAAGGATGTTGAGAGATCGGAGTAAAAGACTAATTGGACTTAGTCAGAGTACCTACTTGGATAAAGTGCTGAAGCGATTCAGCATGCAGGATTCCAAGAAAGGAGAGTTACCCATCCAGAGTAACACCAGATTGAGTAAGACACAAAGCCCTAGCACTGAGGCTGAGATAGCAGAAATGAGTCGAACACCTTACGCTTCGGCTGTAGGATCGATCATGTATGCTATGACGTGTACTCGACCCGATGTAGCTTCTGCGTTGAGCATGGTTAGCAGGTATCAGGCGAACCCTGGCAAGGCACACTGGACTGCGGTAAAGAATATCCTCAAGTACCTACGGAGGACTAAGGACTGGGTTCTTACCCTCGGTGGGAGTGATAACTTGAGAGTTGTAGGGTATAGTGATGCTAGCTTCCAGACTGATAGGGATAATTTCCGCTCTCAGTCGGGCTGGGTCTTTACCCTAAACGGAGGAGCAATTTCTTGGAAGAGTTCCAAGCAAGAGACAGTGGCAGATTCTACTTGTGAATCAGAGTATATTGCAGCTAGCGAAGCAGCAAAGGAAGCGATATGGCTGAAGAACTTCATTGGAGACCTTGGAGTTGTACCAGCTATTAAAGAGCCAATGGAAATTTTCTGTGATAGTGAAAGTGCTGTTGCCTTAGCTAAGGAACCAAGGGATCACGGGAGATCCAGACACATCGACAGAAAATACCATTTCATCAGACATCGGATCGAAGAAGGACTCCTCGTGGCAAAGAGGGTATCATCGGATGAGAACCCAGCAGATCCCCTCACGAAGGGACTGAGTAGGGTTAAGCATCTTCAGCATGCTCGGAGCATAGGGCTGAAGGATGATATAAGTTTTAGTAGTTAGATAACCCAGAAATTTGTAAAGTGTAATTGACATTTGATGATGAATAAAAGGAGTTTTATTTATGAGTAAAGTGTTGCTATCTCTTGTCGATCGTTTACTATATTTCTTTTGCATGTTTTGACTTCCAGAATAATTTTGTTTGGTATAACATATTATTCAAACCTCCACAGTCGGTCATATGTTGGAAGTAGATATGAATCAAGACTGTCATGTTTGGTTGTAGAGGTCTTGGACAAGGCTACAACAATCATGAGTGCTCATAAGTTCTGAGCATTGGACTCAACCCACGCTCACTGGAATCACTTCATGGAATTCTATCTCGAGTGATCGTGAGACGGTAATATCATATAAGTCTTCAAACCTAGAGATATGATTTGTTACTTACGAGTTGGTTATGCATTGATCGTACGAAAACGCATTGGTAACTCGATGTTATAAAACGTACTTTTGTGTGTAATTCAATGAGTGGTAGAACAAACATATGAGTCGAAGTTTATCTGTTCCTTCTTGGATTAGAAGCTGATATCTGGGCCCCTCGATGATTTTGTTTTGACCCATGTACCGGGCCCGGTCAGAACTAAGTTGATGTGTTCAATTAAGTTCTATGTCAAACAAATCGGAAATCGGGAAACAAACTGCTGGACAATAAGTAAGACATTGTTCCATGTATTTGTCCGGCTGATATCTAGAACGGAGGATTATATGATCACTTATCTTAAATGGCGTACTATCATCTTCTCAGTTCCGAGAAACCTTGAAAGAGCTACGATTGCCGGTCGGTTCCTGAAGTACTAGAGATATAGTTATTAGACTTATCCAAGTGGGAGACTGTTGGATAAGGTGTCTAAGTCCATAACTATTTCGGGCTTGTACTTGACCCGACCCGGCATGGTCCATTTGGGTTGCATGGCACCATGCAATTGGATAGACTAAATGAGAGAAATAACACTTGGAGATTATTAATATATTATAAGTTCTAATATATTAATAATATTATTTGATTAGTTGATCAAAGAATTAATTTGGAATTAATTAAGTGATCAAAGGATAACTAATTAAATATATGGGTTGATTATGTAAATCATCCATATCTTGTATAGTGGGCTAAGAGGCTCCATGGATTATCAAGTTGGGCTCTACCCATAGGATACTCCATGGATGCTCCATGGGAGTTACAAACCCATGGGTCATGGAAATGAAGAGTCATGACACATTAGGGTTTACATGGTGTAACCCTAGATGTGTCAACACTATATAAGAAGCATATTCTCCACCAAAATCGGCACTACTAAGGAACGAGAGGGCTTGGCCGATTTTGAGAAGTGTGTGTTATCTCAAGAGTCTTTCCAAGAGCATTTGGTGTTGTGTGAAGCATTTGAGGCATCACACTTGCGGTGCTAGGCTCACAAGGTTTCAAGGAACACAAGCAACAACAAGGTAAGTTATTCTATCTATGATTCAAGTTAAAATTGTTCCCCATGTATGCTAGATAGGAATATAACCTTGGAATTCAACTTTGCATGATAATTAGACAAACATAGATCCAAGGTTATTAGGGTTGCATGTACACTTAGGAAGTGTTAGAATGCTCAAAACCCTTCAAAAAGATCAGTAAAGAGAGGATCATAAGTCCTCTGAATTGAATCAAGAGATATTGAACAGGGGATATCTCATTAAGACAGATATATGGTTTTCTATTAAGCGATAAAGCAGGAAAGTGTTATCAAAGCAGATTAACTATCGCTAAGGGAATGATTGAGGAACAACGTTGAAAGGACAATTTCTATAATGGATTTGGCTTGAGAAATACTCCCATAGTATTTCATGATTTGCTGCAGTGACGGCTCATAGTTTTAGTGTTGGGTAACTCTTAGGCATGCTGAACACTACAGTCACTCCCAATCACATGTTGGCCGTGTCTCGAATGAATATAGTTGGCCAGGCTATATTGATCCTAGAAACGACTACATAATTGCGCAGGTTTAACCGCAGCGTACAACACCCATTTACTTATGTTTTGTTCTACTTGTAGTTATGGATCTCGATGGTTAGGTATACTTATATACTTTTTGAAAATACTTATATTTTAAAGTATACTTTTAGTTCAGAGCACTTAGGCCCCTTAGTTTTTATAGTCTTATACCATGTAAGGCTTGGTATACTAGTTCACTATAAACAAGGGCTCTGATACCAATCTGTCACACCCCGAAACCGATGGCGGAAACATTCCGGGGCGGAGGACGCCATGAATATCGCAACCAATGTACATAGTAAGCATAGTAAACACAAAACAATACATTACATATAGTTTTTACATTTGTTTGAAATCAAAATGTTACAAGTGTCATACTTATATATCATATGAACAAAAGTACAGACGTGTCTTCTACGCACTCCGTCTTCGCCAAAGGGGTCGCTGGGTACCTGTCTAATGTGGACTTGAGAATACAAGCAGTTTGAAAATCAGCATAAAGTTGGTGAGTTCATAAGTGATTTGGTTTCGTGAAAAGTGAACAAGTTTCCTTCCAGTTTTCTGAAAAAGTTACGAACCCAAGAAAATCCCATATTTTCTTAAAAGTAAAGTTTATTTACTACCCAGTTTGATTAAGAACAGTTTACTATCTAACTTTTACACACTCTGATTAAGAACAAGTTCAGTTATCCCAGGAAAAACCCTTATTTTCCTAAATTGTTTGTGAAGTGTTATCGAATATGAAAGTAACGTACAGGTATCTACTATACTTAAAGTGTGTATGTGAAGTTTCCTGAAAGTTTGATTGCCTTTAAATGTACATTAGTTTTAACACGTATATAATACTAATAAATAAGTTTAAAGCTCTCATAATCTTTATTGCGAGTTCCTTAAACATACTTCAGACAAGATATGACTCGGATCGGGGCCAGTATCTTTTTATGACTTTTGTCACCCTTGAACCTTTCGGTTTGGCTGTAGCTAGCAGCCATGATCGAGATAGTCAGTCCCTTATAGATCTAAACACTCAAGTCACGCTCTCCCTTCCGGAGATTCTGGTTACAGGAATAGTCCTCCACTCTCGTATCTAGGGGAAGTGTTACAAAGGACGTGTCTCCAATCTTAAGATTAACCTTTACTCTCGTATCTAGGGGAGTACTATCTAAGACTGACTAAGTTCTAATGATACCTATCCTTCCCACTCATATCTAGGGGTGTTTTATTAACGACAATACAAAAGTTCTATGATTTCAATCAGTAAATGTATGAATAATCAATTGCGAAGTATAAGGTATAACACAATATAGTAAGAATTGAAATCGGTTTGAAAAACAACTCTGCAAGTCAAACAGTTTGTTAATATGTTCTCAATTCTTAAAAGTGTACGGATTATGAAACCATTCAAATGAAATAATGAATTTAAGTACAAGATATTCTTGTACTTTTGCTTGTATTCCCCCCCCCCCCCCCATGAAAACATTGAAAAACATTGAAAAATGGTAGGGTATGAACTCACCAGGCGAGAAAACGTGACGAATTGGATGCTAAGTGTCGGTTCGGGGCTTGATAACGTGTGAGGTTCCTATGTAATATGAAATGATATACAAATGTATCTAATTAGACTTGTAATCACTAATTAGATATGATTATACACTCCAAGACGCGAAAACACTTCAAATCAAGTGTTTGGAGTGACCCGGGTGACATCTACGGACGTATAGGGCTTAGATAATGAGTTTGCTCTTCAAGAGTAAACTCCTTAGGGAGTTTACGGCCCTAAGACCATGACCACATGAGTTCACGGCTGTGAACTCATGGTTGATGGGTTTTAAGGTGCTAAATGGTCAAATAACACTTGGGAAAGGTTGCTTGGATTTAATCTAAGGCATAGGAAGAAGTTAAACCACCAAAGGAACCATCAAAGGGAGTTTACCGCCCTAAACTAGGAGTTTACAGCCGTAAGCTCCTATACCTTCCTTATATTAATGATTTGGTGGCCTTAGATCAATTATATGTGATTCAAACAATTTTTACAAGCCTTAGGATGAATTTAGGGCATCATTTGACTAATGTATATGAGTTTACGGCACAAGAACCCATTCTTGTGGGGTTTATGGTTGTAAGCTCCTAAAGGGAGGGTTTTCATGATGTTTATGGCCCCTAAATCGGTTGTGGTTGGTTCTAGAATTTAATCCAAGGCTATTGGTGTGTTTAAGTGGCATTTAAACACTTGAAATTGAGTTTACTACCCATGTTAATGAGTTTACGGCCAAGTATGTTCTTGGGCAATAAAATCATGTTTATTCCACAAAAATTAAGTTCAAGGTGTCCTAAGTCAAATCCATTAAGTCCTTATGTCGAATCCAAGCTCCATAAGTGATTTGGGAGGGTTTCTAGGCTCTAAAACACAACTTATATGTGTTAACGGCCCAAGAGCATGCCAGGGCCATAAACACATGTTTATGGTCTTAAATCATAGATTGAATACGAATTTGGAAGCTAGAAAGGTTGTACAACAAGTTAGGAAGGTTACCTTGATGATTTGGAGCTGTAATTTGATGATTTTGGACCTAAAGCTTGGATTTGAGGAGAGAGGTTAGAGAGGGAGTAGTGAGAGAGTGCAAAAGCTTCAAAATGAAGTCTTTTGGGCTTTAAATATGTTCTAAGTTCGGGACACAGTGGAATTCTACCCGATACTGACGTTATACAATGCTTTTTGGTCATACCCGATAAAGTTGTCGTAACCCGGCGGGATCGAATCTAAAAATTTCCAAATTAATAAATTGGGATACTTTCATGAGTTCCTAAGGGTTTTGGACACTCATGAGATTATAATAAACATATAAATTTAAATAACTTAGCCCAAAAACAAAATCGGAACGAATTACTAAAGACGGGTTTTACGGACAGAACGGGTTACGACAATGGAACAAACTTTAGGTTGTCACACAAAGTTTCTCTACTATAGACGTGATTTGAACTGTTCATCTTCCTTCTTCGTTCAACAATGCCGATTTCTTCCTCAGTTCAAGATCAAACTGCTTCTTCGGCATTTCTTTCCATTAAGAAAAATCAAAACATGATCATTGAACTCAATCCGTTCCTCTATGATTCCTATATGTTACAAGTTATGGAGTGTTTGAAGTATTCTCCGTTGGTTCAAGCCCTAACTCCATTTGAAGCTGTTCCCATGTCTCTCTTGTCCCAAGTTTACTCTACAGCAACCTTCGACAAGAACAAAGAACGCATCTACTTTCAAATACACTCTAAAAAGGCCTCTATTTCCAAAGGGAGGTTTTGTTCTTTACTACATCTTGTGGTGGATTCCTCTGTTATCTTACCTAATTTCATCACAACTACACAGCTATTCTCCATGCTATATGAAATGGGATATACAGAAGTATTGACCACCATTACAAAGATCAAGAAGTCGTGTCTCCCATCTCAATGGAACGGGCTTCTTACTCTTTTGATTAAAAGCTTGGTGGAACGAAGTGCTGGATCGGATGGCACCAGTAAAGGATTTATGACAATCCTTTATGGTCTTTACAACGGTTTAAATCTTGATTATGGGTCTATTATTTGGTCTCAAGTTGTACAGAGCCTCCATACTTCCACTCGTCATTCCGAGATTTCATGTGGAAGGTTCTGGGCCATTATCACAAGGAGGGCTATTGATAATTTGGAAATTCCAGTGATAAAGGATGTCCTTATCGCTTCCATTGCTACGTTTCATACAAAGAAGATCATCATATCTGATCCCATGAAGTTTCACCACAATGGATCCATTCCTGAATCGATGTTCCGTTGTGTCTCAGCAGAAAGTAAGGTTATGGCGGAATACATAAAGCTTCCTCCAAAAGAACCACGTGTCCTTACTCCGGAACAACAAGCTACCCTGGATGCAGTTGACAAGCCAAGCAACCGAGGAAAAAGGGTAAACAAGGAAACAACTGAGAAGGATGAAACTAAGCCTTCCAAATCAAAGAAGCAAAAGTCGGAGAAAGAGGGTTCTTCTAAGCCGAAGAAGGTTAAAAGAATGGCAAGAAAATCCCGGAGTCCTACTCCTCCAAACTCAGGTAACGATGATGACGCAGTTGAGGACTCTCTTCAGGAATCTGCAAGAGGAAATACTTCACCTAGGTCTCCTACTCCAACCAAATCTCCTTCTCATAAACAACCAACCCCACCTCCCTCACTAAAACCAAAAGTTACAGTTTCGGTTGTTCTTGTTGGATAAGGTGTCTAAGTCCATAACTATTTCGGGCTTGTACTTGACCCGACCCGGCATGGTCCATTTGGGTTGCATGGCACCATGCAATTGGATAGACTAAATGAGAGAAATAACACTTGGAGATTATTAATATATTATAAGTTCTAATATATTAATAATATTATTTGATTAGTTGATCAAAGAATTAATTTGGAATTAATTAAGTGATCAAAGGATAACTAATTAAATATATGGGTTGATTATGTAAATCATCCATATCTTGTATAGTGGGCTAAGAGGCTCCATGGATTATCAAGTTGGGCTCTACCCATAGGATACTCCATGGATGCTCCATGGGAGTTACAAACCCATGGGTCATGGAAATGAAGAGTCATGACACATTAGGGTTTACATGGTGTAACCCTAGATGTGTCAACACTATATAAGAAGCATATTCTCCAACAAAAATCGGCACTACTAAGAAACAAGAGGGCTTGGCCGATTTTGAGAAGTGTGTGTTATCTCAAGAGTCTTTCCAAGAGCATTTGGTGTTGTGTGAAGCATTTGAGGCATCACACTTGGGGTGCTAGGCTCACAAGGTTTCAAGGAACATAAACAACAACAAGGTAAGTTATTCTATCTTTCATTCAAGTTAAAATTGTTCCCCATGTATGCTAGATAGGAATATAACCTTGGAAATTCAACTTTGCATGATAATTAGACAAACATAGATCCAAGGTTATTAGGGTTGCATGTACACTTAGGAAGTGTTAGAATGCTCAAAACCCTTCAGTGGTATCAGAGCCTAGGCTTGTTTGTTTATTATTTGTGCTTAAAAGTTGAAGAAAGTCGAAAATAATTATAAAAAAAAAAAAACCGGAATTTCGACTTTCGTTGCTGGAAAATGGATTGGAAACATTATTCTAAACTGTTTTGGTACTTGAAAACTTGTTTTAGATGGAGTAATGTTTTTTGCTAATTCATTTACAACAACTAGTTATCAAAATTACAAAGTTTTATGTGATTTTGATTCTTGAAAGTGTTCATATTCATATTCTTGTTCTTATGATGTTTAGATGATCATAGGAATTATTTGTAACCTATGTGGTAATTTAATTCTTGATCATAATGTGTTTTAATGGAGTCCATAACTTGTCCTCAAGTTATGGAAAACCAAAAGTCTCTTGGATTAAAAACCATTAAAAGAACATAAGAGTTAGAAAAATGAAGAGTCTTCATTTTATTACTCTATTAAACTCATAAGTTACAAGAAATGAAAAGTTTTGAAAGTTTACAAAACTTGCCCTCAAGTTTTGGAACAAGTAAAGTCAAGTTAAATCTTTAGCTCCAACCCTTAGAATTTTAAAAGTTAAAATTCAACCCTTATACTTATATTATTATGATTTAATAATTATATATATATGTATAAGAACAAAGTCGTCTTACCGCTAGTACGCCTCATTCACGAAGCCGGTCTATAAGGTGGGTATAAGGTTGTTGCCTATAAAATGGTGACTTAATGGGTGTCCACTCTCACCCACCGCTTGCTTGATCGGTGGAGGGTCGTTAGCCGAACGGGTAAGACAAGGACTTATTAATTCTCATTCAAAGTATGATGAATATTATAAAGTAACTAAATGTTTTATTAAATTCCCAATCTTAGTTACTTTAGGAAATATGTGAATAAGGTGCTATTCCATGAAATTACACTTTACACTTTGATTAAGTCGTTGGTGGAGCGTGTGTGGTTAACCGGCACACTAACTTGGACTTAACAAGGTAGGTAAAGGGTGACTTAGGGTTTATTATAGTATCGGTGGAGCGTGTGTGGTTAACCGGCACATCGATTGAGTGATAAACTTTAAGGGTACCAAGTGATTTGCATGGTTACTTCACACCTCGTTTTGTGATCCTCGGTATCCCAGTCACAAAACTTGGAGGGCACACTCGAGATTGAAACATGCCTTTGAAAAGTTCATTGAATCTCAAAAGAATCTAGGAATTTCTAAGAACCAATCAAAAACCTAATATTTAATCATTTCGGTTTTCGTGGTGGAAATTGGTGAATCGTCATTCACCTACCTTTCAAATATGGTATAGCTTAGATTACGGCATACCTCTTCTAAGTTATATTATATTGTGATTGGATCCTAGCCTTAATATTACATTTGGGTGTTTTATTAAGGACTCTCTTATATCTAAACTAATCTTGTTCTCTTCTCTTCAGATGTCTTCCAACAATGCTTCTGGCTCTAATCCTAATGGCTCCTTTACCCTTATGAACTTGTGTGGGAAAGTCACCTTTGATGGATCCAACTTCAATGAGTGGATCAGAAACATCAGGATGATTACCCGCTACGAGGACAAAGAATATGTCCTTGACAAGGAGCTTAAGGAGATTGATGAGTCCACTGCAACTCCTCAGGAGATCGCTGAATTTCGGGCACATGAAAGGGATGCTACGAAAGTGGCTTGCATCATGATGGCCACGATGACAGCGGAACTCCAAAAGTCTTATGAGGATTTCTACCCTTATGAAATGCACCAAGATTTGATGGAAAGATACCATCAAAGTGCACGACAAGAGAGGTATGAAATCATCTGCTCCATGATAACAACCATGATGAAGGACGGGGAATCCGTCACGAGCCACATGCAGAAAATGCAAAGGTATGTGGATCGTTTGCTGAAGCTTAATGTGAACTTCCCGGAGGATCTTGCAATAGATATTATTTTGCATTCCTTACCATCGTGCTATGATCAATTCCGCATGACATATCACATGAACAAGGAAGAAGTCACCCTCAGCAAACTTCAGGGACTTCTCAAGACCGCAGAAACAGGTCTTAAGGGGAAGTCGGTTGCTATCACTCCTACTCAAAACTCTACTCCGGTTTTGGCAATCGGGAAAAGTCGAGGGAGGAAGAGAAAGAGCTCTTCTAAGGGTACCAAGGTTCGGACCCTTGATGGCTCTTCTTCAAGTGGAACCAAGAAAGGTTTCATTACTCCTTCTTCTGACCCAAAAGAGGCTGAATGCTTCTATTGCCATGAAAAAGCTCATTGGAAGCGGAACTGCCCAAAATACCAGCAAGATGTGAAGGATGGGAAAGTTAAACCCAACCATGCAGGTATTTACACTATCATTTCTAATAACTCACCCCATTCTAATTCTTGAGTCCTTGATACCGGTTGTGGTATTCATATTTGTTGTGACTTGCAGGGACTAAGAAGAAGTGAGGATGTGGAGCAAGGAAGGATAAACTTGATCATGGGGAATAGGAAAGCTATACCTGTTACCAAGATTGGAGTTTATACTTTATCGCTAAGTAGTGGGTTTAGTTTAGATTTGAATAAGTGTTGTTATTCGCCAGGAATGGCAAGAAATATTATTTCCTTTCATGCTTTGTACAAACAAGGGTTTACCTTTTCATTTAATAATGAAGTTGGTTCTATAGATGTTTTCTATAATAATGTCTTTTATTTTAAAGCATTACCTTGTGATGGTGTGTATGAAGCTGTATCTGTTGTAGATAACTTGGGAAATAATGTTTTGTGTATTGATTCTACTAATAATAACTTGGATAAAGCATCTTTATGGCATTGTCGTCTTGGACATATAAGCAAGAAACGCATAGGCCAACTCCAAAAAGATGGAGTCTTGGAGTCGTTTGACCTAAATTCAGGTGATAGTTGCGAATCATGCTTACTTGGAAAAATGACAAAGTCACCCTTCACAGGTTCATGTGAGAGGGGTGAAGGTTTGTTGGACCTTATACACACGGATGTGTGTGGACCATTCAAACATGCCACAAGGGATGCTAATCGTTATTATTTGACTTTTAATGATGATTATAGTAGATATGGATATGTCTACTTGATCAAGCATAAGTCAGAGACTTTCGAGACATTTAAGGAATTTAAACAGGAAGTCAAGAATCAATTGGGCAGGAATATTAAGATGCTTCGATCCGATCGTGGTGGTGAGTATCTTAGTTCAGAGTTCCTCGACTATCTAAGGGAATGTGGGATAGTCTCACAATTGACACCTCCCAGGACACCACAGTTGAATGGTGTGGCTGAGAGGCGTAATCGAACCTTGTTGGATATGGTTCGTTCCATGATGAGTCGAGCTTCGCTACCAATCTCATTCTGGGGGTATGCCTTAGAGACTGCCGCCCATATTCTTAATCTAGTCCCTACAAAGAAAGTTGCCAAAACTCCTCACGAGATGTGGACTGGTAAAGTACCTAAACTAGACCACATCAAGATTTGGGGTTGCGAGGCTTTCGTGAGACGCGAGACTCATGATAAGCTCGAACCTCGAAGCGAGAGGTGTATTTTCATCGGTTACCCACAGCGATCCTTTGGTTACCTCTTCTACAGACCTAGTGACAATGTGGTCTTTGTAGCAAGAAGAGGAGTCTTTCGAGAAAGAGAGTTTATAAGCCAAGGAGACAGTGGGAGGCAAATTGATCTTGAAGAAATTCAAGAATCAAGCGGTGAAGGAACTTCAAACTCTAGCCCTCAACTTGAGGAGGAAACTCCTGTTGAGCAAATTGACAAATTTGTACCTCTGAGACGTTCCACGAGAGTTAGGAGTGCACCTGAGCATTACTATGGATTCCATATTACTGCAGAAGGTGAGACACTTATTAGTGATAAGACACTAGTAAGTCAAGATGACCCTAACAGCTACGAGGAAGCCATGGCAGGCCCCGAGTCTGCTAAATGGAAAGAGGCTATGGATAGCGAGATACAATCCATGTATGACAATCAAGTTTGGAACTTGGTTGAAAACGTACCAGGTCGTAAGACAGTAGGGTGCAAATGGGTCTTCAAGAAGAAGACTGACATGGATGGTAAAGTACACACTTATAAGGCTAGACTGGTTGCAAAGGGCTTCTCTCAAATTCCTGGAGTGGATTATGATGAGACCTTTTCTCCGGTAGCCAAGATTAAGTCTATTCGGGTTCTGTTAGCCATAGCTGCATTTCATGACTATGAAATATGGCAGATGGATGTCAAAACCGCTTTTCTTAATGGAAAGTTGGCTGAAGATGTTTACATGAGTCGGCCAGAGGGTTTTGTCAGCAACAAGTACCCTAATAGAGTGTGTAAGCTTGAGAAATCCATTTATGGATTGAAGCAAGCACCTCGCAGATGGAATCTTTGCTTTGATGAAAAGGTCAAGGAATTTGGCTTTTCTAGGAGTGAAGATGAATCTTGTGTGTATGTCAAGGCTAGTGGGAGTATAGTTAGCTTTTTGGTATTGTATGTGGATGACTATTTCGGGCTTGTACTTGACCCGACCCGGCATGGTCCATTTGGGTTGCATGGCACCATGCAATTGGATAGACTAAATGAGAGAAATAACACTTGGAGATTATTAATATATTATAAGTTCTAATATATTAATAATATTATTTGATTAGTTGATCAAAGAATTAATTTGGAATTAATTAAGTGATCAAAGGATAACTAATTAAATATATGGGTTGATTATGTAAATCATCCATATCTTGTATAGTGGGCTAAGAGGCTCCATGGATTATCAAGTTGGGCTCTACCCATAGGATACTCCATGGATGCTCCATGGGAGTTACAAACCCATGGGTCATGGAAATGAAGAGTCATGACACATTAGGGTTTACATGGTGTAACCCTAGATGTGTCAACACTATATAAGAAGCATATTCTCCACCAAAAATCGGCACTACTAAGAAACAAGAGGGCTTGGCCGATTTTGAGAAGTGTGTGTTATCTCAAGAGTCTTTCCAAGAGCATTTGGTGTTGTGTGAAGCATTTGAGGCATCACACTTGGGGTGCCAGGCTCACAAGGTTTCAAGGAACATAAACAACAACAAGGTAAGTTATTCTATCTTTCATTCAAGTTAAAATTGTTCCCCATGTATGCTAGATAGGAATATAACCTTGGAAATTCAACTTTGCATGATAATTAGACAAACATAGATCCAAGGTTATTAGGGTTGCATGTACACTTAGGAAGTGTTAGAATGCTCAAAACCCTTCAGTTCTTACATCAACCTCTATTTCAACACCACCAGTTACTTCTGTTTCCATTCCTACAACCACTTTCACCACTACAATATCAAATGCACCACCTGTGTCTTCTACACCAGTTTCTTCTACACCTATTTCGATAATACCTTTACCTCCTATCATTACCCAAACCTCCACCCCTACCATTCCTGAACAGACAGTGGTCGTCAACGTATCTGATACAGGGGAAACTACTGACACTCAACCTCCTATCATCACAAAACCACTTTCACCAACCAACTCAACCAGTTCCGGTGCTACTCTAGGAGGAGAAAATGATGAGTATGACTCTACATACTTTAGTCACTATCGACTTCAATCTGAGGAAGACGATGACGCTCCTGTCAACCGCCGACCATTGCAGAGCATTCATGAAAAGCTGGATCAGTTACTTGAAGACAACAAAGCTTATAGTCCGGTAGTTCTTAAAGCTTTTATGGAAATTGCCATAGAACAATATACAATGGCTATGGACAAATCAACTGATGCAATCAACGAATCGGCTTCTACTTGCAGAAAAGACTCTGTCGATGTTGCTGAAGTTGTTCAAACTACGCAACTCTTTTTGGATTCTCTTAAAGCACAAGCTGATACGAATGCTGCTAAACTCCGTGAATCCGTTAAATCTCTTTCAAACTCTCTACAGGAAGAACAACAGAAGTTTGTTGATGTTCGTTCCTCCATCCAAGCCGAAAATACTTCACTTATAAGTTCAGTTTCCTCTCGGTTGGACTCACTTCATGCTAATATTGCCAAAGAGAGTGCTTTAAAAGAAGAAATTGCTCATCAAGCCTCTTCCATTGAAGTTAAAAAAGTTCAACTGGCTCAAGCCGAGAAGGAGATTACCTTATTAAAAACCGAGAAAGTTGTCTTACGAAGCTATGAAAGTGATGTCGCGGACATGTTGAACAATCTCCTTGGTGCTCATGATCCAATTCTAACTATCACCATCCGGAATCATCTTGCTGGTAAATTGCTTCCTGCCCTTGCCAGGCTTCATGAGATGAAAGGTGTTTCGGAGCCTTTCATTACTCCAAAACACGGGGGAGAGGGTGACCAACAGAAACTGATGATAACAAATGAAACTCTTAAACCGGATATTCAAGTCTCTAAAGAACTGAAGGTTAATGTAGCTTCAGGTTTTGGTCCAACAGATAAGTAAAAAAAGGTTGTCAATGACAGTGATAGTGATGCACAAGAGACTATTGTTGAAGACCTCAAACGCAAGAAAAAAAAATAAAGAATTAGATAACAATCTGAAAATAACAAAAGATGCAGAGGAAATAGAGAGGTGTAACAAATAAGAAGAAGATGTCCTGAAGTGTAAGAAGGTTCTGTTTCCTAAGTGGACTAGAGAGGTGCTAATCAGTCAAGCAATAGAATCACCAAGTGTTTATTGGTTAGAACCGATTGCTTCTTTCGACTGTGAAAATTCAAAGGATTCACAGTTTGATATGCCAATTACAAGGAAAGCATTTACATTCCATTGTTTTGAGTCAACTGTTGAGGTTCCTTTTCCTAGTCCTAAGGTTGACCGAGAGCTTATCGACTTTTACCTAAAGTATGGCCAACCTCAATACTTGACATGGATTGCACAGAAAGTTATAACAGTCAAGGTATTGAAACCGACACCGGCTGGAAGGTTTGTGAACGCGCACTTCAAGATTACTCGAAGGTCTGCAAATTCGGATTCAATGATTTCTTTAGCAGATCTACACAATCTCAATACTCATGATTGGATATTGTTGTACAACATTCTACTCTCTGATCCGAAGGAGTATGAGCCGATTCTAGAGCACTTAAAAAGAATGTTAGCCTCCTACATCTATGAAGTTGCAACGATGGATCAGGAGATAGCGAAAGTGATGAACAAGAAGCCGACGGTCAAGCCCACTCAAAAGCCAGGGGATGTGAACAGTATGAAGATAGGGCAAATTGATTCGACACATCTAACTGTGATGTTTACTAAAGGTGAAGCTCACAGGTTTTCGTTTGCTCTGGTAGATAAGCACCTATATTTCTACAGACTGCTTGGAGCACATTATCAACTTGATACATCGGTGCAAGTAGAACTCGGATGCTGACAAGAAAAAATTCACTGATATGCTTCGTTGGTACATTACCTTTCGGTACCATCTTTTGGCTATCATCCCGAGGATATTCAAGACGATGAAGAAGTCTTCGGTTGTTAAACAGAGTTAACGTCTCGGTCCCAAAGACGCAAAGGGGGAGATTGTTAGGGATTATTGTGTTGCGTCTTGGGCTTTTTGTTTTATATATTCGGATTGGGCCTGTCCATCCTTGATTCTCTTGTAGGGTTAGACTATATATATGCAGGCATGTGTGCATCTGTGATTCTCTTGTTTTATATCCGGATTGGGCCTGTCCATCCGTGATTCTCTTGATTTACGTTTTGTGTATTGTAACCCTAAAACACCTCTACAGTCGAAGTTCTTAATCGAGCTCTTCTGAGGCGTTGAAGCATTAATCATTCAACATATTCAAACCATATTCATGTCTATATTTACGTACTTATATGTTTGCATGCATAGAATCAATCGATCCTGAAAAAACTACGTTCTAACAATTGGAAATTCAAAATCTAAAACTAACTTTCCTTTTCCTTTATAATCCTTGGATGAGACTTCCGTGGGTAGAGAATGTTGAGGTTTTAGTTTTTCCAAAGGTTTCTTTTGAATAGAAGGTTTTAAAAAAAGCTCCTTTTTCAGTTTTTGTGGATTGCGAGAGTGACAGTGCGAACATTGACTAGGATTCGCATGCGAACGAGCTTTCGCATTTTGATTGGAAGATTTTTCTTTGCGAACATAGTTGGAATTTTGTGATTGCCAAAATTGCTTCCTATCATTGAGGTTTCTTTGATGTTTTTGTTGGGTTTTGAGCGTTCTAACACTCCTATGGTGTACATGCAACCCTATAAACCTTGGATCTATGTTTTCTCTATTATACATGCAAATAAGAACTTTCCAAGGCTATAATCCTAACTAGCATATTATGAAGTTCTTATGCTACAAAGTACTAGTTAGATGACATACCTTTTGATGTAGCTTGATATCTTCAAGCTTTAAGTGCTTAGCCCCAATAGTGTGGAAGCCTCAAGTGGAATCACAAATCACCAAAACACCTTGGAAGACTTTAGAGAATATGGATACTTGGTTCTCTCTAGTGAAATCAGCTAGCCCTTCATAGTGTACCATACTAGTGCCAATTTCACCAACCATGGACATCTTTATATAGCATGGAAACTAGGGTTAAACCCATGACCTTTCATTTCATATGATCCATAGGTTAAACACTCCATGGACTATCCATGAAAGCTTAGCCCAACCTAAATGAACTTGGCCCATGCCATATATATATATATATATATATATATATATATATATATATATATATATATATATATATATATATATATATATATATATATAAGAGTCCATATTTAATTAGTTCATTTTGATCACTTAATTAATTCTAAATTAAGTCTTGATCATTACTAATTAAATAATATGATTCCATATTAATATATTAGAACTTATATTATATTAATATAAATCATAAATATACTATCCTCAAAAGACTATCCATATAAATTGTGTCGGTGAAGTGCAACCCAAATGGACCATGCCGGGTCGGGTCAAGTACATACCAAATATAGTTATGGACTTAGACATTAATCCAACAGTCTTCCACTTGGATAAGTCTAAAACTATTATTGAGTATGACTTCAAAACCTAACTGACAATCGTAGCTCTTAAAGTCGCTGTTGAACTCTGATCTTGTCAACGAACTTGTCCATTGGATAAGTGTTTTAAACCTTCTTTAAGACATGTCACTTAAGTTACAATCTTGGAGTATGACTCTAAGAATTGTTTTTTTTGGAACAAAGTATGAATCATCTTCTTGATTTAACCACTTCAACAATTCATAGCTCCTCTTCTTAGCGATAAGAAGGCACCTAGAGGATGAATTGTGATAAGGTCTCTAAATCAGTAAGATGATCATAAAAAAAACTGGTACTAAAGTACTCTCCCATTTTTTCAGATTTGAGAAACTTGTATCCTTCTTCCTAATTTGATTCTTCTTATTCGTTCTGTCATACATTGAAAAATTTTCAATGCTTCAGAGTTATACTTAAGCTTGTAAGTATAATCATATTTACTAAACCTTAGTAAATCATAACGAATAGTCTTATCCATCTTTTTTGGTGGACTTTGACAAGTGCACAAGAAAGTGTACTTGATCCCTTAGTCCTTCTCTTGACTCACACATCCATGTGAACAAGCATTTAGTCTTAATTTTCCAAAGCTCGAAACTTCTCATTCATCATACTATACTACTTTCATGATTCTAAGTTTCTATCCAACTGAACCTTGGTTGACGAGAATCTTTCCTTATTTGGTAAATTTAGACACTACCACAAATGAATGACTCAAATTCATATTTCCAATATTGCTATCAATGGAATCATATAAACAACATCTTTTTTCCGAAATGCCATTGTAAGGATATTTTTAATATTAATAAAATTAAAAACTTTTCTTTTATTTTAAAACTTTGCGGAAAAACTAATCCTTACAATGCAGATGTATATGAAAACTTGTTGTCATCTATTCCTAAGCAATCTATCATAACTCTTAAGCACGTGCTCAAAATTCTGATCACCGAACCATGCGATCGAAATCCATCTTCGCAATCAGAATTAGCATATACTTCCTTTAAGTTTCTTTAGTTTTCTTTGATTCTTAAAACATCAACATGTGACCCAGCCACATCATGTAATAAGAATCTCCAAGTAGGAACTTAATAGAGTTAGACAATGGACTTTACCTGAAATTAAGTCAAACTTATTGACTTTATCATCCTTAGGTAAGTTTGGCAGCTTTATAACCAAAGCCCCTTCCTTTGGCAATAGAAACAAATGGACCTTTAGGTAACTGTACATGGGACTATCTCAGACTTAGCCTTTCTCTTTACCATTTGGTCAACCAAGTTGACTATGGCCAATCCCTTTCCATTGGGAAGAGAATGCATTTCTGGATTTCTAGTGTCATTATTGTCCTTGTCCATAAAGTTTTGGGAAGTTGATTTCCTAATCAAATTTGCTTTACTAGTACACTAAATCATTTCTTATTTAGCAGCACCAAGCAAATAGATAAGACCATTAAGGGTCTTGTCATAGTCTATTTCATAGGTGTCCCAAAGGAACTCACTATGTGACTTAGAAAGTGAATGAACCACTAACTTTCTCAAGACTTTGATACCCAACTCTCCCGACTTGTCAATATGTGACTACAACTCCAAGATGTGATCTCACGTAGACCTTGCCTTGCCAATAGGGCTTGAGTGACCTTGGACTTGTGGGTTAGGGAGAATAATTGGAAGAGGTGGAGGAAGTGAAGTTCCAAGATATTTGGGAAGATCATAGATGTCTGAACTTGATAGCTTTTGGGAGATATTCAAGATAATTGATTTAAAGTCCTTAATATAACACCCAATATGAAATATTAAGGCTAGGACCCAACAAACTATTTTATAACTTCGAAGAGGGATGCCGTAATCCAAGCTATAGAATATTTGATGGTAGGTGAATGACGATTCACCAATTTCCACCATGAAAAAAGAAATAATTTATTAGGTTTTAATTGGATTTGAAACTCCTAGATCTTTGAGATTCATTAAACTGTTCAATGGCATGTTTCAATCTCGAGTGTGCCCTTCAGGTTTTGTGACTGGGATGTCGAGGATCACAAAACAAGGTGTGAAGTAACCATGCAAATTACTTGGTACCCTTAAGTGTTTACCCCTCAAATGATGTGCCGGTTAACCACACACGCTCCATCGATACTATGATAAACATTAAGTTACCCTTTGCCTACCTTGTTAAATACGAGTTAGTGTGGCGGTTAACCACACACGCTCCACTAACCAACTTAGACAAAGTGCAAAGTCTAATTTCATGGATTAGCACCTTATTCACATTTTCCTAAGTAACTAAGATTGGGTATTATTAAGAGTTTAGTTACTTAGTATTTATCATTAATACTTTTAATGAAGGGAGAATTATAGTCCTGTCAAACCCGTTCGGCTAACGACCCTCCACCAGTCAAGGAAGCGGTGGGTGAGAGTGGACACCCATTAAACTGCCATTTTATAGGCAGTAACCTTATACCCCCTTATAGACCGGCTTCGTGAATGAGGCCTACTAACGGTAAGACTGGCTTTACTCTTATATATACATATATATATATATATATATATATATATATATATATATATATATATATATATATATATTATTAACTTATAATATTATAAAGTATAAGGGTTGAATTTTAACTTTTAAAATTGTAAGGGCTAACTTGGAATTGAAGTATTCATAAGTGAAACTTTTCAAATTCCAAAACTTGAGGGAAAGTTTTGAAACTTTTCAAAACTAATTAATTCCATAACTTATGTGTTTAAAGTAGTTTTAATTAAAAACTCTTCAAGTTCCATAACTTGATGACAAGTTATGGAAGACTTTAAACTATTAAAGAATGTAACTTTTCTTTATTTTGTAACTTATGGAACTAATTAAGGTTACATTTTATTTATTTATTTATTATTTAATGAAGAGACTCTTGGTTCTCCATAACTTAGGGACAAGTTATGGAGTCATAAAACCATTTAATTAGAACTAGACTCTTCATTTTTTGTAACCTTTGCCAACTTTTATGAGTTTTATGATTCTTAAATGTGACTTTTCATATAACTTGAGGACAAGTTACAAAAACACACTTTGGAATCAACTCTTAGATTAAAATGGATTGAAAACCACTATTTCACTCAACTTTTCTATTAATCTAAGCAACTTATAAGAACAAGATAATTCAAATCAAGCTTTTTCATGTAATTAGTCTAAACCTTAAACTAATACACAGCATGAATCTATTGACAATTCTCTTTGAAATTGGATTAGCTTGAACACTACCACATCAAAAACAAGTTTATTAGTCCAAAAACATCTTAGGGTAATGTTCCTAGTCCAATTCCAGCAAAAAAAAGTCGAATTTATGTTGTTTGGGGATCCAACTCGTCGAGTGCATGAACCAACTCAGCGAGTTGGATCGTATTTGATCACTTTTAGACATGGACTCGCCGAGTCTCCGGATGGACTCGCCGAGTCTGATGATCAGACAACAAATAGCTTCGATTTTTTGAGCAGTTTTGCAAGTATAACAAGAAAACAAGCCTAGGCTCTGATACCACTGTTGGGTTTTGAGCATTCTAACACTACTATGCTGTACATGCAACCCTATAAACCTTGGATCTATGTTTTCTCTATTATACATGCAAATAAGAACTTTTCAAGGCTTTAATCCTAACTAGCATATTATGAAGTTCTTATGCTACAAAGTACTAGTTAGATGACATACCTTTTGATGTAGCTTGATGTCTTCAAGCTTTAAGAGCTTAGCCCTAATAGTGTGGAAGCCTCAAGTGGAATCATAAATCACCAAAACACCTTGGAAGACTTTAGAGAATATGGATACTTGGTTCTCTCTAGTGAAATCGGCTAGCCCTTCATAGTGTACCATACTAGTGCCAATTTCACCAACCATGGACATCTTTATATAGCATGGAAACAAGGGTTAAACCCATGACCTTTCATTTCATATGATCCATGGGTAAAACACTCCATGGACTATCCATGAAAGCTTAGCCCAACCTAAATGAACTTGGCCCATTCCATATAAATAATATGATTCCATATTAATATATTAGAACTTATAATATATTAATATAAATCATAAATATACTATCCTCAAAAGACTATCCATATAAATTGTGTCGGTGAAGTGCAACCCAAATGGACCATGCCGGGTCGGGTCAAGTACATACAAAATATAGTTATGGACTTAAACATTAATCCAACAGTTTTTGCTCTTCAAGTTGCTTAGAGGACTTGTGGATGGCCACCTTGGGTTTTGTTTTTCTTGCATGAGATTCGTTCGCCACTTACTTAGACTCGCTTTGAATATCCTTGGTTTCACTTGAACTTCCTTTTTCAAATCCCGAACGATTGTTCAGTGTTTCTACCACATATCTTCCTTTCACTCTCCACGAGGTTCTTTGTAACATCCTAAATTTTAGAGGCCAAAAATTTCATTTATAATCTTTGTGAATTATAAAATAACTTGCCAAAACATTGCTAAAATCATATCAATATATAAAACCGTAGTGTCATTCCTCACAAACCATATCATCTAAATGTAATAAAATGTCATAGTACAATCCCAGAAAACTCTAAGCGGAAATCATATGTGTGTGTGATGCGCTGCTACCCTGCCAGCTCGTTCTCCTTAGACGAAGAGGTACCTGAGACCAAAACTAAAACTGTAAGCACAAAGCTTAGTGAGTTCCCCCATCATACCACATACCATACAATCATATAGCCTACATACTATTGGGCAATTCTGGGGTGCCCGACCTACCCGTGTCAAGCCATTCTGGGGTGCTGACCTACCCATGTCACGCCATTCTGGGTTGCTGACCTACACGTGTCAATCCGTTCTGGGGTGCTGACCTACCCATCGGTCCTTTCAACCGAACCTCGGGGACTATTCCACCTCCTACTGCTACTATCACATATATCATGACATAAACATACTATCAGACATATCTGGGGTGTCCGAATTACCCTTCGGTCCTAAAAACCGAACTTGGAGACTATTCCCCTCCTAATACCACTATCACATATAACATATCATGCCAGCATACGAAAATAACATAATGTCAGACATATCTGGGGTGTCCGACCTACCCTTCGGTCCTAACAACCGAACCTGGGGCTATTCCCCCCTACTACCACTATCACATATAACATATCATGCCAGCATATAGCATATCAGGTAGTAGCAACCTAGATTAATATCACAAAGACAATCATCTATCATGCAAATCCTACTAGTGGGCCGACATTGTGGCCGTAGACCGACAGCTACCGAAAGGTAACTCACCTTGATGTCGTGTAGTGTCTGATCTGTCCTCGGGGTGAAGGTCGACTCTCCTCAACTCCTTAATCCCTACACGACAATCCTCAATTCATCAAAAAACACATGCAACCCTAACCAAGGTCAATACAATAACCAGTCATAGTCAACATCTAGTTGACCTAACTCACCGAGTTGGTCTACCAACTCATCAAGTCCATGCTCCACTTAACCCGATCCAACCCCGAATTCACTCGTCGAGTCTAGCAAGAACTCATCGATTTCTCCTTCATTTAACCATCGGGACCATCCTCATCTGACTCGCTGAGTTCTACCTTGAACTCGGTGTGTTATGTGCTGCAAGCCTGCTAGCTCCTTTCCCTTGGACGAATAAGTACGTTAAACCAAAATGGAAACTGTAAGCACAAATCTTAGTGAGTTCCCCCATCATACCACATACCATACAATCATACAGCCTACATACTGCTGGGCAATTCTAGGGTGCCCGACCTACTCCTGTCAAGCCATTCTGGGGTGCTGACCTACCCATGTCACGCCATTCTGGGTTACTGACCTACCCGTGTCAATCCGTTCTAGGGTGCTGACCTACCCATCGGTCCTTACAACTGAACCTCGGGGACTATTCCACGCCCTACTGCTACTATCACATATATCATGACATAAACATATTATCATACATATATGTGGTGTCCGAACTACCCTTCAATCCTAACAACCGAACTTGGGGACTATTCCCCTCCTACTATCATTATCGCATATAACATATCATGCCAGCATACGAAGATAACATACTGTCACACATATCTAGGCTATCCGACCTACCCTTCGGTCCTAACAACCGAACCTGGGGCTATTCTCCCCCTACTACCACTATCGCATATAACATATCATGTCAGCATATAACATATCAGGTAGTAGCAACCTAGATGAATATCACAAAGACAATCATCTATCATGCAACTACTACTAGTGGGCCGGCATTGTGGCCGTAGACCCACCGCTACCGGAAGGTAGCTCTCCTCGACTCCTCAATCCCTACACGACAATCCTCAAGTCATCAAACAGAACATGCAACCCTAACCAGGTTCAATACCATAACCAGTCAAAATCAACATCCAGTTGACCTGACTCACCGAGTTGGTCTACCAACTCGTCGAGTCCATGCTCCACATAACCCGGTCCAACCCCGACTTCACTCGTCGAGTCTAGCAAGAACTCTGTGAGTTCTCCTTCATTTAACCATCGGGACCGTCTTCATCCAACTCGTCGAGTTCTACCTTGAACTCGGCGAGTTCATCTCCCTCATAAGAACATGTCAAATCTACGACTCGCCGAGTTGTATGAACAACTCGTCGATTCAGTCTTCAAAGGTTCGGAGATTGCCTTGGACTCGCTGAGTCTGTTCATATACTCATCGAGTCCCATGGTTCTCAGGTCCTTTTTTGCGTCTAAACATCTACGGGACTTCCCTCCTTAACAACTGGTCCTTTTGCAGAATGGATTCGATGGTCATTACACCTCGACTCGCCAAGTCCCAAGAAAAACTCGACGAGTCCATCCTTGACCATTACTATACAGTCGATTTAAATGGGTCTTAACACATCAAAACTATAGATCTGGCCTACTAATGTCCCTTTTATACGTAAAGTTCTTAACTTGATACACATGCATGGGGTTTTTTGCTCAAAAATCCATAAATGGTGCTCTACAATATGCATGGGGCTCTCATGGCCATGGAGTTGGCACCTTTATGCCATGAGAGCCCTCCAATGACTCAGATATGGAAGTAGAACCCCATGAATCACTTCACTAATTCGAAAATGGATTAGAAAGCCCTAAATGCACCCAAAATCTAATCCGTAAAGATGAACAACCAAAAAGGAATACCAAAACAAGGGAATTTATCTTGGTTGAGCTGAAGATAGAATAAGATCTCTGGATCTACAAGCCTCAACTCAAATTCCCAAGCTTCTCCTTTCCTTTCAAGCTTCACAACCACCCAAAAGCACCAAAAAAATGGCCTTAGATCAGTCAAAGAGGCTAGGGTTTCGGTAAGAGGTGTTCTAGGAGCATAAGGGACAATGGAGGATGCAATAAGGCGTTTACATAGGGTGCAAACCCTTAGATTTAGGGTTTTCCTCAAACAGCACCTACTCGTCGAGTCAGTCTCCCAACTCGTTGAGTAGGTCACTTAAAATGCTCGCGGATCACGACCCAACTCGATGAGTTGGGCCTCCAACTCGTCGAGTCCCAGAGAAAAATACAGAAATGCTTAAGTTAAGTGTGTACCGGGAATCAAGCGTTACAAATCTCCCCCACTTTTTCTAGACTTTGTCCTCGAAGTCTGCTACTCGATCCTGAAAATGCTCGGGGTAATGGTCCCTCATCTCGTCCTTCGGCTCCCAGGTCCATTCCGAGCCCTTGCGGTGCTGCCACTGCACCTTTACTAATTCCACTTTCTCGTTCCTCAGATTCTTTGACTTCCTGTCGAGGATCGCCACTGGCAGCTCGATGTAGTTCAGGTTGTCATCAACCTGAATATTCTCTAATGGCACCACTGCGGAATCGTCCACCAAACATTTCCGCAACTGGGAGACATGAAATGTGCTATGAATCTAACTGAGTTCGGCTGGCAGATCCAACCTATATGCCACTTTGCCCACCCAGGCTACAACCCTGAAGGGTCCAATATACCTGGGGGCCAAATTGTCCTGCTTCCTGAATCGAATGACGCCCTTCCATGGTGACACCTTCAGGAGCACCATATCCCCGACCTCGAATTCCAGGTCTAACCCATGCTTGTCGGCATAACTTTTCTGCCAACTCTGAGCAGTCTGAAGACTGCTCCGAACTTGGTGGATCATCTCCGTAGTCTTGAGTACCACTTCAGTACTCCCCATGACTCTCTACCCCACTTCTCCCGAGCATATCAGGGTCCTGCACTTCCTCCCATACAACATCTCGAAATGAGGACACTCGATATTCGCATGATATTTATTGTTGTAGGAGAACTCTTCCAATGGGAGGTAAGTATCCCAACAACCTCCCCAGTCTAAAACACACGCTTGTAGCATATCCTCCAGAGTCTAGATGGTCCGCTCGCTCTGACTATCCGTCTGTGGGTGGAAGGCGGTGCTAAAATGCAGTCGAGTGCCCAGCTCGTCATGAAACTTCTTCTAGAACCTGGAAGTGAAACGCACATCCCTATTTGAAATCACCAATACTGGCACCCCGTGCCGCACCACTACCTCCTGGATGTAGATGCCGGCCAACTTTTTGGCCGAAATACTCTCCTGAATCGGGATAAAATGGGCGCTCTTGGTCGATCGCTCAACGATGACCCAAATCGAATCCACCTCTCGCGCGGTCCTAGGAAGCTTTGTAATGAAGTCCATAGTAATATCCTCCCACTTCCATAGCGGGATATCCAACGACTGGATCTTGTCATGAGGTCTCTGGTGCTCAGCTTTGACCTTGCTGCAGGTTAGGCACCTCTCTACAAACCAAGCTATGTCCCTCTTCATGTAGGTCCACCAATAATCAAGACGAAGACCCCTATAAATCTTTGTCGACCCGGGATGGATGGAGAACCTGGATTTGTGCGCCTCTGCCATAAGTACCTGGCGCACACCCCCATGATACAAGACCCACACCATATGGTGAAGTGTCAACAATCCCCAACTATCATAGTCGAAGGAGGAAACCTGGGCCACAATTTGCTCTCTCTTCTGATGTTCTTCCTTTTAACAACGTAAATTTTCAAAATAATTTTTCATTTTTCAAACATTCATTCATTCATAAAATAATGTCAAACACATTGTATCAAATGTTATTGTCAAAAAACATCTCCCCAGAATCTCTACAAAAAACTCCAATGCGTGTGTGTACGAATCATGTCGGCGCCTTCCTGCACTCATCACTAGTACCTGAAACACATAACACAACAACTGTAAGCATAAATGCTTAGTGAGTTCCCCAAAATACCTCATACATCACATACGCCAATCGAGGCTATAATACGACCCTCCAGTCGATATGTCTCAGCGGGACCCTCCAGTCCCGTAGCTCATTGGACCCTCTGGTCCGGTCATAGCTCGTTGGACCCTCCAGTCCGGTCTATATCATCATACAACATACAAATATCACATAGCACATAATCTCATACATAACACATAAGACCCTCTGGTCATCGCATAATACCACTCTAGGTAACGTATAGTGAGAAGACTCACCTCGATGTCTAAATATCTAACTCGGAAGAAGTGTGATCTAGCCTCCGCCTAATCACATAAAGTAATACTCTCATAAATACAAATGTACTCAACCCTAAAAGTCAACAAGGTGAACGGTCAAACTTTGACCCGACTCGTCGAGTGCACTAGGGCGACTCGGCGAGTCTACACGTGTCAACTGACTCTCTTAGAACCTCTCTTGGCACGTCGAGTACTCCCCTTGACTCGACGAGTTCCACCTGTCATGAATCGCGGGGCCACCCTGACTCAACTCGCCGAGTCTCAAGAACAACTCGGCGAGTTCCAACATGAACTCAGACCCCTGACTCTCTTTGACTCACCGAGTCATTTCCCCCAACTCGACAAGTACACTCACCGAGTGATTAATAGGCAAACTTCATACTACTCGCCGAGTCTGTTCTTCGGACTCGGCGAGTTCATGTCATGCACAAACTCAAAACAACTTCTGAGGTAAGATCTGTTCCATACAATCATAGATCTGGCCTCCCCAAGCATGATAATCACGTAAAGTTCGGATCTTGACACACATATAACATCTAAATGGTCCAAAATTGTGATTTAGCCCCAAAAATGACATTCCAAGCTCATGACTCCCAAAATGACTCATAAAGCTCCAAGGGTTAAGGTCTCTGGACCTCTTTGGGTCCAGATCCAGAACACAAATTCGAGAAGGGACCAACTACACCACTTAATCAACATCTAAAAGGGTTAGAAAACCGTAACACTAAGAATCAACACCAAAAATTGAAGAAGGTCCGAGAATAATACCTCAATACAGTCTCTATGAGCTCAAAAACCAACAAAATCGCACCTCCTTCAGCATCCCCTTGCCTTGAACACTTCCTTCTTGCAAAAACACCCACAAAAGTTCAAGATTGGCCTCTCCTTCCTCACAAACGCTCTAGATCTCTTTAGGGTTTCTCTTTGGGGGTTGGTGGCCGCAAATGACGGCCATAAGACCCTTTAAATAGGTCTCAAACCCTGGAAATTAGGGTTTCATTAAACAGCATGGACTCGCCGAGTCCACTCATGAACTCGCCGAGTCCAGCTGTGAACTCACATACAAATCCGCGACCATACTCGGCGAGTCTAAACTCCAACTCGCCGAGTCTCCCCTCAACACCCAAAAATAAAAGAACAAAACATCATACCTGGGAATCTGGGTGTTACACTCCTTTATGGCCTCCTTCTTGGCCTCCTGAATCTGCTCCAACAACAAAGTCATAACTTTCATCCTCAGACAAATGTCCCTGATCGGTGCTGCCTTGCGGCTAAGCGCATCGGCCACGACATTGGCCTTCCCCGGGTAATAAAGGATCTCGCAATCATATTCCTTGACCACATCAAGCCGCTGACGTTGCCTCATATTCAGATTTGGTTGGTCCATGAGATACCTCAAGCTCTTGTGGTCCGTGTAAATGGTACAACAAACCCCATAGAGGTAATGGCGCCAAATCTTGAGGGCTAAAACAATAGCCCTAGCTCCAAATCATGCGTCGGGTAATTCGCCTCGTGAGGCTTCAATTGCCTCGAAGCATAAGCTATAACATGCCCTCTCTACATAAATATCGCTCCTCCATGCCCTTAGGCAGGGCTAAGATTGATGCCTTGCACAATATCTGTCTCAATATCTCAAATGTGGCCTGCTGCTCAGGCCCCCAGCGAAAGACCACGACCTTCCTCGTCAACTGGGTCAGGGGCACGGCTATCTTGGAAAAGTCCTGAGTGAACCTCCAATAGTAGCCTGCAAGTCCCAGGAAGCTCCGAATCTCGGATGGAGACCTCGGAACCTCCCACCTCTTCACGACCTCTACCTTGGTCGGGTCAACCGAAATCCCGTTCTGGTTGACAAAGTGCCCAAGAAACTGGACCTCGCGCAACCAGAACTCACACTTGGAGAACTTAGCATACAAGCTCTCCCTCCTCAATGTACCCAAAACCTCCCACAAGTGCTCCTCATCCTGCTCTCACGTCTTGGAATAAACCAAGATGCCATCGATGAAAACTATCACAGACCAATCGAACATCGATCTGCACACGCGGTTCATGAGATCCATGAACGTGGCAGGAGCATTGGTGAGCCCAAAAGGAATCACCACGAACTCATAGTGGCCATAGCGCGTCGGGAATGCAGTCTTCTGCACATCCTCCTCTCTCACCCTCATTTGATGATATCCTGAATGCAGATCAATCTTGGAGAACCAAGATGATCCCTGCAGCTGGTCAAAGAGGTCATCAATCCTCGGGAGTGGGTAACGGTTCTTCACCGTTACCTTATTCAACTCCCTATGGTTTATACACATCCGATGCTACTCGTCCTTCTTCTTCACAAACAAAATAGGGTCTCCCGAGGGTGAACTGCTCAGTCTAATGAATCCCTTGTCTAACAGCTCATGCAGTTGCATAGACAACTCCTGCATCTCAGGAGGAGCCAACCGATACGGTGCCTTGGCTATCGGAGCCGCATCAGGGACTAGGTCGATCCTGAACTCTACCTGCCTCTCAGGAAGTATCCCAGGTAACTCCTTAGGAAATTCATCCGCAAACTCTCGTACCACGGGCACATCACCCACCCATACCCGCTTCCCGGGTATCCATGACATAGGCGAAAAATCTTGCGCTACCCTACTGAAGGTAGCGTCTAGCTCTCGCTGCTGAACATAAAGTTGTTCCTCATTGTGGCCTCTCGCCCTGAATCACCAACTCTCCCCCACTTGGGGTCTTGATCTGCACCAACTGCTGCACACAGTCGATCATTACCCTATAGGGGCTTAACCAATCCATACCAATAATAACCTTGTTCCCCTGCAAGGTATGGGAACCAAGTCTACCAAGCAACGCTCCTCAAACAGCTTTAAACCACACTCCCGGTAGACCTGAGATGCTTGCACTGACCAGTCGTTCGCAATCTCAACCTCCAAAGGGCCATCCAGTATGACCGAAGGCTCAGGAAACTTCTTGCTAAGCACAAGAGAGACAAACGATCGGGTAGCACCCTAATTAAACAATACCTGAACTAGGATACCGTTCACATGGAACGATCCTAAACAAAGCACATACATAACATATCAAAATCACAACGACATAACATAAAAGCATAAGAAAGTAATTGTACCCGTTACTACATCGGGTGCAGTGCGTGCCTCCTCGGTTGTCAACTGAAATGCTCTACTCTGCACCACTGGAGCCTCTACCTTGGCCTTCTTGTGGCCCCTCTGATTGCAATGGAAACAAATCAGGTCTGACATCTGCACTGTGGGGGCAGGGGTAGTACAATCCCTGCCATAGTGCC
This sequence comes from Lactuca serriola, assembly GCF_051521515.1. Taxonomy (NCBI): domain Eukaryota; kingdom Viridiplantae; phylum Streptophyta; class Magnoliopsida; order Asterales; family Asteraceae; genus Lactuca; species Lactuca serriola. The sequence goes on along the minus strand of NC_136413.1, from coordinate 92,410,344 downwards.
CCGTCTTGCCGCACTTATAGCAGCCGGATGACCCCGCTCTACAAGCTCCCTCATGCAGCTTGCCGCATTTCCTACAGCGCCTCTGGCCCGGCTGGCCCTTCGACCTAACGTCAGATCCCTTAGGTTTTTTCCCCAAAACCCCTGAAACCTGCTCAGACTCCACTTTCCTCTTCCTAACACACTCCAAAACAAGCACCATCTCTCGCGCCGTGGAAATCATGGACTCTAGGGTTGGGCAGGCAAAATAGCTGACATGCTCCATAATATCAGCCCTCAACATATCAAGGTAGCGGGTCTTCCACATCTCCTCGTCCCCCGCATACTGGGGTACAAAGAATGCTCTCTCTCGGAACTTGGCAGTGACCTCCACCATGGTCTCCGTAGTCTGTCTCATATCCAAAAACTCTCTGGCCAGCTACTAAAGCTCCACAGCCGGTGCAAACTCAGCCCTGAATCTGGTAACGGAATATGACCAAGTCATAGACTTGATGATCGGGGCCCCCAACGAGTTATCAACCGATTCCCACCAATCTCTGGCTCTATCCCTCAGACATCCCGCAGCAAAGCGGACCTTCGACCCTTCTGGGCAGAAGCTCGTCAACTGCGCAGACTCAACGTCTACGATCCATCTTCTGGCAGCAATGGGGTCCTTCAGCCCGTGAAAATCCAGCGTACCACTCCTTCGGAAGTCCTTAAAGGACAGTGTGCGCATACACGTCTGGCTAGACGCCAGATCACTCCTGAATGCTCGGGGGTGATCCTCCGTGAACTCAATAATCCCTTCCTTGATCGACCCAAAAATAACCAAGTTCGACTCAAGGATACCTCTCATGATCTCAGACGCGATGAACTCGCGTAGCCCGTCACCAACCTACTCGGATCCTGCACCCGAGCCTGATCCTGATCCTGATCCTAAACCTCCTACCCCATGTCGCGTGATTGCCATACTGCAAATAAACACATAAACATCAGGATCATTCCCGCTCTCGAGAGGTCTCACACACTCTCCAAGTTCCATGGTTTCATCTCGGCCCTCCTTCACTCGAGTATGGATCCTCTACTTCCAGTAGTACGGGCCCATACTACCTTCCACATCTATCTGTACTTTCCTCAAGGATTGCTTCAACTTCACCAGTCCCTTTATGATACCCTTTCCTACTAATCTCGTCCTAGGCTTTCCTAGGGCACTCTTCGACCTACTCTCTGCCATCAGTTGCACTAGGAGTCCCTGCTTCCCTTCACTAACTAGCTTGCGAATACTATTAAATATCCTCCCACTAGTTAGTTAAAGCTAGCCAGGACCCCTTAAAACACAAAGCACGCAACATTTGTGCATTGAGTAACCACATCAGGCATAACCTAACCAGGCTATCCTACCGCTTACTAAACAGTCGTAGCATACAGCTCATACATCAGGCATTCAAGGCATCCTCTAGATCCTTAGCCCTACTCTAGCATACAGTTCTCAGAATCATATATCAGGCATACAAGGCATCCTTCTACATCCCTAGCCCTAATCTAGATGCAGCTCTCAGAATCATGAATCATACACATAACATAACAAGTATGGGTATCTTAGGGAAAACTTACTTGAGCTCGGCCGGTCGCATGCATCACACACCTTGTATTTTCTCAAAATTCGTTAACATAAAATTTTAGAAACTAATTTCCTTGAAAAATCTTATAGTCCCTCGGTTTGAGTCCAGACACCCCCGAGGGTGTGTCCGAATCCTTCAAACCAGGGCTCTGATACCAACTTGTAACATCCTAAATTTCGAGGCCAAAAATTTCATTTTTAAATTTTGTGAATTATAAAATAACTTGCCAAAACATTGCTAAAATCATATAAATATATAAAACCGTAGTGTCTTGCCTCACAAACCATATCATCTGAATGTAATAACATATAAGAGTACAATCCCAGAAAACTCTAAGCGGAAATCATATGTGCGTGTGTTATCTGTTGCAACCCTGCCAGCTCCTTCCCCTTGGACGAATAAGTACGTAAAACCAAAATGGAAACTATAAGCACAAAGCTTAGTGAGTTCCCCCATCATACCACATAGCATACAATCATATAGCCTACATACCGTCGAGCAATTCTGGGTTGCCCGACCTACCTGTGTCAAGCCATTCTGGGGTGATGACATACCCAAGTCAAACCATTCTGGGGTGGTGACCTACCCGTGTCAAGACGTTCTGGGGTGCTGACCTACCCATCGGTCCTTACAACCAAACCTCGGGGACTATTCCACCTCCTACTGCTACTATCACATATATCATGACATAAACATACTATTAGACATATTTGGGGTGTCCGAATTACCCTTCGGTCCTAAAAACCGAACTTGGGGACTATTCCCCTCCTACTACCACTATCACATTTAACATATCATTCCAACATACGAAGATAACATACTGTCAGACATATCTGGGGTGTCCGACCTACCCTTCGATCCTAACAACCGAACCTGGGGCTATTCTCCCCTAACTACCACTATCACATATAGCATATCATGCCAGCATATAACATATCAGGTAGTAGCAACCTAGATCAATATCACAAAGACAATCATCTATCATGCAAATCCTACTAGTGGGCCGACATTGTGGCCGTAGACCGACCTCTACCGGAAGGTAACTCACCTTGATGACTTGTAGTGTCTGATGTGTCCTCGGGGGTGAAGATCAGCTCTCCTTGACTCCTTAATCCCTACACGACAATCCTCAAGTCATCAAACAGAACATGAAACCCTAACCGGGGTCAATACAATAACCAATCAAAGTCAACATCTAGTTGACCTGACTCGCCGAGTTGGTCTACCAACTCGTCAATTCCATGCTCCACTTAACCCGATCCAACCCCGAATTCACTCGTTGAGTCTAGCAAGAACTCGTCGATTTCTCCTTCATTTAACCATCGGGACCATCTTCATCCGACTCGCTGAGTTCTACCTTGAACTTGGCGAGTTCATCTACCTCATAAGAAAATGTCAAGTCTATGACTCGCCGAGTTATATGAACAACTTGTCGAGTCAGTCTTCAAAGGTTAGGAGATTGCCTTAGAATCGCTGAGTCTGTTCATACACTCCTCGGGTCCCATGATTCTGATGTCCTTTTTCGCGTTTAAACAACTACTATACTTTCCTCCCTAACAACTGGTCCATTCGCAGAACGGATTTGATGGTCATTACACCTCAACTCACCGAGTCCCAAGAACAACTCGACGAGTCCATCCTTGACCATTACTATACAACCAATTTAAATGGGTTTTGACAAATCAAAACTATAGATCTGGCCTCTTAATGTCGCTTTTAAATGGAAAGTTCCAAACTTGATGCACATGCATGGGGTTTTTGGCTCAGAAATCCATAAAAGGTTCTCTACAATGTGCATGATGCTCTCATGGCCAGAGATTTGGCACCTTTATGCCATGAGACCCCTCCAATGACTCAGATCTGGAAGTAGAACCCCATTAATCACTTCACAAATCCGAAAATGGCTTAAAAAGCCCTAAATGCACCCAAAATCTAAGCCCTAAAGATGAACAACCAAAAAGGAAGACCAAAACAGGGGCATTTACCTTGGTTGAGCTGAAGATGGAATAAGATCTCTGGATCTACAAGCCCTAACTCGAGTTCCCAAGCTTCTCCCTTCCTTTCAAACCTCACAACCACCCAAAAGCACCAAAAAAGGCCTTAGATCACTCAAAGCGGTTAGGATTTTGATAAGAGGTGTTCTGGGAGCACAAGGGACAATGGAGGCTGCAATAATGCATTTAAATAGGGTGCAAACCCTCGGATTTAGGGTTTTCCTAAAACAACACCTACTCGTCGAGTCAGTCTCCCGAATCGTCGAGTAGGTCAGTTAAAATGCTCGCAGATCACGACCCTACTCGACGAGTTGGGCCTCCAACTCGGCGAGTCCCAAAGAAAAATATAGAAATGCTTAAATTAAGTGCGTACTGGGAATCAGGTGTTACATTCTTTCTGAGAGACCCTTCATTTTGTATGCATTATCTATAGGAGCGGACCAAAAGTACTCATCGCAACCAACTTTGTTGTCTACGTTGACAATGGGCGTTAATTTGACAGTTTGATTTTTTTCCAATCCTTTAGTAGAAAACACTTGATTAGGGACAGTTTGTACTTTGGGAAAAAACCGTTGCTTTAGCTTTTAAAATTTTGGGTTTATTTTGAGAAATATGTGAGAATTCAACCGAATTCTTAGAAATCAAAGGTTTCGTAGGTTCAGTTTCGTTTTTAACATACTCTGAGCAATCCACCTCATCCTCTACGGAGATTTCACTCATATCACTGTCCTCATCGAATTCAGATGTGCTTTCAACATTTATCTTATTTTTTGAACTCAATTTGGCACTCAATGAATCGAATTTCTGTATAGTATAAGATTTTATTTGCTTCTTATCATTTTCATCCAAAAGTTGTTTTAACATATTTTTATGGTCTTTGGACTTAATGTATGATTCAATTCATTCCAGTCCTAACCTGTAAGCATCAGAAGACTTGTCAGATGAGACGATGTATTCACACTTATAACAGTTGGCGTCAATTTTGTCTTCCTTTAACTCAAGAAATTGTAAAATCATCTTGTGAATTTTCTCACTAATCTCACAATCAAGGTGAAACTGGGTAATGTTAAAGAAAGGTCTTTTAGCAATCAAACAAAAAAGCTTATGTTGTTTTAAAAGCATCAAATTGTCTCGTTGCAAATAAATTAATTCATCCCTAGACTTAGACAAATCTGACTTGATCTTTGCTATCCGCATCCGCGTCTCATCACTTTTCGACGAAACCATGCTAATTTGATCGGTTAGGTTAGATTTTGTCAAGCGATTTCTTTTTAAACTATCACTAATGCTTGAAAAAGTGAATTTGAGGTCGTTTAATTCAGTTTCATATCTAGAAGCAGGTATATTGATAGATTCAAGAATTATATTTACCTTGTTGATTAGCTGTTCACACTCGTTGATTTGTTCAAGAATTGCTCTTGCTACGAAACAACTATCATCTCTTCTTCCACACCCAGTAGCATACTCTTGCGTCTGTGACCCATCATTTGTCACCATAAAACACTTTCTTGTAAACCGCGAACTCTCCTCTTTCGCTCCGCCAAATTCGTTTTCAGCCATATTTTCCTGCACAATCAAAGCAGGCATAGAGTTATCAACAACCTTTTTCTTCTTGACCTCTTCCAACTTTCGAATGTGGTAAGTCTCATCACCTTCTCCTTCTTTCTTCTCATTTAACCTTCTCAGCATGCACTCCTTGGCCAAATGATTTTTGCCATGACAATAGTCGCAGTCATAGCCGTAGTCACCCACAAGCTTCTTTTCCTTTTTATCTTCTTCCTTTTGAGAAGCGCTTTTATTCTCCTATTTCACCTTTTCTGAGCTGTAGCTACCCTGCCAGTTTCGGTTATTGTTTGATGGAAATTTCTTCCTTGCCAACTGCTTGGAATTTGAAACCATTAAACCATACTCCTCGTTTGTAAGATGATGTTCAGAATGATCAGACTCAGACTCATCCTCTGCAACTTCCTTTCCCTTCACAACAAGAGCTAGAGACCCCATACTAGAAAAACCTTTCGCTTCTTTTGATGCCTCACTTTCATGTGCCTTAAGAATCCGGTAAAGCTTGGATAAAGTGTAATTTTTAAATTTCTCGTGTGCTTTGATGATAGAAACCACTACCATCCACTCCGATCTATGCCCATTCATGAGAGTAACCTTTTGCTCGAACACTTCACGTCCAATACCATGTTCCATCATCTTGCTGAGAAGATGATTGTAGCGATTGAATGTTTGGCTCAGATTTTCTTCAAGCTTTTGTGTGAATGCTCCAAACTCTGAAAGCAAGCGTGTTTGTGTAGAATGTTGAAGATCTGCATCAGTGGAGTAAAGTTCCTTGAGCCTATCCCAGATGGATTTCGCAGTATCACACGAACTAGTATCGGCCTGAAAAGCGAATCTAATGATCCTCATTGCTTTGACATTGCTGATAAGTTTCTCTTTCTCATCTTGAGGAACATCCTTTACATCAAGGAGCAACTGATTGTATTCCTTCTGAGTTTTTATAACTCTTTTGGTTTCTGTGTGAACAAATGGAACTAGAGTAATGGATTCCCATATTAAATACCTATTATCCTCTTAACCAAGAACATAATCTTCAAAATGAAGCGCCCGTACTTCATATTCATGAGGGAAGAGAATCGGGATCCTTGTTGTTGATCCAATGTTGCTTGAAATATTTATGGAGTTGATGTGATAATCATCGTGTTGCATGATGATATCTTGTTTGATACCTGTAGAGAATCAGAAGTGTAAACTAAGATAGTTTATAAGGTAATATCAAGATCACTTTATGCTGTCAAGATGACTAAGAGGACGACTGAACCAGACCCTATATTAACGGAAACCTAAAAAAATTTGTAAACAAAAGAGATGCGTATAGATTACACAGTCTCCTGCTCTGATACCAATTGTTAGGAATAAAAGCGTTAAAGATCGTTTAAATTCAAAACCAGTAAAGCAAGAACACAAAAATGATTCAAATAATGTTGAATGATTAAGTGTCACATCTCAGAAGAACTCGATTAAGAATTGCTACTGTAAAGGCGTGATTAGGGTTACAGAATAATTATCAGAGTTAACTAAAATACGATGCATGCATGCATCTTAAACGCTCTAACCCTAGAGATAAATATGAGTGGACAGTCCCAACTCGTTTACAAGATAAACTAAATCAAGAAGGCCCAAAGATGCAATACTATAATCCCAATAGATTTATAAGACCAAGCTTCTCGCATTAGGGAGTACCGGTCTTGTTCGTGAAGAAGAAAGATGGATCGTTCGGCATGTGCATAGACTACCGTGAATTAAATAAACTCACTACCAAAAACTAATACCCTTTACATAGAATCGACAACCTCTTTGACGAACTTCAAGGAGCAAGTTTCTTCTCCAAGATCGACGTCATGTCAGGATACCATCAACTACGAGTCTAGGAGGAGGATATTCGTAAGACCACATTCAAAACTCGCTACGGCCACTATGAATTCGTAGTAATTCCCTTCGGTTTAACAAATGCACCAAGAATGTTCATAGATCTGATGAACCGTGTGTGTCGACCTTACTTAGACAAGTTCGTAATAGTTTTCGTCGACGATATACTAGTCTACTCCTGAAGTAAGGAAGAACATAGCCAATACTTACGACTAGTTTTGGAAACATTAAGGGCAGAAAAGTTCTATGCAAAGTTTTCGAAATGCGAATTCTGGATTCGAAAGTTTGACTTCCTAAGACACCTAGTCAGCGAAGAAAGGATACATGTGGATCCCTCCAAAATCAAAGTTATTGAAAACTGGGCGACCCAACGAACCCCAAAAAAGATTCATCAATTTATAGGACTTGCTAGCTATTACAGAAGGTTCATCCAAAACTCCTCCAAGATCACAAAACCACTCACCACCCTGACTCAGAATAGTGTAACCTTCAGCTGGGAGGAGAAACAACAAACTACTTTCTAGACACTAAAGTGAGCCCTATGCAGCGCCCCGATCTTGTTCCTCCAAAAATGGACGAAAGATTTTGTAGTTTACTTCGATGCGTCCAAGCAAGGGCTAGGTTGCGTTCTTATGCAACGAGCAAATGTAATATCCTATGCCTCTAGACAGCTTAAAAACCACGATGTCAACTAACCACATACGACCTCGAACTGGGAGCAGTGGTTTTTGCTCTGAATATCTGGAGACATTATCTTTATGGCACGAAGTACATAGTCTTCACAGACCATAAAATACTCCAGCACATCTTTGATAAAAAAAGAACTGAACATGAGGCAACGGTGATGGGTAGAACTACTCAATGATTACGAATGTGAGATTAGCCATCATCCTGGCAAAGCCAATGTAGTAACAGACGCCCTTAGTTGAAAAGAGTTGTCAGGCACCGAGTAAAGTCTCTAACTATCACAATGCATTGGCACCTGTCTGCGTAGATCAAAGAGGCTCAGCTGGAAGCCTTGAAACCCAATAATGTGATAGCTGAAGCATTAATAGTAATGGATAAAAACCTATAAGTTAAGGGTGACACAACTTGTTATCTTATAAATCGGATCTGGACACCGAAGTTTGGTGGCTATAGAGATGTTGTCTTGAACGAAGCCCATAAAACTCAATATTTCGTTCATCCAGGGTCAGACAAGATGTATTTGGACCTCAAGAAACTCTTTTGCAGGCCAAATGTGAAAGCTAAAACTGCTACTTATGTGGGAAAGTGCATGACTTGCACCAAAGTTAAGGTAGAATACCAGAAGCCTTCGAGTCTACTATAACAACCTGAAATACCCGAATGGAAGTCGGAGCGGATAACTACGGATTTTATAACCAAGTTACCCAGGAGAACGGGTAGTCATGACACCATTTGGGTAATCGTCAAGATATTAACCAAATCTGCACACTTCCTGCCAATAAAATAAACTGATAAAATGGAGAAGTAAACAAGGACGTACATAAAAGAAATAGTACGATAGTGTAACACCCGTAGATCAGGGCTAGTCAATTTAGAGACGATAAGCATCAAAAATGAATTTTTTGGGAAAGACTATTTAGAAGGAGTAATATTAACTAAGATGTAGTTTATGTTACGAGGTTTCCAAATATATAAAGAACATCAAAATCCGAGTTATAACGAAGAAGTTATGACATGTCGAAGTTTTGCAATAGAACCGGCACGACACAGCGCAATGTGAATAGTGAATTTACATTATAGTGATATTTATCCAAAACAATCTAATTGAGAATTAATGATCTCATCGATAGTATTGCAACGACGGAGATACGGACGAAAAAGGACGTCAAACGAAGGAGTTATGAGTTTGTAACAGAGTTTTCCTGTCCCGACCTACTAAAAATAATATATAAGTAATATAATTATAATATATTAAAAATAAATTCAAAACTAGCCAATGGAATCTAAAGGAGAATTGTAGAGCATAATCTCACCTACTCTTCGATATAAAAAAACATTGAAAACGGAGTTCGTATACGAAAGTTATGAATTTCTGAAGTTCGGGGCGCAAAACCCCAAAAACTGTCAGATACCACGACGTGGCAAGTAGTGCCACGACGTGGCCAGTCTTCTGACACCTCTGGGAGTCCCCCAGATGCAACTTGCGATGACGCATGCCGTGACAACCATGCCCACGACGTGGAAAAAGGTGCCACGACGTGGCAAGGGCCAATTTTGCCCTATAAATAGATTTGAAGGGCCAACCGATTTTGGTTGGTCATTCTCTCATCTCTCACCCATATTACCTCGATTTACGTGTAAATAAGTACCCCCGAAGCCCTGGTATCATCCCGAGACCCGAAGCGGGTCCCGAAGCCCAAAGATACCGAGAAGTGCAATTCCCGAGCCGAAGCTTTGCCCGCGAGGAGCCCGGTTTTTTTGAAGATCTTCCAGATCTATCGAAGAATACTACTTCTGCAAGTCGTAGTGCTGTCTGATCATCTTCTGATCAAGTGAGTGTATAGTCCCTTTCACAAACACATTTTTGATACAAGTATTGTTTGAATGTACTAAGTATATGTTTTGTGTGAGTGTGTAGTTACTTTCTTCTAACTCATAGATAGGAGTTATTCTCTATGAGATACGTGTTATGTGTATGTTTCTCATCTATTATGTGGAATGTTTATTGGATGAACATGCTATACAGGTTTTAAACTATGTATAAAAGTGTATATTTATATCTATGAAAATGCTAGGTAGAACATGGGTAGATGGGATAGTTGGTGACTATGGAGTTAGCGCCTATTGTATAAACCTTGCTGACTATAGAGTTAGCGCCTACTGTTAAGTAAACTTTGGTGACTATGGATTTAGCGCTTATTGTATAAACCATGGTGACTATGGAGTTAGTGCCTACTGTTAAGAAAACCTTAGTGACTATGGAGTTAGCGCTTATTGTATAAACCTTGGTGACTATGGAGTTAGCGCCTACTGTTAAGTAAACCTTGGTGACTATGGAGTTAGCACCTATTGTTAAGTAAACCTCGGTGACTATGGAGTTAGCACCTATTGTATAAACCTTGGTGACTATAGAGTTAGCGCCTACTGTTAAGTAAACCTTGGTGACTATGGAGTTAGCTCCTATTGTATAAGCCTTGGTGACTATGGAGTTAGCGCCTATTATATAAGCCTTGGTGACTATGAAGTTAGCGCCTATTGTATAAACCTTGGTGACTATGGAGTTAGCGCCTATTGAGTAAACCCTAGCAACGATTTGACTTTGTGCCTATACCTTAGGTCAATCCTTAAGAATGAAGGATAGATGATTCGCAGGGTAGATCCTTAAGATAAATGGAGATAATGGGGATGGGTAATTGGGTTGATTGTTTGATGATTAAATATAATAAATATATTATTGTAGGTTGAAAACCCTATATGCTCACCAGGCTCCCATGCCTAACCCACTCAGTTTTCTTTGCATTACAGGTAATGGCACAAGAGTATTAGTTGGTGGACTTGACGAGAGATTTTGGATTATAGATCAGTAGTTATAAATAACTGTTGTAAGGTCTATTTTATACTGTTTATACTTTTGGTCTATATCAGAACATGACATCCCGAGATTTTGTTATTTAATGAAAATATATTTCTTTAAAGAAATGCTTTGATGAATTCTTATCACGTTTTGTTTTGGGAACAAATTCTGCAATCGTTTTCTTTAAACGATTACTCTGATTTATAAAACAAAGCATAAACAAATCGGTCTTTTCTGCCTGTGAAATTGGGGATGTCACAGTTGGTATCAGAGCATTAGTTTAAGCGAACTACGAATTTGTAGGATTTCTAGACTTAAACTTAGAATGCTAAGCGATGACTGTGAGATGAGTGTCTACCATATTTTAAGACACGAGCACTAGTATATTTTTGGAAAGTTTCCTAAAATTCTTTTATGTGCTAAATGTTATAAGTTGCCATATATGATATTATTTTTTCGAATCTATGGTATGTTGCCGATCGGATCTATAAATTTTATGTGCTCAGGGTTCTAAATGTTTAATTACGATATTAGAACTGGCATGTAATGTTTCGGAGTAATAAGGAAGATTACACGTCTAAAACCTTCCTCTATCTATATTCTTGTCTCGATACACTGACCGTCTACTTTGGTGTATAGAACGTTATGGTGATGACTCGTAGAGAATTGAGTAAATGGAGGAAATGAAAGGCCTATGATAGTGAATGACACCTATCAGAAGATATTGTAAGAGTGGTATCTTGCCTTTAGAATATGTCTGATAAAATAACAGAACGTTTAGAGGAGTACCGTACGTCTGAAGTACACCTTCGATTGGCAGGATGACGGAACGATTGGTGTAATTCTTGGAGTTGTCCCATAATCTGGAATTTCCATCACTAATCGAGTTGAAGCATGATTGATGATAGAAGATACGCATGGAAGAAGTGCTAGTAGAGTCTAGGAAAATTTTTATGATTAATTGGACACATTCATATGTGTTAAATTGTTTTGCAAATTTAGGACTTGGGGACTGTGAGACAATACTTGGGACGAGTATGAGTAGGTGTGAATAGTTGTAGAGATCTATACTACTGGAAGCACAAGACTCATGCTTGGATCAGGGAAAGTCACAAGGTTAACAAGAAGCTAGTGATTGGTCTCGTTTTATTCAAGTATGTTGTTACCATTGTTTCGGTAGTGACCAAGAAGATGATTGATATTCTAACCCTAGTGGTCATATCAAATTGAGTCCGACTACGGTGAGAGGTCATCGGGACAGGACCCATAGGTCTGTTACAATAGATAAGGGAATGTACTTATCCTAAGAAGAAGGAGTCCTCAAAAAGGATTTATTTTGTAACTCGAAGGTTATGATTGAAAGTCCAACATAGTACGAAGAGCAGATGCAGGATTGAGCATCAAGGTTATTACTTAGGATGGAGAGATAACTTATAGAGTCAGTATGCGAATCCTATTCCGTTGATGATTCTGGATCGTAATCATCCTAAGGGGGAGATAATTGTAACGCCCGTAGATCAGGGCTAGTCAATTTAGAGATGATAAGCGTCAAAAATGATTTTTTTGGGAAAGATTATTTAGAAGGAGTAATCTTAACTAAGATTTAGTTTATGTTACGAGGTTTCCGATTATATAAAAAACGTCGAAATCCGAGTTATAATGAAGAAGTTATGACTTGTCAAAGTTTCGCGAAAGAACCGGCACGACACAACGCGACGTAAATAGTGAATATACATTAGAGCGATATTTATCCAAAACAATCTAAATGAGAATTGAAGATCTCATCGATAGTAGTGCAACGACGGAAAGACGGACGAAAACCGACCTCAAATAAAGGAGTTATGAGTTTATAACGGAGTTTTCCTGTCCCGGCCTACTAAAAATAATATATAAGTAATATAATTATAATATATTAAAAATAAAGACAAAATTAGCCAATGGAATCTAAAAGGGAGTTTTAGAGCATAATCTCACCTTCGTGTCGATATAAAGAACGACGAAAAAGGAGTTCGTATGCGAAAGTTTTGAATTTCTGAAGTTGGGGGCGCGAAACCCCAAAAACTATCAGATACCATGACGCGGCAAGCATTGCAATGACGTGGCCCGTCTTCTGACACCTACGGGAGTCCCCCAGATGGAACTTGCGATGACGCATTCAGTGACGACCAAGCCCACGACGTGGAAAAAGGTGCCACGACGTGGCAAGGGCCAATTTTTCCCTATAAAGAGATTTGAAGGGCAGCCGAGTTTGGTTGCTCATTCTCTCATCTCTCACCCATATTACCTCGAGTTACATGTAAACAAGTACCTCTGAAGCCCCGGTATCATCCCGAGACCCGAAGCGAGTCCCGAAGCCCGAAGATCCCGAGAAGTGCAATTCCTGAGCCGAAGCTCTACCCGCGAGGAGCCCGGTTTTTGTGAACATCTTCCAGATCTACCGAAGAATACTACTTCTGCAAGTCGTAGTGTTGTCTGATCATCTTCTGATCAAGTGAGTGTATAGTCCCTTTCACAAACACGTTTTTAATACAAGTATTGTTTGAATGTATTAAGTATATGTTTTGTGTGAGTGTGTAGTTACTTTCTTCTAACTCATAGATAGGAGCTATTCTCTATGAGATACGTGTTATGTGTATGTGTCTCATTTATTATGTGGAATGTGTATTGGATGAACATGCTATACAGGTTTAAAACTATGTATAAAAGTGTATACTTATATCTACGAAAATGTTGGGTAGAACATGGGTAGATGGGATAGTTGGTGACTATGGAGTTAGCGCCTATTGTATAAACCTTGGTGACTATGGAGTTAGCGTTTATTATAGAAACCTTGGTGACTATGGAGTTAGCGCCTACTGTTAAGTAAACCTTGGTGACTATGGAGTTAGCGCTTATTGTATAAACCTTGGTGACTATGGAGTTAGCGCCTATTGTTAAGTAAACCTTGGTGACTATGGAGTTAGCGCCTATTGTATTAACCTTGGTGACTATGGAGTTAGCGCCTACTGTTAAGTAAACCTTGGTGACTATGGAGTTAGCACCTATTGTATAAACCTTGGTGACTATGGAGTTAGCGCCTATTGTATAAGCCTTGGTGACTATGGAGTTAGCGCCTATTGTATAAACCTTAGTGACTATGGAGTTAGCGCCTATTTAGTAAACCCTGGAAACGATGTGACCTCGTGCCTATACCTCAGGTCAATCCTTAAGAATGAAGGATAGATGATTCTTAGGGTATATCCTTAAGATAAATGGAGATAATGGGGATGGGTAATTGGGTTTATTGTTTGATGATTAAATATAATAAATATATTATTGCTGGTTGAAAACCCTATATGCTCACCAGGCTCCCACGTCTGACCCACTCAGTTTTCTTTGCATTATAGGTAATGGCACAAGAGTATAAGTTGGTGGACTTGATGAGAGATTTTGGATTATAGATTAGTAGTTATAAATAACTATTTTAAGGTCTATTTTATACTGTTTATGCTTTTCGTCTGTATCGGAACATGACATCCCGAGATTTTGTTATTTAATGAAAATACATTTCTTTAAAGAAATGCTTTGATAAATTCTTATCACATTTTGTTTTGGGAACAAATTCCACAACCGTTTTCTTTAAACGATTACTCTGATTACAAAACAAAGCATAAATAAATCAGTCTTTTCTAGCCGTGAAATTGGGTATGTCATAGTTGGTATCAGAGCATTAGTTTAAGCGAACAAGGAAGTTGTAGGATTTCTAGGCTTAAACTTAGAATGCTAAGCGATGATTGTGAGATGAGTGTCTACCGTATTTTAAGACACGAGTACTAGTATATTTTAGGAAAGTTGCCTAAAATTCTTTTATGTGCTAAATGTTATATGTTGCCATATATGATATTATTTGTTCGGATCTATGGTCTGTTGCCGACCGGATCTAGAAATTTTATGTGCTCAGGGTTCTAAATGTTTAATTACGATATTAGAACTGGCATGTAATGTTTCGGTGTAATAAGGAGGATTACACGTCTAAAACCTTCCTCTATCTATATTCTTGTCTCGATACACTGACCGTCTGCTTTGGTGTATAGAACGTTATGGTGAAGACACGTAGAGAATTCAGTAAATGGAGGAAATGAAAGGCCTATGATAGTGAATGACACCTATCAGAAGATATTGTAAGAGTGGTATCTTGCCTTTAGAATATGTCTGATAAAATAACAGAACGTTTAGAGGAGTACGGTACGTCTGAAGTACACCTTCGATTGGCAGGATGACGGAACGATTGGTGTAATTCTTGGAGTTGTCCCATAATCTGGAATTTCCATCACTAATCGAGTTGAAGCATGATTGATGATAGAAGATACACATGGAAGAAGTGCTAGTAGAGTCTAGGAAAATTTTTATGATTAATTGGACACACTCATATGTGTTAAATTGTTTTGCAAATTTAGGACTTGGGGACTGTGAGACAATACTTGGGACGAGTATGAGTAGGTGTGAATAGTTGTAAAGATCTATACTACTGGAAGCACAAGACTCATGCTTGGATCAGGGAAAGTCACAAGGTTACCAAGAAGCTAGTGATTGCTCTCGTTTTATTCAAGTATGTCTTTACAATTGTTTCGGTAGTGACTAAGAAGATGATTGATATTCTGAACCTAGTGGTCATATCAAATTGAGTCCGACTATGTTGAGAGGTCATCGGGACACGACCCATAGGTCTGTTACAATTGATAAGGGAATGTACTTATCCTAAGAAGAAGGAGTCCTCAAAAAGGATTTATTTTGTAACTCGAAGGTTATGATTGGAAGTCCAACATAGTACGAATAGCAGATGCAGGATTGAGCATCAAGGTTATTACTTAGGATGGAGAGATAACTTATAGACTCAGTATGCGAATCCTATTTCGTTGATGATTGTGGATCGTAATCATCCTAAGGGTGAGATAATTGTAACGCCCGTCGATCAGGGCTAGTCAATTTAGAGACAATAAGCGTCAAAAATGACTTTTTTGAGAAAGATTATTTAGAAGGAGTAATCTTAACTAAGATTTAGTTTATGTTACGAGGTTTTCGAATATTTAAAGAACGTCGAAATCCGAGTTATAACGAAGCAGTTATGACCTGTCGAAGTTTCGCGACAGAACCGGCACGACATAGCGCGACGTAAATAGTGAATTTACATTAGAGCGATATTTATCTAAAAACATCTAAATGAGAATTGAAGATCTCATCGATAGTATTTCAACGAAGGAAAGACGGACGAAAACGGACGTCAAAGGAAGGAGTTATGATTTTATAATGGAGTTTTCCTGTCCCGGCCTACTAAAAATAACATATACGTAATATAATTATAATATATTAAAAATTAAATCAAAATTAGCCAATAGAATCTAAACGAGAGTTGTAGAGCATAATCTCACCTTCACGTTGATATAAAGAACGTCGAAACCTGAGTTCGTATACGAAAGTTATGAATTTCTGAAGTTCGGGGCGTGAAACCCCAAAAACTGTCAGATACCACGACGTGGCCCGTCTTCTGACACCCACGGGAGTCCTCCAGATGCAACTTGCGATGACGCATTTAGTGACGACCAAGCCCACGATGTGGAAAAAGGTGCCACGACGTGGCAAGGGCCAGTTTTTCCCTATAAATAGATTTGAAGGGCCAACCGAGTTTGGTTGCTCATTCTCTCATCTCTCACCCATATTACCTCGATTTACATGTAAAGAAGTACCCCTGAAGCCCCAGTATCATCCCGAGACCCAAAGCGAGTCCCGAAGCCCGAAGATCCCGAGAAGTGCAATTCCCGAGCCGAAGCTCTGCCCGCAAGGAGCCTGATTTTTGTGAATATCATCCAAATCTACCGAAGAATACTACTTATGCAAGTCGTAGTGCTGTCTGATCATCTTCTAATCAAGTGAGTGTATAGTCGCTTTCACAAACACATTTTTAATACAAGTATTGTTTGAATGTATTAAGTATATGTTTTGTGTAAGTGTGTAGTTACTTTCTTCTAACTCATAGATAGGAGTTATTGTCTATGAGATATGTGTAATGTGTATGTGTCTCATCTATTATGTGGAATGTGTATTGGATGAACATGCAACACAAGTTTTAAACTATGTATAAAAGTGTATATTTATATCTACGAAAATGTTGGGTAGAACATGGGTAGATGGGATAGTTGGTGACTATGGAGTTACCGCATATTGTATAAACCTTGGTGACTATGAAGTTAGTGCCTACTGTTAAGTAAAACTTGGTGACTATGGAGTTAGCGCTTATTGTATACACCTTGGTGACTATGGAGTTAGTGCCTACTGTTAAGTAAACCTTGGTGACTATGGAGTTAGCGCTTATTGTATAAACCTTGGTGACTATGGAGTTAGCGCCTACTGTTAAGTAAACCTTGGTGATTATGGAGTTAGCGCCTATTATGTAAACCTTGGTGACTATGGAGTTAGCGCCTACTGTTAAGTAAACCTTGGTTACTATGGAGTTAGCGCCTATTGTATAAACATGGGTGACTATGGAGTTAGCGCCTATTGTATAAGCCTTGGTGACTATGGAGTTAGCGTCTATTGTATAAGCCTTGGTGACTATGGAGTTAGCGCCTATTATATAAAGCTTGGTGACTATGGAGTTAGCGCCTATTGAGTAAACCCTGGCAACGATGTGACTTCGTGCCTATACCTCAGGTCAATCCTTAAGAATGAAGGATAGATGATTCTTAGGGTAGATCCTTAACATAAAGGGAGATAATGGGGATGGGTAATTGGGTTGATTGTTTGATGATTAAATATAATAAATATGTTATTGTGGGTTGAAAACCCTATATGCTCACCAGGCTCCCAAGCCGGACCCACTCAGTTTTCTTTGCATTACAGGTAATGGCACAAGAGTATAAGTTGGTGGACTTGACGAGAGATTTTGGAATATAGATCAGTAGTTATAAATAACTGTTGTAAGGTCTATTTTATACTGTTTATGCTTTTGGTCTGTATCGGAACATGACATCCCGAGATTTTGTTATTTAATGAAAATACATTTCTTTAAAGAAATGCTTTGATAAATTCTTATCACATTTTGTTTTGGGAACAAATTCTGCAACCGTTTTCTTTAAGCGATTACTCTGATTCATAAAACAAAGCATAAACAAATCGGTCTTTTCTGGCCGTGAAATTGGGGATGTCACAGATAGCATGGTGTGCCAATATCCATTATCTCTGACAGAGATATTAGATTTACCTTGGGTTTTGGCAAACACTACAAAAGTCCTTGGGAACGAAAGTCGACATGAGTACAGCGTACCATCCCCATACTGATGGGTAAAGCGAGAGAATTATACAAACATTGGAAGACATGTTGTGGGATTGTGTGATAAATTTTGGTAAAGCTTGGGTTACCTACTTACCACTAATTAATGTTGCTCCCTTTGAAGCCCTTTATAGCCGTAAGTGCAGATCCCCTCTGTGTTGGGCTGAAGTGGGTGATACGCAACTAGCCATGAATCAAGCACCCGACAACTCTCCAACCGGTCCCGAGATCATTCAAGAAACAACAGAGAAAATCATCCAAATACGAGAACGAGTAAAAGCCTCTAGAGACAGACAAAAGAGTTATGCGTACAAACGACGAAAACCCTAGGAGTTCCAGGTTGGTGACCATGTCCTGTTAAAGGTCTCACCTTATAAAGGAATGATATGTTTCGGTAAACATGGAAAACTAAACCCAAGGTACATCGGACAATTCAAGATTCTTGATAGAGTCGTTCTAGTTGCGTACAAACTCAATCTACCGCATGAACTCAGTAACATACATCCAACTTTTCACTTGTCAAATCCAAAGAAGTGTATGTATGATGAGACTCTTGTAATCCCACTCAATGAAATCGAGCTAAAAGTGAGTCTACACTTCGTTGAAGAACTAGTGGAGATCATGGACAGGGAAATCAAGAGAAAAAAAAAGTCATATACTAATAGCGAAGGTTCGCTGGAATGCCAAGCGGGGACCTGAATTCACTTGGGAACGGGAAGATTAGATGAAACAAAAGTACCCACACCTTTTCCTTAGTTCATGAGTACCACTTTAGAAACAATTTCAAGATGAAATTCCCTCTAACGGGGGGGGGGGGGGGGGGGGGGGATAATGTAACAACCTGTTATTTCAAGTCAATGTAAGTCAAAAATGTTCAAATAAAAGTCTAAAGTACAACCGATTAAAAGTGAATTCACATCATAACAATAATACAATAAAAACTATGAATGCCATAAGGGCATGCTTATATAAGTTATTGTATGAGCATACTTTAAAAACCATGCATATATAAGTTAAATACAAGTCAACATAAGTCAAGGAAGTAAGTTAAAAAGCATGAAATGCACCTTATCATGTTGATTTTAGTATTTGGAATCTAAGAACTCTTGTGTTTTCGGTTTTAAGCATCTAGAAACATTAGGTTTTCGGTTTTGGGTATCTTGGACCACTTTAGGTTTTCGGCTTTGGTTTTGGCCGAAATCTCCTTATGCTTTCTTCTAGAACCGAAATTACCCACTTAAGTGTGATGCTAAACCAAAATCAAGAGGATTTGGTCTTAGTTAGCCAGAAATCACCTTCTTTTGGCCGAAATCCACCTTAAATATCTAGATATTTTACTTGGTTAAGTTCCCAAAGTGATAAGATACACATTCCAACGTAAACATCCCATCATATTTTTCCCTATAAATATGTATAACCGAAAACAACTCTCACAATTCACATTCAAAACCAAAATCCTTCCATTTTGCTCTCAAAGTTCTTAAGGCGATATTCATATATTCAAGCAGTTTCCCAGGAAACCTTCAAATCTTCATATTTCCCTCAAGAACAACAAGAACATCTACAAGATTTTCCCTAGGAAATCAAAACCTTCAATTAATTCTTACAAAAAAATTTGTAAATATTCTTACATATATTAGTGTTATACAACACTTTATTATTAGGTGATCTAACATACACATAATATGTGTTTAATACTATTTAGGATACGATTTTATATACGTGTTCTAACCCGAGGATCATCACTACCACTTCGTACCCAATCAAGAACACATACTCGATGTGATTTCATACCCATACGTTTTCACAATTTTTCATTGTTTTAGGGGGGAATACATGCAAAACTCAAGAAATCTTGTTTTAACATATAAGTTATTTCAAATAGTATCAATCGTTCATGATAGTAAACACACACACACACACACACACACACATATATATATATATATATATATATATATATATATATATATATATATATATATATATAATGTAATTAAAATTCAAAAGACTTAGAATTGATGATTTTTGCTTTATTTCCTATTATTTGTTTGGTTGTGAGCTTAACGTAGAATCATTTATTCGACTGCCTTTTTAATCATAATTATATAAGTATTATATATATATATATATATATATATATATATATATATATATATATACATATATATATATACATATATATAAGTATAAAACTATTTAAACATGTTAAACAAAAAGAATATTTTTACAATTTATTTTACCACCATTCGGACATAAAATGTTAAATTTCAAGAAATATCTTTATCAAGGAGTTAAGATTTCAAACTTGCAAAGTTGTTAATAATATAAAGGTTTTCATTTCAGTAGAACACACACTATAAACTATAATAGGTATAGTTTATGGAACTTACATATCAGTTTACGAAGTCCGAGATGCTACACAGAAAGAAATATATAAACTATAATAGGTATAGTTTATGGATCGTATGCACTATATTACCAACTTCAGAATACATTACGGAAAGCAAACATATAAACTATAATAAATATAGTTTATGAGATATACATATAGTTATTTATTACAAAAAGGACTTTTCATTATTCTAGACGTAACCGTCAATATAGCTTTGTGAGACACACTTCACGTACTTATCTAAGTACAAACAATAGCCTTGAAATTATAACCAAAGTCTACTGGAGGGAGAGCGTACACTTGTGTATAGATCTATACAGGACTAACAATCCTGCGCCTTAACTGTTAGCTACACTTAGGCTGGTAGGCCTGGGGTGACAAATGTCGTACCGATTCTGACGGCTGAAGAACGTCGTATTCTGGCCATCTTAGGTCATCAAGCATGGTTATGATAACTCACTATTTGGTATTGAACAATACGAGTAGTGTATGAATACATAAACAACTTCACATAGTTTTATTAGAATAATAAAACAACAATATAGTATTTTACAGTACAGCTGGTGGATACAGGCACATACACTCAAAGAATTTCATACAAGTACAACTATAGTATACTAATTTCTTAATATAGAGAAACTTACATTTAATGAAAACATCCATTTTATGGTTTTATGTAGATTAAAACTACATCATACTATTTCAGAGTAAAACAACATTTACATGTTTTGGTCTTAGGGTATTAAGACTACAATACATTTAAAACAAAAAATATAGGATTTTCTAGAAGAACATACTTACATTTTCAAGGAGACAAATGACATATTTCAAATACAAATATGCTTATGAACTCACCAACTTAATTGTTGACACTCTTTTTAAACTACTTGTATTCTCAGGAAATCAGTAAATAGGTATTCACAGGTATTGAGAAGACGGAGCTTCATAGAGTCACGTCTTCTTCTTTTGCTACACATTTTGGTGTCAAATAAACATTGATTTGAAAACACATGTAAAACTATACTTTATCAATGTAATGATTGTTGTACTTTGATTAGTAGTATGCAATTGTTGTGATATTGTACATGATCTCATCCTACCCTGAACGTTTTCGCTGTTCCGGTTTGGGGTGTGACATATAGCTTAGGTTTAAATTTATTGTCGTTATTATGAAATTATAAACAATATATATATATATATATATATATATATATATATATATATATGTATATATATATATGTATGTATGTATATATATATATATATGTATATATGCATATATATATATATATATATATATATATATAAAGTAAAATATAATATATAAAGTGTTATTATAATATCTTTTCACTACTCATGGACGGGGAATCTGCTTTGAAGGGCCGCATGAGGTTGTTGGCTTTCAGAAGTGTTATAATACCAAAATGGTCCTGCCCTCCAGTGTTTCATGTATGACCTCTATATGTACATAGTGGTTGAAAAGTATTGTTTAGCATTTATAAAACAACATCACTAGTAAATAGTCGCGATAAACTTCAGACTAAAATCTAGTGGTAATAATACTAGGTTTCGTCAAAGGAAAATAGAATCGTTAGAAGCGAAGCGCTACCTTAGTTAGGAATTATCACTTTAACAAGTGAGTGCATAGTCCATGAACAAGATTTTACTACAAATATTGATTAAAGTATTAAATATATGTTTATGTATGAAACATTTTCTATTGCCTGAAATACATTTTAAGAGCATAACTGATAATATATGGTGATTTAGGATACAGAGCAAACCTAAATTTATTAAGAAAAATATTGGGTAGTATCTCCTTATGAGTACGACTGAGATATACATGAAGAGTAGAACTTTAAAACTTTTCATTGATCCGAGAGCGTGGATTAGACTTAGTAATTTGTCTTTAGTCCAAGAGTATGGAGAGGACATATTTATTTGTCATTAATCTGGGAGAATGGATTGAGACATAGTCAATTGTCCCTAGTCTGAGAGTATGGAATGGGCACAGTTATTGATCCAAGAGTAGGGATTACACATACTTGATCCGAGAGTATGGATTAAGTTAAGAGGTTAACTTTAAGGTTTGTTTATGGTTCTGTTTATGTGTTAACGATGACATTCCGAGGTTTTAATACAAACAAAATACATATCTTCAGAAATTATTTGATAATATATTTATCATGTTTTTCTAGAAAATAATTCCATGATATTATTATTTAAAATGAATTCTCTAGTTTTCAAATAAGCATAAATAAAATTTTTTAAAATGACTGTGAATTTGGGGATGTCACAGTTGGTATCAGGGCATTAGTTTAAGCGAACTAGGAATAAGGATTTATTTCTACACATAAACTTAGAATGCTAAGCGATGATCGTGAGGAGTGTTTCTAAGGGATAATGTCATAAAAAACCTTAAGTTTGGCAGAAAATGTCAGTTTTACCCTTCGGCAGATTTTTGGTTCGTTTATACCATAACTTGTCATTTTTTTGTTGGTTTTGCCCTTGTTACCTGCAATAGCAGGTTTCTAGGTTAATAAGAATTATTTTTTGTGAAAAAACCGTTAAGTTTACAAATATTTTGCAAAAAAACCCTTAGGATTATAAACATATAAAATATAAATATATATTCAAAATATTATAAAACTAAATAGTTTTCAACCGAAACATATTTTTAGCTTTATGTGCGGCAAATTTTATATTTGTTCGATATAAAGTTTTTATATTTAAATTTTAAAAAAGTTACCTAGTTTTATCAAAATTTAAATATATTTATTAATTAATACTTAAATTTTTCAAAGCAACATTAAAAAACGTCTGTTAACTAATAATAATATGACATTAGTTACATTCAATTAATTTTTTTTAAAATAAAAATAAAAATATTTTATATGTTTAAAAGGCTTGTATTTTAGAAATAACAAACTATCATATTTTTTATAAAAATAAATACATTTATATAATAAATTAGACAAATATATTTATATTTTATATGTTTAAAATGGTTATATTTATTTTTGATGTTTAAAATGTTTATGATAAATTTATAAAAAAATATGATAATATTATTATGTATTTAAACATATAAAAAATATGATATGTTAGCACTTCTGAAATACAAACTTTTTAAACATATAATATATTTTTATTTACCTTTCAAAAAAAATTAATTGAATGTACCTGATACCATATTATTCATATTAACTATTTTAGCATAATTAATTATTAACTAACAAATGTTTTTTAATTTTGTTTTGAAAAGTTGAAGTATTAATTAAGAAATATATTCAAATTTTGTTAAAACAATGTAACTTTTGTAAAATTTAAATATAAAATTTTATATCAAACAAATATAAAAGTTACCGTATGTAAAACTAAAAACATGTTTCAGTAGAAAACTATTTAGTTTTATCAAATTTTGAATATATATTTATATTTTATTTGTTTATAACCTTAAGAGTTTTTTTGCAAAATATTTATAAACTTAAGGGTTTTTCCGCAAAAAAATAATTCATAATAACCTGGAAACCTGCTATTGCAGGTAACAAGGGCAAAACCAACAAAAAATGACAAATTTGGGGTATAAACAGACCAAAAATATGTCGAAGGGTAAAATCGATATTTTTGTCAAACTTAAGGCTTTTAATGACATTATCCCGTGTTTCTAATATATTTTAGGAACTACACATGAATAGACACAAGCAATTGCTTATTTTAGTAAGATGCCTAAAATGATTTTATATGCTAAGTGATTTGTGATGCCTTATGATGCCATATTTTGATCGGATCTATGGTCTATTGCCTGGAAACTTTATGTGCTCAGATTTCTAACCATTTAATTACGGTATTAGAACTAGCATGTAACTTTTCAAAATGATAAAGAGATTTCTATGATTATCGTAAGTAAAAGCATTCCCTATGTTAAATCTCGTCATTGCACACCAAATGTCTAATTTGGTATATAGACTGACATGGTGAGAACTCAAAGCAGATTTGGAAATGCTATTGGAAACCATCGACCTGATCCACAAGTGATTGAGCGTGCACAAGAGGTAGCAGTTGCACCTGAGCCAATCATAATGGCAAGAGTACAAGCCATGAATCGGGCTATGATGGTCGAACAGAGGGGATATATAAGTAAATGTTGCTAAATAATACGGAAGAATCTACAATGCTTTTTGAATAGGCAGAACTAAATGAAGGACAGTCAGAAGAAGGGAATTACAGTAGAATCGTTGGTCAAGCCGAACCGGTAGTGATTAGGAGGAATAACCAAGATGAAGGAATCAAGAGGAATAGATGCAAGTATAGGGATTTCACGACTTGCAAGCCATCGACTTTAAGTGGGAAGGAGGATCCAATCGGTGTTATGGACTAGATCTCAAACATGGAGTTAGCCTTCATAACATGTGGGTAGTACGTCAGTTCAGAGGTGGCACTGCCGCTGGTGGAATACTCTGGGGAGGATCATGAGGCCCGATGAGCCACTACCACTGACATGGGCAAAATACTTGGTACACTTTAAATGCAAGTTCTGCTCAGCCAAAAACCTGCTAGAGCTAGAAAAACAGTTTTTGACGTTGAAAAAGGACAACATGTCTATCGAGGAGTATACCAATGCCTTCACAAACAAGATGGAGTTTACTTTGTGCATCATCCCCCATGAGCTAACAAAAATCAATATGTATGCAAAAGGACTACCACGGGAGTACACTGTGCCAGTACGTTAGACACCTACCCTTGAGGCAGCCATCTAGGTTGCTAAGTATGTTGAGGAGATGATCAAGAGTAGAGCTACCAACAAGGTTGAGGTTGGCGAGAAGAGGAAGTGTAAGGGGTCTTCAAGATCTGACAAGAAAAATAGGTTCCCGAAGTCTCACCCCAACAACAAAAGGTATGGGGATAGTAATGAAGAAAAGTGGTGTGACAAGTGCAGAAGGAAGCACGTTGGGAGATGCTCTAAAGAGGTGACATGCTTCAAATGGGGGAAGACTATTCACTACGCCAGCAAATGCACAGCCAAGAAAGAAGTCTACTTTAAGTGTGGTGAAGAAGGACACTTCAAGAAAGGCTATCCAAATAGAGAAGGAGCTAAAAGGCCAAACGTATCGCCAAAGCCAAAGGCAAAAGCATTGTGGATGATCCTTAATGAAGCAGGCGAGGATGCAAGGGATCAGGAGTGAAGATCTATATATCCAAGAATCGAGATATGAAGCAGCCATATAATTAGTATCATGGGGTGTAGCCTAATATAAGAGGCATAGTGTATGTTGAACCTAAATATCTATGTAATCGTTTCAAGAATTAATATAAACCTTCATTATGCTATCTGATGTGTTAAATGATTATGTGAAATTCTTATATGGTGACTTGGAAAACTACAAGTCAATACTTGTGTAACGCCCGTAGATCAGGGCTAGTCAATTTAGAGACAATAAGAGTCAAAAATGACTTTTTGATAGAAGATTATTTAGGATGAATAATCCTAACTAATTTGTAGTATATGTTACAAGGTTTCCGTACATATAAAGAACGCCAAAATCCGAGTTATAACGAAGAAGTTATGACCTGTCGAAGTTTCGCGACAAAACCGGCACGACACAGCGCGACGTAAAAAGTGAATTTACGTTAGAGCGATATTTAGCCTTAGCAATCTAAACGAGAATCGAAGATCTCGTTGTTGGTATCGAAGCGATAAAAAGTTAGGCGAGAACGGACGTCAAACGAAGAAGTTATGAATTTATAACGAAGTTTTCTGCCGCGGCCTATTAAAAATAAATAATAAAAATAAAAGTCAAAATTAGCCGACGGAGTCTAAACGAAAGATGTAGAGCGTAGTCTCACCTTCGCGTGGATATAAAGAACGTCGAAAACGGAGTTCGTATGAAGAAGATATGAATTTCCGAAGTTTATTAATCAATTTGTATTTAAATTTAAAAGGAAATTCGGAAGCATTATCCGAAGGAGTCACCGGTCTGATCCGAGGTACGCGCCGCGTACTCGAGTACGCCCCGCGTACTCCGAAGTGTCGACATTCGCAGCAAGTGGCTTCGGATGACGCACGCAGTGACGTTTTTCGGACCAGTACGCCCCGCGTACTGGCGTACGCCCCGCGTACTCCGAGGCTCCAGCCTCCTATAAATAGGATGCGAGGGCAGCCGACCCAATTGCCAATTTCTTCTCTTCTCTCTCCCGTTTTGCATCGTTTTGCGTGCCAGAAATACCCCGACGCCCCGGTATTATTCTCTAGCCCCGAGGCAAGTCCCGAGATCCCGAAGATCCCGAGAAGTGCGGTTCCCGAGCCGAAGCTCTGCCCGCGAGAAGTTCGATTTTTGTGGAGATCTTCCAGATCTGCGGTGGATTACTACTTCTGCAAGTCGTAGTGCTGTCCGATCATCTTCTGATCAAGTGAGTGTATACTACCTTTCATAAACACGATAATAATACAAGTATGGTTTGAGTGTATTAAGTATATTGTTGTTTATATGTGTGGGTGTGTAGTTGCTTTCTTCTAACACATCAATATGAAGTATTTGTTATGAAATACGTGCTATGTGTTTATATGTTATTTGTCTATTTGAGATGGACATGGAAATTGGAGTTTTATACAGGTGTTAAATGATTTAAACTGTGTAAGTATTTATATCTACAAAATTGTTGGGTAGAACATGGGTAGATGGGATAGTTGGTGACTATGGAGTTAGCGCCTGCTGTTAGATAAACCTTGGTGACTATGGAGTTAGCGCCTGCTGTTAGATAAACCTTGGTGACTATGGAGTTAGCGCCTATTATTAGATAAACCTTGGTGACTATGGAGTTAGCGCCTATTGCATAAACTTGGCGACGATGTGACTTCGTGCCTATTTGATGAACCTTGGCGACTATGGAGTTAGCGCTTGTTAAGTAAACCTTGGCGACTATGGAGTTAGCGCTTGTTAAGTGAACCTTGGTGACTATGGAGTTAGCGCCGCTTGAGTAAACCCCGACGACTATGGAGTTAGCGTCTGATAACTATGGATTTAGTACTCGATAGATAAACTTTGGCAGCAATGGATTTCGTGCCGATTCCTTAGGAATAAGTGAATGAAGGATAGTTGGTTCTTAGGGTGAAACCTTAAGAAGATAATGGGGATGGGTATTTGGGTTGATTGTTTGATAATTGAATATAACAAATGTATTATTGTGGGTTGAAAACCCTATATGCTCACCAGGCTCCCAAGCCTGACCCACTCAGTTTTCTTTTCATTACAGGTAATGACACAAGAGTATAAGTCGGCGGACTTGACGAGAGATTTTGGATTATAGATCAGTAGTTGAATAACTATTGTAAGGTCTATTTTATGTTGTTTATGCTTTTGGTCTGTAACGAACATGACATCCCGAGGTTTTATTATTTAATAAAAATACATTCTTTTCGAGAAATGTTTTGATAAAATGGTTATCATATTTTATTTTGGGAACAAATTCCGCAACCGTTTTCTTTAAATGATCACTCTGATTTTGAAAACAAAGCATAAACAAATCGGTCTTTTATGGCCGTGAAATTGGGGATGTCACAACTTGGGACAAGTATAAGTAGGTGTGAATGGTAATAGAGGCCTATTCTATCGGAAGCACAGGATTCGCACTTGGATCAAGGAATGTCACAAGGTTACCAAGGCGCTACTAATTGATTACATTTTGTTCATGTTTGTCGTTACCATTGTTTCGGTAATGCATAAGAAGATGATTATTATTCCGAACCTAGTGGTCATATCAAATTGAGTCCGACTAAGATGAATGTGTTATGTGGTTTAGAGAACCAAGTTCGATGTAGTACCCAGTGTAAGCCAGAAGATTGAAGGGAAAGATAATCGAAGACATCAGTAGAAGTATCACGATCGTTATTAAAGTAAGAAGCTTGTAGATTGAAGTGCTACATGCTAGAATGTGATTATATCACATTAGAACATGAAGGAAGGTATATTCCATTCTATAATTTGACTTTAAAAGACCTGATTCTAAGCATTGCATCATACGATGAGAGGTCATTAGAACATGACCCATCGGTTTCTTATAATAATTATAGTAATGAACCTATCTTAAGTTAATTAGGAGTCTCCAATAAGGATTGTTTTTGTAACTCGAAGTTTACAATTGAAATTCGAACATGGGATAGAGAGCGGGTGCAAGATTGATCACAGCCATCAATTAAGCAAGTCGAAGAGTTAGATAATCATTCGAAGGAAGATAGAAGTTACTGTTATTATCTAGGATGAAGAGATATCGTATGGAGTCATTATATAATCACTGTTTTGTTGATGATTTCGAGATGTAATCATCCTAAGGGGGAGATAGTTATAACACCCGTAGATTTGGCTAGTCAATTTAGAGACAATAAACATCAAAATGACTTTTTGATAGAAGATTATTTAGAGTAAATAGTTTTAACAAAGTTATAGTATATGTCAAAAGGGTTCCGTAAAGAACGCCAAAATCCGAGTTATAACGAAGAACTTATGACTCATCGAAGTTTTATGGCAAAACGGCATGAAAAGGGGAATCATAAAAGGTGAGTTTGCGATAAAATACTTTTTAGACTTAGGGATCTGCAGAAAAGTTGTAGTATACATTAAATTGAGAGTGTGCATAAAAATGTGCAAATCTGACTTAGTTATGACTTTTCTATAATTTAGCGTCAGTGCACAATTAGCGAACGTAGTCTAAACGAAAGTTGAAGAGTACGTCTTTACTTACGCGTGGATATAAAGAACGTCAAAAATGGAGCTCGTATGCGAATGTTACAGATTTTAGAAGTCGAGATGGAATATTGCGAGGATGGGTGATGTGGCTAAATCTCGGCCTTTGCTTGCTCCACATGGCCTCGCTTCGGATTAGTGACACGTACCCCATCGTATGCATAGCGTACCCTCATACACGCAACATACCTGGAAAGCTGCAGCGTCCCTCCGAGGAATGCCCTGCATACCGAGGATTAGCTGCATATATAAAGGATGTGAGGTTCACTCCAACTTCTCACACCATAACCATTCTTTCTCTCTCTAACCTCTCTCTAAAACCCTCCTAAAGACCTAGTAACTTCTATGTGCTAGAGGAAAGTTCCTGAGTGCGAGAAGGATCCTAGAAAAAGAGCTTTTCGGCTCGGAAGTTCCGCCCCGGCAAAGCCCGGTTCCTAGCCAAACCTCCCGGTAAGTGAGTTATTCTTACCCTACTTTAAGTATAGCTTAGGTTTAAATTTATTATCATTATTTTGAACTAATAAATAGTATATATTATAAAATATAATATATAAAATGTTATTATAATATCTTTTAAGTACTCACAGTACGAGGAATCTAGTTTGAAGGGTCGCATAGGGTTGTTAGATTTCAGAAGTGTTATAATGCCAAAATGGACCTACTATCCAGTGTTCCATACCTGGACCCTGTCTGTACATAGTGGTTGAAAAGTATTGTTTAACACTTATAAAAAAATATCGCTCGTATATAATCACAATAAATTTTAAACTAAAATCTAGTGGTAATAAATACTAGGTTTCTTCAAAGGAAAATATAATCGTTAGAAGCGAACCGTTGCCCGAGTTAGAAATCATCACTTTAACAAGTGAGTGCATAGTCCCTTTCATGAGCATTATTTTAATACAAGTATTGATTAAAGTATTAAATATATGTGTGTGTGAAATATTTTCTATTTCCTGGAATACGTGTTAAGAGCATATTTGATAATATATAATGATTTAGGATACAAAGCAAACCTAAATTAATTAAGAAGAATATTCGGTAGTATCTCCTTATGAGTAAGAGTGACATATACACGGAGGGTAAAACTTTAAAACTTTTCATTGATCTGAGAGCATGGATTAGACTTAGTCATTCGTCCTTAGTCCATGAGTATGGAGAGGACATAGTTATTTGTCGTTAATCAGGGAGCATGGATTGTGACATAGTCAATTGTCCCTAGTCTAAGAGTATGGAATGGGCACAGTTATTGATTAGACATAGTTTATCTGGGAGTATGGATTAAGTTAAGAGGTTAATTTTAGATCCAAGAGTATGGATCGTGTTGTAGAGATCAACGGGGTGGGATAAGAATTTCTTATATAAGATGAAATTGTATATTTTCTGAGTTCTAATATATATATATATATATATATATATATATATATATATATATATATATATATATATATAGACACGATATAACATTGTGGGATTGAAATCCCTATCTACTCACTAGGTTTCCCAACCTAACCCACTCAGTTTATTTGTATCACAGGTGTCGATACGAACCTACATTACACTAGGAGATGAAGGAGATGTAAATCACTAGTGTACATATATGTAAGGTCTCTTTATACTTATGTTTCTATACTGACAACGACATCCTGAGGTTTTAATACAAACAAAATACATTTCTTCGGAAAAGCTTTGATAATATATTTATCAAGTTTTTCTGGGAACGAATTCCACAATATTATTCTTTAAAATGAATACTCTGATTTTCAAACAAGCATAAATAAAATTACTAAAATGACTGTGAATTTGGGGATGTCACACATATGCTTGTATCTTTTACTCACCAAATCATACATAGCACCATGTTTTATAATATCACGTTACTGATTTTTTTTGCAATACCAATGCACAACCGATTTTTAAGTTAGAACTCACATATATACGTTTCAAGAGTATAAGATATTGTCGCCTCAGAATTACTCATGGTAAAATCCATGAATTAATACTCTGAGCGTGTGTTTATCCAATACTCAAAATCCCCATTTTCTAATTACTCCTAAACATTGTAGCAATCTCATTGCAATGTCTAATCCCCATGGACAGTCTATAATTCAATTCATGATAGTCTTAATTCACTACTTACTTCCAAAAGTATGAGCGACTGTGGAGTTCGAATAATCAAATTATTTAAGACATAAAACATGCAAAGTGAAAAAAAATAGTAGCCTAATTAACAAGGGTCTCAACCCTACTGAATATAAATAATCTCTATTACTTAATCACCATAATAATTATGATTTTATTCATTGTATAATGTTTCAATTAATCAATTAACCACTTTAATTAAATAACATCAATAATTCCATGTTATGAACATGCATACTATGCCTCTCTATGGTACTTTCTTTTGTAAACAGATGGACTAGACACTATTATAATGATGCTCATTTCACAATTCCAAATTATTATCATTTTCTAAAATGTATTGGAATTCCAACCTTACATGCATTAACTTTTTGTAATTTCAAGACTTCAAAGTCACATAGACTGAGCCAACGATATTACTGAATGTTCCATTGGAACTTTATAATGAAGGTTCAAACTCAAGGTACACTCCTTTAAAACTTCTCTTGCATTAAAGTTTCCTACTCACATGTAGATTTAATAATTAACCCCATCATGGAAACAATACCATATTCCCATATGACCATCAATTCCGATCAAGAATCATCTCAATCCATAATCATGTAACTATGGTTCGTCGAAATTAATATGATACTTCTAGCTATCCAATAGCAACCAATCTTTTGGTATAACCTTAGAGTGTCCTTGATAGTTGTTTAACAACTTTAGTCACATAAAATTCCAGTTCTTTTCTCTCACATTGCTCTGAGCATTTGAAAAATTAGAATAAGTGAACATTATAGCATTTGTAATCGATCCTATATCTGAAGCATATGGGACTCGACTCATTATATCTTATATAAGGATCTAATATATGTTCAATCTCTTGCTATAATATTTCAATATATAGAATTTCCTATGCTGAACTATTTCAACATGATCTTTATATGTGTCTATGACTAAGTTCTTTTAAACTATACAATCTAAACCTTTAGATTCGAAAAGAAGTACTAGTGCCCTCTCCCTTAAGTCTACTATAGTGAAACAATTAACAAGCTTTGCAATTTGCAAATTGAAATCATTGTTCCATACGAGCAATATTGTCAACAAGCAATACTAGCATAACAGTTTATGCTCCCACTAGCTCTGACATATACCCAGAAATAAACTAGAGTTCTAGAAATCAATACCCATGACTTTCTTACTGAAGTACATATTTCTGTTACGTAATGTTTCGATTTGTCTCCAACTAGAATTCTTAAGCTTATACACATTTATTTGATAATATATATGTGAGTTTAAACCTTTTCAGATATATGTCTTGAAAGTTCACACAATTCCTTGCCATTCCTCATAATTCAAAATATGAAGAGGGATATCGTAATCATATTGTGAATTTGAAAATGCAATAGCCAATATCCATATTGAGCTTTTATTTGATCTTATAATCTATCAGCAAAAGTATTTCCTTACAATCATTCTCATGAATTAGAGTGAAAACTTTACCACCTAGATTTTAAGGTGCATACGTTCCCATCCATGTGAATCTATAATTTGCATCCCTACAATTATAAGATAAGGTTCAAAAAAACCCAAATTCAAAATTAGCTTTCCTTCTTGGACTAAACTTCCCAATTCTAAATTTTTTTCCCTCTGGTAGCTTAAACCAATACTTCCATGTTTTTAGTAGGTTACCCATATTGATCAATGTACTTTCACTGACCAACATGCTTTTGCTTTTGAAGTTAAATGAAAATCATATAACTCATAAGCATTACCAACTCAACTAGAAGTGCACAGAAATAAGAATTTGTCAACCAAACACGATAGGTTATCAACCTCAGGTCGTGTACTAGTGATAACTAAAAGGTTTATTGTCGGTTGATTCTTGTAACTCTCAAGATCAATACAAGTCCTACTGAATTTTTGACATACGGGTTTTCTATCAAGGAACATTCATTGACGAGCTAAAACAAATATTCAAAAGGTTGTGTGGATTCCCGACAAGAAAACACTTCATATAATTGGTCTCAGTTTATCCTTTGTTTCTCGATTGTTGAAAAAATCAGAACTCCAATTTTATATGTGCTAGTGTAAGAAACCTTTTAACTCCACATATTTCAAGGTGTTTTCAACCTTCTTAGTTTGAAAGGAGTTCCAAGATATGATTTGTACTTAACAGAGCATGGCTCTACAACTTGATTTGGAATGAAGTATGACTCATCTCTTGATTGAACTATTTTTCAAAAAAAAAATTATTCCTCTTCTTAGTTATACAATTGCACTAATATGTTGATCGAGGATCAATTGTGACATAAATCCACAATCACTAATATAACCATAAAACATGATACTAAAGCATTCTCCTATCTTTGCAGATTACATAATCTTTTTTCTTTCTGCCTAAAAGATTCTTTTTATTCGTTCTGCTACTCTTTGAATCTTTTCAAAGTATCATAATTACGCTTAATCTTATAAAATCAACCGTATTTACTATAACATTTGTAAATAATGATGAATAGATTTATCATCCTTTGTGCTGGATCTGAATAGTCCATATCAACATGTACTAGATCCATTAGTCTTTCATTTGAGTCACATAAACATGTGATCAATGAATTAGTAATAATTCTCGAATGAAAAAGATACTAATACACTATACAATGCCACTTGTAAAACACCAGGTATCTATTCAGTTGGTGATGATATTTCTTATCACTTGGTCAATTATGATAATACCACAAGAGATATCATAAGAATTAAATACATAGTTAATATTGCAAATATTAGAAACATAACCAAAATTTCATAAAGGCCTTTGCAAGGAAATATAAAATAAGGTAATCAGATAAACCAAATTTTCACTTTATTGAAAACAAACGAAAAATTGGAAATTGACCTTACAACGAATAACATGAAAGACAATATTTCGATACCTCTCCAAAGAGTGATAGCAATCTATTAAATTATGCTAACTCCTTAGTAGTTGCTCCAAATTCTGATCATCGAACCATGTGACCAAAGTCCATTTATCAATATCATATTTATCTCACCTTGCTCAATCTTCATTCTTTTTCTTAACTCCTTTAATACTATCAAAATTTGATCATCATATCATGTATTAAGACTCTATGAATAGGACCCTATAAGACAATGGAGTCAGATAATTTATGTACCTGAAGTAGAGTCACACGACTTGACATTACTATCTTCAAGATCTTTTAGGTATTTTGGACAGCATTGTTTCCAATGTCACTTCTATTGATAGTAAAAAGAAATAGATTCATTGGGGTCAACATATGGAACAATTCTAGAACTAGCCTTTTTTCTTTACCATACAATCAAACAATTTGATCTTGGATGACGTGTAACGCCCGGGTTTCAGGGATAAGCATTTTTGTCAATTTAATAGTCTAGGTCAACTATTGTAACTCTTTTTGAAGTAATAAAGATGAAATATTTGAGTATTATGTGAATTATGTGTGTTTATGTGCTTATTATTTAATTATAAATGTATAATTAATAAAGAATAAAAATAAGCGTCAAAATCAAAGTGTGAGATAAGCCTGATATCTTTACATAAAGTTGTAGAATATGTCTCAAGCTTTCCGTACATATAAAGAACCCTGAAATCCGAGTTATAACGAAGAAGTTATGACCCGTCAAAGTTTCGCGACAGAACCGGCATGATACCGGAAAGCGTAAATAGTGAATTTACGATAGAGCGAGATTTAGCCTTAGCGATCTAAAAGAAAGTCGTAGAATATGTTAAACTAAGGACATCGATAAAAAGAACGCCCAAATCTGACTTCGTATGAAGAAGTTCTGATTTTCCGATGTTTCGAGTTAGCAGTATACAACCCGAAATTCGAATATTAGATCGAGCGGTTTTTATCCAACACGAACTAAACGAGAATCGAAGATCTCGTTGAGAGTAGCGTAATGAGAAAAAGATGGGCGAAAATGGTTTTTATCCTGTCCCGACCTGTTAATAATATAAAATTAAAAATCGAGCTGAAATTAGCCGAAGGAGTCCAAACGAAAGTTGTAGAGTATGTTCCCACTTTCGTGTGGATATAAAGAACGTCGAAAACGGAGGTCGTATGCAAAAGTTACGAATTTTTGAAGTTGTAACTCGAAATTGCGAAGTCTGTTGCTAAATCGATGACGTGGCAGCACCACAACCGTCTGATGATGGTCTCAGAAGTCGCCTCGGATTGCGACACGCCACCCCTCGCTTACACCCCGCGCCCGAAGTCTGTACCCCCGCGTACCTTCGCTCTTATCCCTTCCGAGTCCGAGTGCGAGCCAGCTGGTGCGAGCTGGCAACCATATCCGAGCTACGCCCAGCGTAGCGCTGCTGGACGCGCAACGTAGACCGAGGCTTCGCGCCTATAAATGGAGTCTGAAGGTAGCTCCATTTTTCACACCAAAATCACTTCTCTCTCTAACTTCTTTCTCTCTATACAACCCCAAACCACCCCTAAGCCCTAGATAAAACCCCTAGCATCCTAGGGAAGCCCCGAGGCTCCCGGAGTCCCGAGAAAAAGGAGTCTTTCGGTTTCGAAACGCCGCTCTAATTAAGTTCCGGTTTTCGATAAAATTCGCTGTAAGTGTGCTACGCTTACGCAATTTTTAATATAACTTTCAAATAATTATAGGAATGTTATTAGGTCCTTTAAATAATTATTTGGGCTATTATTATGAGTTATATTGAGTGTTATTAACGTTTATATAATAATAATAATAGTCAGACAATTAATGTCGTGGTTATCGTTAGACTATACCCTAGTGGTATCGATACTAGGTTTTATCGAAGGAAAATCGTTTTGAGAGTATTGAAGCGTTGTCCGAGTGCTGAGTCACCACCTTTCAGGTGAGTGCATAGTTACTTTCATCTTACACATAGATATGAAGTATTTATATAAATTACGTGGTATGTGTGCATATTATCTGAATACTTGCTATCTATGCTGGATGTATATTATTATACATCTTTTCAATGATTTAAACTGTATATATATTTTATATCTACAAAAATGTTGGGGTAAAACATGGGTAGATGTAATAGGTGATGTGTGATAAAATGATGAGAGGCATCGATGTTGATGTTGTTGATTCTGTCATCTAGCGGAGTATGGATGACGACCACGGACTCTTCTAGATAGTCTAGTGGAACACTAGCAGGCTCGCAACCTGTAGGTGTTTGTGAACGATGTGTTCACCGGTGTACTCCATCCCCCACATGGTTGCCTTTAGGACATTTATTGCTGAGGAATCCCCTTAGCAGTAGAGGCCGTCCCGATGATGATCCTTAGGCTAGGTCCCTTATGATAGGTGTTTAGGGACGTAAAGTGAGGATAACGGGAACGGGTAATCGGGTTATTGTTGATTGATGAAATTATTAAACTTATTTATTGGGGATTGAAAACCCTATGTGCTCACCAGGCTCCCAAGCCTGACCCACTCAGTTTTATGTATTACAGGTAGTAGCGCTTGAGCATAGATATGATGTTGGACGAGGGATTACGGATATAGGCCTGTAGATATAAAATAATGTAGTAAGGCTTATATTGTACTGTTTATTCTTTTGATCTGTACGAACATGAAATCCCAAGTCTTTTAATGAAATACATTTCTATGGAAATGCTTTTGATAAATCTTTATCATATTTTGTTTTGGGACAAATTCCGCAATACATTCATTTAAAATGTTATTCTGATTTTTAAACAAAGCATAAACAAACCGGTCTTTTCTGGCCGTGATTTTGGGGATGTCACATGACGCCTTTCCTTTGGGAAGAAAAATCTTTTCTGGACCACCATTGTCAATGTCCGTTACTACAAAAACACCCTTTTACGACATACATTGTGTCTCATAAAACTCTTACACGACGCGCAATTGCGTGTCAAGGAAGGCCTTGTCATAACGAAAGATGACACGCTTTTGTGCGTCATCTATTTACGACACTCAATGTGTCTCACTAAAACCTCTATCAAGAAAGGCCATGTCGTACATATTGTAAATGTTCTTTCACTGTCTATAATAGAAAATGAAATACCATATACAAAAAATACAATACATTACATAAAATTTAATGTCGTACATATTGTAAATGTTCTTTCACTGTCTAATTTCTTCCCAAATCTAAAATCCACTAGCTACATAAAATAAAACACACTGTCATGTGTGATTATTATTAATATCAATTAAGCTACTTTAACTATTTATCTAGTTATTGAATTTAAACCATAAACACACATGTACACGTCCTATTTGGGCAAAGATTAAAACTTCAGGTGACACACCTCTATAACGAATGTCATCTTGAAAAACCAAATTAAATACAAATTTTTATAAAAAAAAAGGAAAAACATTTGATAATAGTTCATAAAGTATGTTGCTATTTCTTGCATTGAAAGACTGACCTTGGTTAGAAATCTTTTGGTTAAGCTCAAAAGGCAACTTTATACTAAATGGTCAAGATTTTGAAGACGTGTTTAAACTTTAAAATTATTACTAAGATGTTAAAATCAACAATTTTACAAACTTTTACTTATAAAAATCCTTTGGCTGGCCTAAAAAAAGTCAACTTTAATGTCTTCTTTAAAAGGGAGAGATCATTGAAGCACTAACATGAATCCTTTTGTTGAACAGGCCTAATCTCACAATAGACTGTTGAATATAAACATGTTTTCCATTCCTAAATAAAAAGTAGACACATTAGTTTATTATCTTGATTTCAAGAATAAAAAGTATGATGCAATTTTCATACCAAATCAGAAAGTTGAACATTTGAGAACAAACTCGGATTAATACTTTTGTCGGGCCCACGTGGAAAATCACTAGAAGTTTCTCTTGACCTGAACAATTCATTAATAAAGAATTAGACACTTCGAACTACCTTTTTGTGGTTATTATGGGAAAAGGGTATATATGGAAAATGTGTAAATGTGGGATTTCTTACCTGTATCCATCTTGTAAGGTCTGTGACACAGGGACAACAACCAATTCAAAGTTTTCCTTTGTTAAAACTTCACAAACTACATCACCTAAAGCAACAATATGTAAAGAATCGATGCATTCACCAAGAAGTGTCCATTCTCCAAAATACCCCCCCTCACTCTTGTCCATTGAAAGCTCAGAGCCACTTTCCATGTCATCAGACATTAAATTGGTTGCATTTTGACTTCTGGTATCTGATTCAAATGTGAATATGGCTACAATGTGACCACAAACTGAGAAGGATTAGAGGTTGGTGCACAAAGTGCAGGATCCACTACACAGAAAGCATGCAAGAAGGTAAGGTTCACTAAGATGGATCCAAAAAGGTTCACTAACATGGATCCAGAAAGTGTTAGGTTTATGGCAAGGGAGATTAATGTTCTTCGTAGGTTAGACCATCCAAATGTGATGAAGCTTTAAGGTTTACTAACATCTAGGGTTTCTGGAAATTTGTATCTTGTATTTGATTACATTGAGCATGATCCTGTTGGACTTGCGGCATCTCCCATGATTAAGTTTACCGAATTACATGTATATCTCTTTCTTTTAGGCAGTCATCTTGTTTATTGAGTAGAACAAAATTTTCTAATAACACAAACCTAAAAAATGTAATACAAAACCTTAACCAATTTCACAGATATGTACCTTATCAACTCGAAAATGTAAACGTACAGCTAAACAAAAACTAAGATGGTCCGTGTGGTATTCACCTTTTTAGTCCCTAAAACTAGCACCCTGATTATATGCATGTAAACTGACTATTTTGCCCTCTATTTCGTATTTTTCTTATTAATTATTCATAGGTAGAACAATTACACAAAACTTTTAAACTTTATGGTTCGCCATCTGAAGACTACTGGGGAAAATCAAAGTTGCCTCATGCCTCTATTTTTAAACCACAATAGCCTTACAAACAGTGTGTGGGTGAGACATTCAAGCATTTCACTCCATCAGCTTTAATGCTTTTGGATTCTCTCCTTGTAGTTGAAACTCATAACCGAGGATCTTCTTCTTCTGCACTATATAGTGAGGTGCACTAAATGACCATCTTACCCTTACTTTCTAAAAGACAAATTTCACAATACTCATCAATTTTGACTTGAAAGGGTAAAAAAGAAGGGCAAAATAGGTAAAGGGTCAGTGTCTTGATACATTAATCCATATATTTTTTTGGGGACAACAAAGCCTTTACCTTGCCACCCTTCAAGTTTGCCCGAGTACCCACTAAGTAAGGAGTTTGATAAAATAGTGCAAGTTTTTGTGAAAATATTGAAAGTTTAAAGCTCATCCAAGGTCATAATTGGGCATATAAACAAAGTTGACTTTTTTTCATCAAGAAAGGCGTAAATGATTTGATTATAAGAAGAACATGTGAGCCATATCTTGCAGTAGAAGGTGCTGATTTTTTTTCATCAAGGAACCTCACAAAGTTCCTAAGAACATAGATCAAGGAAAAAATGAAATTTTATTTCTTTTTCTTCCAATCAACCCTGAAAATTGAAACTCAAAATTGTACGTTGATCCTATTCCATCTGCTGCATAAACCATAGGATTGAAGTCATAGCCCATACCAATTACAAGTTTCTCAAAGACAAAGATAACCTAAAGTAAAATTTTGTTTATCAACAATTGAATAAGAAGAAGTGAAAAAACAATGCAGAATGATAGAGACGATGCTGACCCACGTCACGAACATGTATACCACGCAAAACTACACTTTGAGCAGAAGGGGAAGGTCCAATTTGGTCAACAAAGTATATCATTGAATTATAACATGTTTGTTATGCCAACAAAAACATGGAAGATAATATTTTGTTAGTGATTGTAGATTTAAATTGCCTGTGAACACACCCTTATTTCTCCATCACAGAACAATCACCAAACATCATATCCTCAACACCCATTTACAACCTTGAAGCGCCACCGCACAACCTCACATTCAAATTGAACCAGAAAAGGAAAAAACAATACCTTTGGTTCTTTGAGGTGCGATCGATTTTGAGAAAGGAAAAAGATAACTGGTGATTTTAGGTGACCTGGTTTGTCAATTGAAGTGTGAAGAGGGAAGAAGACATCCGATCAATTAAAGGCAGAAGGAAGTTAGGAATTTTGGAGCCTGTGATTGTTGATTTTTAATTAAGAAAGGGAAGAACAAGATGCAGGAAGGGTTTGAATAAACCATTTTTACGATCTCTTGTAAGCATGATAAATTGTTGTGAGCTCTAAGAATTATGTGCGGTCTGGTTCTATAACACCCAAAGTTTTGAAGGCCAAGAAAGGAAAGAAAACCCTAAGTTTAGGGGTCGGCTCGGCAAGTCCAAGGAGGGACTCGACGAGTCCGAGCGGGATCATGATCGAGGCATAAGTGACCAACTCGGCGAGTCGGCCAAGTGGACTCGGCGAGTCTGGTCTGTGCGTGGAAAACCCTAAATTCGGGACTTGGAGCCTATATAAACGTCTTAATCTTCTTCCTAGGGTTCCTTACTGCCTCTTTAGCCCTGGATACCAAACCCTAGCCGTCATATCCTTTGATTGAGCCATTTGTTGCCTTGGAAGGTGCATTAAAGCTTGGAGAAAGAAGAAGAATCTTGAGAGTGCAAAAAGGGGGTTGTAGATCCGAGATTGGGAAGACATTTCTGAGCTTTTGGAGGTAATAAGCTAGTCCTTGGACTCCCTTGCACCTAGATCTATGTGTGTGTTAGGCATTCTTGGCATGATAGTAACCATTCCGAGCTAGAAGTCCTGATCTGAGGTTGCTACCTCAGATCCATGCTTGTTTTGGTCTAGTGTCCCATAAAGTATCTGCCCTTGAGCTGATTATGGAGCCTTCTTGCCTTAAACCCTAGTTTATGGTGTATTTTGCTTAGATCTCCTTCTCTACACGTAAAGTTTGCAACTTTACGTGAGGAATAGGCTTGGCAAGGGTAGACCTACAGATTTGAGTCCCTGCATGACTCAAAAGTCCCTGCATGACTCAAAACTGAGGGATTGGTATAGAAGTTTTCAAAATGAAAAGACAGTTTTGTAAAAGAGAGTTTTGAGAAAGAAAACGGTTTTAGAAAAGCAAAAAGAATTCAGAAAGAAAAGAACTTTGAAAAGAGAAAAGAGGTGTGGTGCATGCAATCAGCCGAGCTCAAGTAAGTACCCCAAAGTACCCATACAAGTTTATGTTATGCTTATCAGTTGATAGAACAGCATGCTAGATTAGGACTAAGGATCTAGGAATGATGCCTTACGTTCCTATTATATGTGTTTTGAGCTGCATGATAATGTTGATTAGACAATAGTGGGATAGCCTATTTAGGTTATGCCTGAGTTTATGAGTTTATGTTGCATGCTAGTTCAGTTTCTTGCTATGTGGATATGATTGCTTGAGTATGTTGTGGTTAGATTTTCCCTTGTCTGAATGTTGCTTGCTTTGTGCATTGTGAGATTTTGAGTGATGGGAGTTAGCCATTAGGCGGATACGTCACGTCACATGTGATCAGGGTTGAATAATCTCAGAGTGCTGGATTTGGCCCTATTGCGCAGCTCTTGTCTGAGTCCAACCGTTGTAGGGACGAGTCTTTTACTTGAAGGATTATCTGAGCCTCGTCACATGTGATGGTATCTAGGTGATAGCTAAGTGGCATCACAAGGAGACCTTCAGCAACTGAGGACAGGTTGAGTTGAGTCAGAGGTTTCCCTAGGGTAAGCCTATGATGAGATAGTGCTGGGAGCAGTAGTAGTGGATAAGGGACTTGGTGGAGTCAAAGAAATTCCTGAGGAGAGTATGGATAGATGTGGAAGGTAGTATGGGCCCGTACTACTGAAAGCAGAGGATCCGTACTCGATTCGGGAAAGGCCAAGACAAGACCGGGAACCTAGTAGGGAGTGTGTTTGGTCTCGCAGCAGTGATGAGTTTCTGATAGTGGATGTATTATATTTTCAGTATGGTGACATTGCGAGAGAGACCAGCGGGCGGATCAGGTGCTGGAGAGGGATCAGGCTCGGGTTCAGGGGCTGAGCAGCTCGAGGAGCGAATGAGGGAGTTGATATCCGCCAAGGTTACGCGCAGTATTTTGAGTCAGACTCCTATGATCTTTGGCACGGTCAAGGAGGGTATATTGGAGATTTTGTATGAGAGGTTGGGAGCCTTCCATACTGAGATGATGGCTTTGATGGGAGCACATACCTTGACATTTCGGGAGTTCAGGGCTTGTGGGGCACCAGATTATCATGGGGCTAGGGACCCTATCGCTAGTAGCAGATGGTTGGCCGATGTTGCCAACGCATTCCCTACAAGCCGGTCCCCTGAGGGGGACAAGGTCAGACTCGCTTCCTGTCTTCTGAAGGACAGAGCGAGGGATTGGTGGGAGGATATTGGTCATGCTTTGGGGGATGACGCCGCGTTGGACGCGATGACCTGGAGCGATTTCTTGGCCAGGTTTAGGGCGGAGTTTTCGCCGATTATTGAGGTGCAACAGTTGGCATGGGAGTTTCAGGACTTGACGCAGACCACTGAGATTGTGGCGGAGATCACCGCCAAGTTCAGGGAGAGGGCTCTTCTTGTACCACAGTATGTCGCGGATGAGGAGATAAAGAAGGCCCGATACCATGAGATGTTGAGGGATGACATCAGAAAGTTCGTGAGCAGATCCAGCTGTAAGACGCTGGAAGATATGATTTCTCGGGCTAGAGAGAGGGAAATTGATTTGGAGCAGATTCAGAAGAGGAAGCCGGATGAGGTTCAGGTAGCTGCAGGTTCGGGCAAAAGGCCTAAGGGATCGGATTCGAGGTCGAGGGATTTTCAGGACCGCAGCAGGTGCGGGAAGTGTGGCAGGGCGCACGGGGGCGCGTACAGGAGTGGTAGCGGTGGTGAGTCTGGCTGTTTCAAGTGCAGTCGGACTGGTCATTTCAGCAGGGATTGTACTGTTACCACCTCACAGGGATCAGACCTGTTATGTTTTCACTGCAACCAGCGGGGCCACAAGAAGGCCCAGTACCCCAGTTTGTTTTCAGCAGAGCGGGTGGGGGCACCTGCCCCTGCAACTTTGAGGATCACAGACGGTCATCAGGGCCGTGCAGAGGCGTCTGCAGTAGGAGGCAGAGCTCTTCAGATGACTACATTGGAGGCGTGGTCAGCACCAAACGTTGCAGGTATGCGATTTCTGTTTTCAGTTCTTTTATTTGTACATGATTATATTGTTATGGTTCTGCATCCTTATCGGTATGAGTATTTTATTTTTGAGCGGTTGATTGTGATCGAGTTATATGCCATCTACATACCTTGGATATCCGAATGGTAGTGAGGGGATGTGCCTTATTGGAGAAGGTTGCATAGGATGCAGTAACTGT
The DNA here is from genome assembly GCF_051521515.1 of Lactuca serriola. Lineage (NCBI taxonomy): Eukaryota > Viridiplantae > Streptophyta > Magnoliopsida > Asterales > Asteraceae > Lactuca > Lactuca serriola. The sequence continues at coordinate 92,366,874 of NC_136413.1, read as the reverse complement.
AGCATGCTTGGGAAGGACTTGGTATGTCTCGCTAGATTGGAGTTGTGTAGTGTTAGAGATGGGTTGGTTAGATCCCTAGCTATGGTAATCTTGGGTTTCCTCAGCAGATTGATTATGGAATGGTAGCAAGGATTGGGATTTCTTTTTGAGTATTGAGCAACAAGGGGTAAGCAGGATCGAAGTGGGGGAGAATCCTCCGAGTGTGCAAAGGTAGGAGCACGCAGACCTAGAATGAGTGCGCAACCTCCGAGAAGGAAAGGAAGTAGTTCAGCGTTCGATGGATTGAGGATTTCAGGGTTGGGAGTTTGAGAAACTCCCCATTAGCTAGAACGTGTGATGGTAATGGTTAGTACGTGGTTGGGAATTCAGGTTGTGGATCGCCCGTAGGACTCGAGGGAGTCGGAATAAGGATCTTGAGAGCTATTGGCACATTGGTGCCTTCGTATTAGCAGTCAGTGGTGGAAGTGATGTAAGACTACGGGGAAGTCGTAGCATTCACTAGCAGTCAGTGGTGGAAGTGATGTAAGACTACGGGGCAGTCGTAGCATTCACTAGTAGTCGGTGGTGGAAGTGATGTAAGACTACGGGGCAGCCGTAGCATTCACTAGTAGTAAGTGGTGGAAGTGTTGTAAGACTACGGGGCAGCTGTAGCATTCACTAGCAGTCAACAATGGATGGTGATGTAAGACTACGGGTAAGCCGTAGCATTCCTTAGTAGCTTCGTTAGCGGAGTTGGGGCGAGGCCCTTATCTCCTAGTGATCTGATAGGGATCAGAAATGGGTAGTGGATGAGAATGGTAGGGAGTTTGCCTGTATAGCCCTAGAGAGGTGAGACCTTGGAGAGGCCGCTCCAGGATATAGTCGGGTGAGACCCGTGGGCGAGGCCCGAGCGAGAGTTATTAAACTAGTGGGACTAGAAGGATAGAGGCGGGTGGGACTCGTGGGCGAGGCCCGTGAGTTTCAGCAGCGCAGGTGGGACCTGGAAGGGACTTGAGTGTCAAGTTAGGGGATCGGGAATCCCAGGTTTGTAGTGCTTGAAGGGCAGAATAGATTGAGCAGTTATAGGTGGTCGAAGTTTCTTTGGGAGTCGTTGGGAGCGACTAGTGGTGGTGTTGGAACTAGCTACTGGTGGGAGTCGGTAATCCAGACATTGATAGGTTGGTAGGGACCAGGGTGCTCTCAGTTCATCCGGAAGGCAGACAAGGAATAGCATAATTTTCGGTCAGTAGTACTGCGGGTAAGCAGTGTATGGTGGAATTCAGTTAGTTGAATCGAGGGGTGCTCGACACCAAGTTTTGGCAGAGAGGAGTGTCATTGATTACTGATGGTGATGACCCGTTCTGGGGAATAACGGGGGTGATGGAGTTGGTGAAGGATAGAACCTTCACAGTGTCAGAGGAAATAGTTGGATATGGAGCTTTGCCTTGGGAAGGCAAGGAATTTGCGCAAGGAAAGAAGGGGTGAACCCCTATAGGTTCAGTGCAGTACTCGGTGAGTACCAAAAGGATTATCGGTTGAGTAAGTCGTGTTTCTGAGTTGTTCCGGGTCAGGTTTGACCCGAGGTTGATCCGCGAGGTATATGTTAGTCAGAATGACTAGGTGGAAGACCAGCGAAGGTAGGCAGCTGGTTTTGGGATAATTGGTGGGTAGTGGAGGCAGATCCTAGGCGGTGGGCCATGGCAAACTTCGAGGACGAAGTTTAGTTTAAGTGGGGGAGAGTTGTAACACCCAAAGTTTTGAAGGCCAAGAAAGGAAAGAAAACCCTAAGTTTAGCGGTCGACTCAGCAAGTCCAAGGAGGGACTCGCCGAGTCCGAGCGGGATCCGGATCGAGGCATAAGTGACCAACTCGGCAAGTCGGCCAAGTGGACTCGGCGAGTCTGGTCTGTGCGTGGAAAACCCTAAATTCGGGACTTGGAGCCTATATAAACGTCTTAATCTTCTTCCCAGGGTTCCTTACTGCCTCTTTAGCCCGGCATACCAAACCCTAGCTGTCATATCCTTTGATTGAGCCATTTGTTGCCTTGGAAGGTGCATTAAAGCTTGGAGAAAGAAGAAGAATCTTGAGAGTGCAAAAAGGGGGCTGTAGATCCGGGATTGGGAAAACATTTCTGAGCTTTTGGAGGTAATAAGCTAGTCCTTGGACTCCCTTGCACCTAGATCTATGTGTGTGTTAGGCATTCTTGGCATGATAGTAACCATTCCGAGCTAGAAGTCTAGATCTGAGGTTGCTACCTCAGATCCATGCTTGTTTTCGTCTAGTGTCCCATAAAGTATCTGCCCTTGAGCTGATTATGGAGCCTTCTTGCCTTAAACCCTAGTTTATGGTGTATTTTGCTTAGATCTCCTTCTCTACATGTAAAGTTAGCAACTTTACGTGAGGAATAGGCTAGGGAAGGGTAGACCTACAGATTTGAGTCCGTGCATGACTCAAAAGTCCTCTGCATGTATGAAGGACCGGATGACTCGGCGAGTAGCTTGAAGATGAGGAGGAACTCGACAAGTGGGATGAACAGCTCGTCGAGTCGGATGAAGTTGGGCATGAACTCGGCGAGTTGGAAGAACAACTCGGCGAGTTGGATGAAGATTTCCTTGTACTCGGCGAGTCAGGTCGCGGAACCCCAAACCCTTCGAGTTAAGACTCGAGTCAGCGAGTCGAGCAAGGACTCAGTGACTTGGACAGGACAGGATTCAGGAATCAGAAGACTCGGCGAGTCAGGGGCTGACTCGGCGAGTCAAGTCGCGATTGGAAGGACTTTGAGCATAAGAACTCGGCCAGTCAGTAAGTCGACTCAGCGAGTAGGGTTGACCTGGAAGGTTGACTTTGACCAGGACTTTGACTTAGACCAGAGTTGGCTTGGTAGTCTTTCGGGGGTCAGTTAGACTCAGTGTCGCATTGTTATTGGTAGCTCGTGGAGCGGGTGGAGCCGGAGTTCAGAGAGTTGTCGGGCAGTGGCTAGTGGGATCGTCAGCAAGTTCAAGTAGTGCATGTGAGTTTCCCTTTGTGTGAATGGGTCTAAGGCCACAATGCCGGCCCATGTAGTTATGAGTAGAAGACCCAGGGGTTAGCCCTAGGCACAGTATGCTAGTATGATATTCGGGACGAGGTCCAATGGTAGAGGGCGGGTGCCCAAGGAACGGTATATGTGACAGTTTATACTTGTTGTATGTGTGATACTTGTATGTGCCTGGTAGGGAGGTGAGTGTGGGCGAGGTCCCGTATCTCACCAATAGCAGAGTGTGGATGGTGTTCCACATCTCAGTAGCAGCAGAGCAGGGGCAAGGCCCAAGTTAGGGAAGGAGTGAGGGTAGGCTGGGCCCGTACCTCACTATCAGCAGGAGTATGGACGGGGTTCCATGACTCATCAGTAGCAGGACACGGGCGGGGCCCAGAGACAGGCGAGGCCTTAGAACAAGATCTGTTAGTATGTATTTATCTTATGTGATGTGATGTGATATTTTTATGTGCTATTATATGTTAGTGGGCGGGGCCCTGTGACGGCCGGGGCCTAAGTGAAACAGATCTGTATCCGAGTGTGGCTCGAAGCCAGGCGGGGCTTGGAGCGGCGGGGTCGTTGTAGCGGGCGAGGCCCGAGGTAGGGGGCGAGGCCCAGGATAGGGGGCGTGGCCCATTATGTGCAATATGTGGTTATGAATGGTATGTGGTAAGGTGGGGAACTCACTAAGCTTCGTGCTTACGATTTTTAGTTTTGGTTTCAGGTACTTCCAGTAGCGGATGATGGAGCTCGGGATGATCGCATGGCACACACCATAGATTAGTCAGCCTGGGAATGTTTTACTCTGATAATGAACATGTGTTTTGAAAACTAATACTCTGTTTATGTTTTTAAATGATGATTTTACTTTAAGTAATATTGTATTAAAAGAAATTTTTAGTCTTGAAATTTGGGATGTTACAGGTTCAAAGCCCTAGTATCTTTATTGATTATGTGAAGATGGGCCATATGCAAAGATAAAAAGACGAAGGCGAACCATATCTGAAGAATTTTGGGCAAAGGTATGGTTAGATCTGATTCAAAGCATATCTATAGATATCAAAACGGTGATGTAATTAGCAGAGCTTCACTAATTAGGTCATGGAAAAGAGAAGGGGTTTTTAGCTGGTAGAAAATGAGAATAAGGCGAGGGTTTTAATTTTTTGGGATTTGATTGTCCCCCTTAGCTATTCAATATGGAGAGCACGCGTTTGATGAAAACATTATAAAACGATATGCATAGACGACACGCCTTTTATGCTGAGTGTCCTCCGTGTTTTTTTTTTGTTCCGACACTAATTTTCAAAACATGCAAAAATGTGTGTCCTAAATCCTTCAAATTTTAGAAGATATGACATTATTTTAAGGACACACAGTTTTACGTATCGTAAATCACTGCGTGTCATGGTTCATGTGTCATTAAAGGCCTATACCCTAGTAGTAGTCCATGGAAACCTTAGAATTAGACCCAATAAGCATATTTGATTTAGATGTGTTCTTAAGCATTTATGCTTCGACAACAATCAACATTTTAGTCAAATCAATTATGGTCACGTTGATATTTCTCATATAAGAGTTCTCAATGAACTAATTATATGACTTTGGAAGCGAAAGAAGAACCACATCATTGGCTTGCTTCCATAGGAAAACAATACCAATTCTATCCAACTTGTCAATGTACGATTTCTTTTCAGAACGTGCATACATACAAGGTTTTCATCTTGATGTTTATATGCCAATAGGGATTGGGTAGTATCGTATCTTTCAACTTGAGGAAAACGTGATGTTTGGGAGAGTCACAAGGATGTGCAAGAAAGATGATGTCTAGTTCCATCATTTCCTATGGAAGGGAAAATAATTGCACCTTGACTTGAAATTGGAAGACCATCTTTAGAAGACTGAGGAAAACTATTTTCTTCCGAATGAGGAAGACCATTTCTATAATATATTTTAAAAATAGGAGAAAAAGAGAATTCATGTTAGTTGATTTTAATCCTTAATTATTAACCCATAAATTTAAATTAAAGCTAGGATCTATATTTTCAATTCGAACTTTGAAGAGTGATGTTGTAATCAAATTTGAATCTATTTTAGGTAGGTAAGGATTTTTCCAATTCTAATCTTAGGAATCTCCTAGATCTCTCGAGATTCATTGATTCTTATCAATGGCATGTTTAATCTTGGATTATGTTCTCACTTTTGTGAATGGGATGCCGAGGACCACAAACGAGATGTGATCAACCATGCAAACCCGCTTGACAATCTTGACGTCATTTATCATCTCACATTGTTGTACCGATAAACCACAAATGCTTCATCAACAATGATAATTTTCAAAATGTCCACCATATCTCTTTATAGTCGCTATTAGTGTGCCGGTTAGCCACACACGTTCCACTAACGACATATAACTAAGAGTGAGATTTTAAATATGGTTTACTTACTTTATATTATTATACTTATTAATGAGATTATGTCCTATCAAATCCATTCGGCTAACAACCCTCCACAACACAGGAGAGCGGTGGGTGAGGGTGGACACCCATTCAACGACCATTTTATAGGTTATTTCCTTGTTCCCTCCTTATAGCATGGTTTTGTGAACAAGGCATACTAGCGATTTGTCTAACTTCTCTTACACATATATTATATTAATCTTTTATTATATGTAGTATAAAGTGTATTTTAAAACTTTTCTAAAATACTATGTTGAAGTTTAAATTTTTGAAATTAATATAAAAATAAACCAATTTTTATTTAATATTTATCTTTTAGTTAACCAATTAGTTAATTTAATTAAATCAATATAGATCAAATAATTATTTACAATTAAACAATTAATAAAAATAATCCAGTTTAACCTTATCCTAAGCTTTCTATTTTTCGAAAAAAGCCTAGGGTTTACTAGGTTTTAATTGTTCAAAATTTAAGGCTCTTAAAATAACAAATAAGGAAACAAGGCAAACCGTAGAAGTGAACCTTAAATTTCGAAATTTAGGCAAGCGGGCTAGGTTTTCTAAAACCCTTGCGAATTTTGAAAATATTAGGGTGGATGCTAGGGTTTCAAGAACCCTATGGAATTTTCGAAAATACCTCCTTAGGGTTTAGTTTCTATAAACCCTAATTTTGATCTATTCAAATTTGTGCAAGATCAATGAGAAAAATGGCTCTTGTACCACTGATGAGTTTTATATGTTATAAATAGTCTATTTTTGGCTGAAAAATATAAACCTTAAGCTCACATGTACCTTAAAGGATCTATGTTATCACTATGATTTGCAAACAACTATTGAATATCAAGATCCCTAGAATATTGGAGGTATTTTCGAAATTATCAGAGGGTTATACATATTACATACCTTTTGTTTATTATATTAATTTAACAATAATTCCTTCTAGATCTAGCCTTATAAAGCAAGCACCAGAAATCTCATGCCTCTAATGGCTCACACCTAAACCCTAGCAAATTGGAGGAGTGTGAGGAAGGGAATTTTCGAAATTCTCTTTGGAATGAAGTGTATTTTGAAATACATAACCCAAGTGGGTTTATATAGGTGATAAGGAGGGTAAGGATAAGACATGTTTCCTTAGATAAGCCATTATCCTTTTATTGCTTCCTAAGGTATTCCAAGCTTCCTTAGAGCCCAAGAATACCTCTAAAAACCCTATAACCATCTAGAATTTTGTCCGTCCTCCTAGGGAGGTTCTAGAATTGGTTAATGTTTAACTTTTGAAGATTCTCACCATTAGTCCTTCCGCTTTTAATTAGTCCAACTAATCTCAAAATGAATTCCATTTAATTTCTGATTAATTCTTAATGAACCAATATAATTTCTGATTAATTCTTAATGAACCAATATAATTTCTAATTAATATATTATTCACAAAATATATTAATAAGTCATTTATATTGATTTCTAATTAATTTATTAATCATATAATAAATTATTAAACCAGTCTCTCTCTACAAAAAGCATTCTAGTCAATTACAAGGTTTAAGGTCAGCCCTAAAGAATTTTGCTAATAATTCAAGATTATACAAGTTTAATTATTCTCTTAGACAACTAATCTGACACGATCTCGGAGAGGTCTCGAAACAGTCCGGTCTCGTAGTTCCAAACATTCAACAAGAACATTACGAGAAACAAAATGAGAACCATTAGAACCGAGTCCATAACAAGTCATTATGGGTCGGATAACAAGTATTAAGAACTAATGAAGCAAATCGGCAAGAGCGATAAGGTAAATTATGACCAGTATGAGAAGGACCACATAAAATATATGAAGCAAACCAGAACAGTTCATATATCCTACAAACCATGGACGAAGATATGGTGCTAAGCTTATGGCATGTAAAAAACCTACAAAAATTCTATATATAACAATGAGGAATGAAATATAATGACGGCAAGATGGTTTAAAATAAAAGCAAAAGGAAGTTCTCCATGTGACTTATGATGGGCACAGGACACCACCACAAGGTCGCAATATTACCTTAATGAAATTATAGCTACATATTCTTCAAAGCAACATAGATTATAAGCGGAACACGGCACCTCAGCAAGGTCATATTATTATCTTAATGAAATCATAACTACATATGCTTCAAAGCAACAAGACTTATTAAAGGCACACGACACCCCCAACAAGGTCGCAATATTACCTTGATGTAATCATAGCTACATATGATTCACATCAAACTTGACTTATGAGGCACACATAAAACCGTGGCAAGGTGCCTTGATGAAATCATAGTTACATATGATTCAATAAAACATGAATTATGAGAGGCACAAGATACCCCGACAAGGTAGCAACATTACCATCGTCAAATAATACTAGCATATGGTTATGAGTAGCAAGAGGAAAATGATACTCTGGTCGGAAAACAAACTAATTTACAAGATAACCCCAATATACAATACCAAGTCACAAAAGGACTAGGAAAAATTAATCGAGGGTGAAAGAGAAAGGAATGTAAGGAACAAAAAGGTAATTACAACCATTGAGTATTAAGATAAAAGCTTTATCAATAAAATAACCAAGTCAAAAACAAATTGGTTACACTTACAAGTCATCCCTATTGACTTGCTTGCTAAGACACATTAAACATAACCAATTCAGACATAAATAACTCAAGAAGACATCCCAACAACTTGAGCATGTAGGAAATTATTCTATTGAAGGCAAGCCTTGTAGTTAACCTCTAAAAGTGAATGTTAATTCTCCAAAAAAGAAATCCTCTTAGAAGCAGCACAAAATTAATCTCTCAACTTAGTGTGATGTTTCCCAACCTCAAAGAACATCTCCTAACCAACCGACTTCATACCTTTCAGCTCCCTACAAATTCACTTCGGCGTAGAAGTAATGATCATGCAGACTTACCAATCAATCATAAAATTTTGACTCTTTCTCGTTAACAACAACTGAACTATCCTCAACTCGAGCGATAACTTGGCAAGCCTCGTCTAATTCTTCTTGCAATATATTACCAGATCAGCAAGACCCTACAATAAAGAAACTATAATGAGAATAATGGATCTAATTAAAACCGGGATAGGCAAGGTTAGGTGCAAATCCTACAATCAGCAATGGAGCCAGAAGAAGTCTAAAGTTCAACCAAACCATATAGCTTTGATACAAACTGTCTGTTACCCCACACAAACAAACACTAAACTTATGAGAGAAGGATGATTGTTTTGAGCATTCTAACACTCTTAAGGTGTTCATGCAACCCTAAATACCTTGGATCTATGTTTTCACTATTATACATGGAAATATGAACTTTCCAAGGTACTAACTATAACTAGGATACAATTGTCATATACAACACAAGAATCTAGTTAGGATAACATACCTTATTGTGGAGCTTGAAGTCTTGATGTATCTAGCCTTAAGATCTTAGTCCTAATAGTGTGGAAGCCTCAAGTGGAATCACAACGTATCATGGACAAAGAATGAACTTGAGAGAGAATCTCCATGTACCAAAAACTCCATGAACTCTAAGACTAGAGTAAGTCCTAATTTTTGGGCTAGAAGCATCTATTTATATGTGTGAGGAATCCTAGAGTCCTGGGTATAACCCATAACCCAAATCCATACCAATGTGTTTAATGATCCATGGTTCATATGGCCCAACTCTTTATGTATCCATACAATAACTTGGTCCAACATGGAGCATAAGCCCAACACATATAAATATAACTAATTAAAATAATTAGTCCCCATAGATTTAATTAGTCTCTTTTGATCAGTAAATTAATTCCAAATTAATTCTTGATCAATACTAATTAAAATACATGATTTCATATTAATATATTATAACTTATACTATATTAATAAATCATATCCAACATCTTCTCTCAAAAGTCCAACCTAACAAATTGCCCTGATGATATGCAACTCAAATGGACCATGCTACTCTCGGGTCAAGTACATACCAATAATAGTTATGGGATTAGACATCTAATCCAACCGTCTCCCACTTGGATACGTCTAAAACTATTATTGCAACTAAGACTTCATAACCTGACTAGCAATCGTAGCTCTTAAAGCCGCTGTCAAAATATGAACAAATCAAATGACACATCCATTAGATAAGTGATCATATATTCCTCCATTCTAGATATCATATGGACTGAAACATGGATTATAATCATTCTCTCAGTCCATTTGTTGTTTCCCAATTTTCGATTTATGACAACTGACTAATTGGAAAAATCGAATCTGTCCAGGCTTGGCCAAGCACTTAGGGGTGTCATCACTAAATCATTGAGGGGCCCACATATATCTCTTTTATCATTATGAGGTAAAAGGAATGGATAAACTTCGACTCATACGCTTGTACTAACTACTTGTTGAATCATACACAAAGGCATGTTTTATAACATCAAGTTATGGATGCGTTTTCATACAATCAATGTATAATTAACTCATAGTCAACAACTCATATATCTAGGTTTGAAGAATATAAGATATTATTGTCTCATGATTCACTTGTGATAAAATCCATGAATTGATTCAAATGAGCGTGGGTTTAATCCAATACTTAGAATTTATCAGCACTCATGAATGTTGTAGCAACCATTGCTATGTCTAATTCACCTTAGACAAATCTTACAAGCCAGATTCTGTTGGATTAATGTCTAAGTCCATAACTATAATTGGTAAGACTTGACCCGACCCGGCATGTTCCATTTGGGTTGCATACCATCATGCACTTGGATAGACTAGAATGAGAGAAATAAGACACTTATGGTTATTAATATATTATAAGTTCTAGTATATTAATAATAAGAATAATAAGATTATTTAATTAGTATTGATCAACAATTAATCTAGGATTAACTAAGTGATCAAAAGAAGACTAATTAAATATATGGGTTGATTGTGTAAATCATCCATACTTGTATAATGGGCTAATGCTCCATGGATAATCAAGTTGGGGTAAAACCCATAAGATGGTTCATGGATGCTCCATGGTGTATTTGTACCCATGGATCATGGAAATGAAAGGCCATGTCAATTAGGGTTTACATGGTGTAACCCTAACTATATAAGCATCTTATTATTGAGGAAAAATCGGCCACTAGAGACACTAGTATGATTCTAGAGAGGGCTAGCCGATTTCATGAGTTGTAAGAATTCTCTCAAGTTATTCTAAGTGTTTTGATGATTGTGATTCGATTTAAGGTGTCACACTTGGGGCACTAGGCACTCAAGCTTCATGAAGACATTCTACACCAAAGAGGTATGTATTCTATCTTGCTATAGTCATTGTTTTGTATGCTAGATTAGGATAATACCTTGGAAGTTCTTATTTTCATGTATAATAGAGAAAACATAGATACAAGGTATTTAGGGTTGCATGTACACTTAGGAGTGTTAGAATGCTCAAAACCCAACAGTGGTATCAGAGCCTAGGCTTGTTTTCTTGTTATACTTGCAAAAGAAGCTAGAAAATCGAGTTTTGATGCTGTCTGCCCAGCAGACTCGCCGAGTCCATGAATGGACTCGCCGAGTCCAAGGCAAAATGCATCCAACTCACCGAGTTGGTTCATGCACTCGACGAGTTGGAGCCCCAGACAACATATTTTCGAGTTTTTTGGCTAGAAATGGACTAGGAACATTACCCTAAGTTGTTTTTGAACTTATAAACTTGTTTTTGATGTGGTAATGTTCATGCTAATCCATTTTCAAAGATAATTGTCAATAGATTCATGTTTTGTATTAGTTTAAAGTTTAGACTAATTACATGAAAAAGTTTGATTTGAATTATCTTGTTCTTATGAGTTGCTTAGATTAATAGAAATGTTGAGTGAAATAGTTGTTTTCAATCCATTTTAATCTAAGAGTTGAGTATAAAATGTGTTTGTGTAACTTGTCCTCAAGTTACATGAAGAGTCACATTAAAGACTCATAAAATTCATAAGTGTTGGCAATGGTTACAAAATGAAGAGTCTTGTGTCATTGAATAACTTTTTATGACTCCATAACTTGTCCTCAAGTTATGGAAGTTCAAGAATCACTTCATTAAAGAAAAATATGTAACCATAATTAAATCCATAAGTTATAAAATAAAGAAAAGTTAGTTCTTTTATTAGTTTAAAGTCTTCCATAACTTGTCCTCAAGTTATGGAACTTGAAGAGTTTTTGGATTAAAACTACTTTAAACACATAAGTTATGGAATTAATTAGTTTTGAATAGTTTCAAAACTTGCCCTCAAGTTTTGGAATTTGAAAAGTTTTCAAGTATGAATACTTTAATTCCAAGTTAGCCCTTAGAATTTTAAAAGTTAAAATTCAACCCTTATACTTTATAATATTATAAGTTAATAATATATATATGTATAAGAGTAAAGTCAGTCTTACCGCTAGTACGCCTCATTCACGAAGCCGGTCTATAAGGTGGGTATAAGGTTGTTGCCTATAAAATGGCAACTTAATGGGTGTCCACTCTCACCCACCGCTTGCTTGACTGGTGGAGGGTCGTTAGCCGAACGGGTTTGACAGGACTAGAATTCTCCCTTCATTAAAAGTATTAATGAAAATACTAAGTAACTAAACTCTTAATAATACCCAATCTTAGTTACTTAGGAAAATGTGAATAAGGTGCTAATCCATGAAATTACACTTTACACTTTGTCAAAGTCGTTAGTGGAGCGTGTGTGGTTAACCGACACACTAACTTGGACTTAACAAGGTAGGTAAAGGGTGACTTAATACTTATCATAGTATCGATGGAGCGTGTGTGGTTAACCGGCACAACGATTGAGGGGTAATTTATTAAGGGTACCAAGTGATTTGCATGGCTACTTCACACCTTGTTTTGTGATCCTCGGCATCCCAGTCACAAAACCTGAAGGGCACACTCGAGATTGAAACATGCCTTTGAAAAGTTCAATGAATATCAAAGATCTAGGAGTTTCAAAACCAATTAAAACCTAATAATACATTTCGTTTATCTTGGTGGAAATTGGTGAATCGTCATTCACCTACCTTCAAATATTTCATAGCTTGGATTACGGCTTACCTCTTCTAAGTTATAAAATAGTTTGTTGGGTCCTAGCCTTAATATTTCATATTGGGTGTCATATTAAGGACTTTAAATCAACTATCTTGAATATCTCCCAAAAGATGTCTGGTTTAGACACCTATGATCTTCCCAAATCTCTTGAAACAAGGTTTCCTAATGAGGATGATGTCCCATGGATATCATACTTCTTTCACCTCCTCCAATCATTCTCCCTAACCCACAAGTTCTTGAAAAGTTTAAGGTCACTCAAGCCCTATTGGCAAGGCAAGGTCTAGGTGTGGACACATCTTGGAGATGTACTCACATATTGACAAGCCGGGAGAGTTGGGTGTCAAAGTCTTGAGAAAGTTGGTGGTTCAATCACTTTCTAAGTCACATTGTGAGTTCCTTTGGAACACCTATGAAACAGACTATGACAAGACCCTTAATGATCTTATCTGTTTGCTAAGATCAACTTCCTAAAACTTTATGGACAATTACAATGATAACATTGGATATCTAGTAAAGCTCTCTCTTCCCAGTGGAAAGGGATCGGCCATAGTCAACTCGGTTGACCAAATGGTAAAGAGAAAAGCTAAGTTTGTGATAGTCCCATGTACCATTATCAAAGGGTCCATATGTTTATGTTGCCAAAGGAAGGGGCATTGGTTGCGAAGCTGCCAAATTTACCTAAGGGTGTTAAAGTCAATAAGTTTGACTCTACTTCAGGTAAAGTCCACTATCTAACTCTGTTAAGTTTCTATTCTGAGATTCTTGATACATGATGTGACTGGGTCACATGGTGATGTTTTAAGAATCAAAGAAATGTGAAGAAACTTAAAGAAAGAATATGCTGAATCTGATCGCGTAGATGGATTTCTATCGCATAGCTTGAAAAATCGGATTCTTGAGCTACTTCTTAGGAGTTATGAGATATTGCTTAGGAATAGATAACAACAAGTCTTCATATGGATTGTAAGGATAAGTTTTTCCGCAAAGTTTTAAAATAAAAGATAAATTTTTGATTTTATTTATTTTAAAATATCCTTACAATGGCATTTGAGGAAAATTGTTGCTTATATGATTCCATTAATAGCAAGAGTGGAAATATGAAATTGATTCTTTCATTTGTGGTAATGTCTAAATTTACCAAATAAGGAAAGATTCCCATCACCCAAGTTTCAATTGGGCCGGAAGTTGGAATCATGCAAGTTGTATAGCATGATGAATGAGAACTTTCAAGTATTGGGAAATTAAGACTAATTACTTGTTCACATGGATGTGTGAGTCAAGTAATGGACTAAGGGATCGAGTACACATTCTTGTGCACTGATTAAGTCCACCACGAAAGTTTGATAAGACTATTCGTCATAGTTTACTAAAGCTCAGTAAATATGATTATACTTACATGCTTAAGTATAACTCTGAGACATTGGGAAAAGGTTCCAATGTAAGGCAGAGCGAATAAGAAGAATCAAATTAGGCAGAAGGATAAGAGTTTCTCAAATCTGAAAAGATGGGAGAGTACTTTAGTATCAGTTCTGTGATCATCTTAATGATTAAGAAACCATAGCACAATTAGTTCTCTAAGGAAATCTTAGTGCATTCTTATGACTAAGAAGAGGAACTTGAATTGTTGAAGTGGTTAAATCAAGAAGATGAGTCGTACTTCATTCCAATACAAGTCTTAGAGTCATACTCCAAGATTGTAACTTGAGTGACATGTCTTAAAGAAGGTTTAAAACACTTGTCAAATGTAAGAGTAAAAGTTTTCTACTCTTGTACATTTGAAATTGGTAAGTTGTGATGTTTTGGATAAAACAAAGACCAACTAAGGCCAATTGTGTGAAGTGTTTGTCTTGATTAGAATCTGCACTATATCTTGATGTTTGACAAGGGAGTCTTATAGATCAAGAGGACAGTGGGAGTCTTAAAGGTCTTGAAAGTCTCAAGAACTAATCAAGAATAAAACCTGAAGTTCTTCACTAGCACACGACTTGAGGTTTATAACCTATCGTGTTGACATATTCTGTGCCCATTCCAGTTAAAGTTGCCTTTGCATATGAGTTCTTAGAGTTCTCAGTTTGTTGCATAACAACTTGGAATCAATGGTAGGCCCTTGAGCTGCCAGGTGGGAAGAAGTTAAGATTGAGTTCAATCCATATGGTTTTGGATTTGTCATTATCTTTGTCTTATGATTATGATTTTGACAATTCATATGGGTAGGAACTCATACACCATTAAATCTAAGTGTCATAAGGTTTCTCTCTGATTCATGAAAATGATGGTGAGGAAACACTTTCACTAAGTAGATTTTAGCTAGATAGCAATTGTGATATTTGCATTCTCAAAGTCGTTAGTGGAGCGCGTGTGGTTAACCGGCACACTAATATGGACTTATGAGAAGTGGCAAAAAGGTCTAACCATTATGATTACGGCATACCTCTTCATAATTGTTTAGACACACAAGTGTGCTATCTAAGGAAAGGTGTATGATTTTGATAAAGTTTTATCAAAGCAATCTAGTATCAGAAATCTGAACTTTGGTAAGAAATTCAATGAAGTATTGATTTCTAGAAGTCCAGGTGATTTCTGAGAACATGTCAAAGCTAGTGGGAGCATAAGTGTTATGCTAATAATCATCATGTTAGTGGGAGCATGATAATTAAGATAAGTATTGTAAGCTAGCAATGTTAATTATAGAAAACAAAAGTTTCAATTGGGAAAAAGTTGTTTTGCTATAATTAAGGGAGAGGAAATTATACTTCATCTCAAATCTATAAGCTTAGATCGTGAGGTTTTAATCATTTAGTCAAGGATATATATGAATTTCATGTTGGAATGGCTCAACATAAGGAAATTTTGTATATGGGTCCATTATTTGCGTTCTAAAATTCGGTTATGATTACGGCATCCCTTTTCATAATCTGAATTATGAGAACTTGGCAAATTGAAATGGACACATTATAGCAAAAGACTGGTTTAGTCTTTATGTGAGACATCATGAATCGTGTCCCATATGCTTCGGATATAGGATCGGTTACATGTGCTATAATCATCTGTTCTAAAATTTTCCAAATGCCTGGGGCATTAAGAAGGGAAAAGGCTTAGAACTGGATATGACTAAAAGGATTAAACAATTGTCGAGAACAATCTAAGGTTTACCAAAGATTGGTTGCTCAAGGACAGTTGGAAGTATAGTGATAATTCTGGAAGGACCATATTGACATAATCTGTAAGGAAGCAACTCTTGATCAGAAGTAATAGTCAAAATGGAATCTGGAAATGTTTCAAAGTTAGAATTTTCAATCTGTGTAAGATTAAGGAAACTTAATGCAAGAAGGATGTTTCCAAGGAACTGATCTCCTTTGGAATGGTCTGTAATGGTTGTTGTCAAGTCCTTCTGACTTTGTGCATAATCATTACAAGAGGATCAATGCATATGAGTTTAGAATCTAACAGATTTCAGTAAATGGCATGAATTTGGAATTCTTGCATTTGCAGTGTAGATTTGGGAGTGTGAAAAGAGAATCATTGAAGTTATGTTCAATTGATCTAGTTCACAAAGTAAGGATCATAGACAAACATAGTATGCATACTTGGTGTGTGGCATGACTAGTGTTTAAGAAAACATAGTGTACATGCTTGGAGCATGGGACAACTATTGTTTTAAATTCAAGAATATAGTTGATAGCGGAAACAGTATACAATGAATAATGTGTAATCATATGGTGATAGGTTTTGATACCATATTGGATTCTATTATTATTGTGTTTCACTTTGCATGTTTTGACTTCCCGAATAAACTGGGTTATTCTTCTGGAATGACTAGTTATTCAAACTATCCACAGTCGGTCATATGTTGGAAGTAGATATGAATTAAGACTGTCATGGGTTGGCTTGTAGAGGTCTAAGGTGTTGGACAAAGGGCTACAACACTCATGAGTGCTCATAAGTTTTGAGTATTGGATTCAACCCGCGCTCATTGGAATCACTTCATGGATTTTATCACGAGTGATCATGAGACGATAATATCTTATACTCTTCAAACCTAGAGATATGAGTTGTTACTATGAGTTGATAGTACATTGATAGCACGAAAACGCATTTGGTAACTCGGTGCTATAAAACGTGCCTTTGTGTATGATTCAACAAGTAGTAGAACAAGCCATATGAGTCGAAGTTTATCCGTTCCTTTTACCTTCGGGATAAAAGCGATATCTGTGGGCCCCTTGATGATTTTATGATGACAAATGGAAGTGCTCGGCCGGGCCAGGACTGATTTGATTTGTTCAATTAGTCAGTCGTCATAAATTGGAAATCGGGAAACAACAAATGGACAGAGAGAATGATTATAATCCATGTCTTAGTCCATATGATATCTAGAATGGAGGAATATATGATCCCTTATCTTATGGACAGGTCATTGACAAAGGTCAGAGTTCATCTACAAGGTCAGAGTTCGACAGAAGCTTTTGAGAGCTACGATTGCCTGTTGGTTCCTGAAGTCATACGTAATAATAGTTTTAGACTTATCCAAGTGGGAGACTGTTGGATTAATGTCTAAGTCCATAACTATAATTGGTAAGACTTGACCCGACCCGGCATGGTCCATTTGGGTTGCATACCATCATGCACTTGGATAGACTAGAATGAGAGAAATAAGACACTTATGGTTATTAATATATTATAAGTTCTAGTATATTAATAATAAGAATAATAAGATTATTTAATTAGTATTGATCAACAATTAATCTAGGATTAACTAAGTGATCAAAAGAAGACTAATTAAATATATGGGTTGATTGTGTAAATCATCCATACTTGTATAATGGGCTAATGCTCCATGGATAATCAAGTTGGGGTAAAACCCATAAGATGGTTCATGGATGCTCCATGGTGTATTTGTACCCATGGATCATGGAAATGAAAGGCCATGTCAATTAGGGTTTACATGGTGTAACCCTAACTATATAAGCATCTTATTATTGAGGAAAAATCGGCCACTAGAGACACTAGTATGATTCTAGAGAGGGCTAGCCGATTTCATGAGTTGTAAGAATTCTCTCAAGTTATTCTAAGTGTTTTGATGATTGTGATTCCATTTGAGGTGTCACACTTGGGGCACTAGGCACTCAAGCTTCATGAAGACATTCTACACCAAAGTGGTATGTATTCTATCTTGCTATAGTCATTGTTTTGTATGCTAGATTAGGATAATACCTTGGAAGTTCTTATTTGCATGTATAATAGAGAAACCATAGATCCAAGGCATTTAGGGTTGCATGTACACTTAGGAGTGTTAGAATGCTCAAAACCCAACAGATTCATGATAGCCTTGATTCATATCTACTTCCAACATATGACCGACTGTGGATGGTTTGAATAACTTAGTCATTCAGGAAGAACGACCAAGTTATTCTGGAAGTCAAAACATGCAAAGTGAAACACAAGAATAATACTTAATCCTATATAGCCCCAAACTCTTGAGTGTAAATAAAAACCTTTTTATCTAAGCACCATATTGATTAGTCATTATTCATTGTTTCGATTTATCAACTTAATACTTGAATTAAAACAATAGCCATGCCATGCACCAAGCATGCACACTATGTTTACCTATGGTCCGTTCTTTTGTGAAATAGATCAATTGAACACGACTCTAATGATGCTCATTTCACAATCCCAATCCCTTTTGTAAATGTAAGAATACCAAACTCTTGCCATTTATTGTAATCTGTTAGATTCCAAACTTATATGCAATGATTGTCTTGTAATGACTATGCACAAAAGTCACAAAAACTTGGCGACAGACATTACAAATTATTGCAATGGAGATCAACTCCATGGAAACGAAGTCTCATATTCAAAGTACATTCCTTTGAACATCCTTCTTTGCATTAAGTTTTCTAATCTTATACAGATTCAGAGAATAAATTCCACCTATATAAACAATTCCATATTACCATTGTGACTATCACTTCTAAACAAGAGTTTCCTCTTTTCAGAATATGTCAATATGGTCCTTTCCAAAGTTTACATTGTACTTCCAATTGTCCATGAGTAACCAATCTTTGGTAAACCTTAGATTATCCTTGACAATTGTTTAATCATTTTAGTCATATCCGGTTCTATTCCTTTTTCCCTTTTAATGCCCTAAGCATTTGGAAAATTTATAATGGATGTAATCAATCCTATACCCGAAGCATATGGGACAAAATTCATGCTATAAAATTTTTATTTGTCATGTTCTCACAATTCAAACTATGAAAAGGGATGTCGTAATCATAATCGAATTTTGAGAACGCAAAATATATAAAATTTCCTTATGTTGAACCATTCCAAGATAACATTCATATATATCTTTGACTAAAGTTGATTAAAATCTCAATCCAAGCTTGTATAATTGGAATGAAGTATAAAATCCTCTCCCTTAATTATAGCAAAACAACTTTTCAAAGCGAATTGAAACTTTTGTTTTCTATAATTAACATTGCTAACTTGCAAGACGTAACATAATAATCATTCCCCCACTAACATGACAATTTAACTAGCATAAGACTTTATGCTCCCACTACCTTTCACATGTACCCAAAAATCAGCTGGACTTCTAGAAATCAGAACTTTATTGACTTTTTTACCAAAGTTCAGTTTTCTGATACGAGATGCTTTGATAAGACTTTATCAAAATCAAACACCTTTTGTTAGATAGCTAACATGTGCATCTAAACAATTTTACAACTATGAAAAGGGATGTCGTACTCATAGTGTCAATTGTTTATACCTTTTCCATTTCTCACATGTCTATGTTAGTGTGCCGGTTAACCACACGCGCTCAAGTAACAACTTTGAGAATGCAAATATCAAAACTGCTATCTACTGAAAATCTACTTAGTGAAAGAGTTTCCTCACCATCATTTTCATGAATCGGAGATAAACCTTATGAAACTTAGATTTTCTATGGCGTAAGTGCGCCTATCCATGCGAATTTGTCATAACCATAATCATAAGACAAGATTAGTGACAAAACCAAACTCATATGGATTGAACTTGTTTAATCTTAATTTCATGCCACCTGGCAGCACAGGGCCTACCATTGCTTCCAGGTTGTTATGCAAACAATTGAGAACTCATAGAACTCACAAGCATAGTCAACTTTTAACTGTAATAGACACAGAAATAAGAATATGTCAACACGATACGTTACAAACCTCAAGTCGTGGGCTAGTGATTAACAATACTCTTGATTAGTTCTTGAAACCATCTCAATATCTTTTAAGACTCCCACTGACCTCTTGACATATAAGATTCACTTGTCAAGAACCATTCCTTGACAAAAAAAATTATTTAAGAGTTAGTGCGGATTCTTATCAAGATAAACACTTCTTCCAGTTGGTCTTAGTTGGTTTTTGTCTTATCCAAAACATCACAACTTATCAATCTCAAATGTACAAGAGTAAGAAACATGTTACTCTACATTTGATAAGTGTTATAAACCTTTCTTAAAATTATGTCACTCAAGTTACAATCTTAGAGTATGACTCTAAGACTTGTTTTGGAACGATATATGATTTATCTTTTGATATGACCATTTCCACAGTTCATGATTCCTCTCCTTAGCCAAACAAATGCACTAAGGTGTCTTTAGAGGATCAATTGTGATACGGTTTTTATAATCACTAAAATAATCATAAAGCAAGATACTCAAGTACTCTCCCATCTCCTCAGATTGGTGAAACTTTTATCTTTCTGCCTAATTTGATTCTTCTTATTCATTCTGCCAATCATTGAAACCTTTCCAATGTTTCAGAATTACACTTAAACTTGTAAGCATAACCATATTTACTAAACTTTAGTAAATCATAATGAATAACCTAATTAGCCTTTATGGTGGACCTGACCAGTGCACAACCTAATGTACCAGATCTTTTAGTCCTTCACTTGACTCACATGTAGATATGAATAAGGAATTAGTCTTAATTTACAAAAGATGAAAATTCTCATTCATCATACAATACAAGTTTCTTGATTCCAAGTTTCTATCCAATTGAAACTTGGGTGATGAGAATCTTTCCTTATTTGGTAATTATGACACTACAACAAATAAAAAAATCAAATCCATTTTCCAATGTTGCTATCAACGAAATCATATAAACGACATTTTTCACAAATGCCATTGTAAGGATACTTAAAATAATCAAAATCAAAACCTTTTTCTTTTATTTTAAAAATTGCGGAAAAACTTATCCTTACAATGCAAATACATATGAAAAACAAGTTGTTATCTATTCCTAAGCAATCTATCATAACTCTTTAAGCAACAACTCAAAATTCTGATCATCGAACGATGCGATCGAAATCCATCTATTGCGATCAGAATCAGCTTACTCTTTCTTTAAGCTCCCTTTGATTCTTACAAAACATCAAAATGTAATTACATTACATCATGTATTAAGAATCTCCAAAAGAGACTTCATAGAGTTAGATAATGGACTTTACCTGAAGTAGAGTCAAAATTTTTGACTTTACCATCCTTATAATCTTTCAAGTAAATTAGGCAGCTTCGTAACCAATGTCCCTTCTCTTGGCAATTGAAACATATGGACTCTTTGGAAATGGTGCATGAGATTATCTCAGAGTTAACCTTTCTCTTTACCATTAGGTCAAATGACTTGACGATGGCCAATCCCTTTCCATTGGGAAGAGAAAGCTTTTATGCACTTTCAATGTTACCATTACCAATGTCCATGGAAGCATGGGAAGTTGATCTTCCAATAAAATTTGCATTACCATTGCTCCAAATCATTGCTGATTCAGTAGCATCAACCAAATATGTAAGATCATTAAGGGTCATGCCATAGTCTGTTACATAGTAGTCCTTAAAGAACTCATTATGTGACTTAGAAAGTGATTGAAGAACCCATTCAACTGTCAACTTCCTTAAGACTTTGACACCCAACTCTCCCGGCTTGCCAATATGTGACTTAAATATGTGACTTAATCTCCAAGATGTAAGCACATATAGACTTTTCTTGCCAAATAGGGATTAAGTGACGTTGAACTTGTGGGTCAGGGAGAATTATTGGTGGAGGTGCAGGAAGTGAAGTATGATTTCCAGTCCCATTAATGCAAAACAAAGGGATTAATCTTTCACCTTGATTGCCATTTAGGATATCATGTTCATTAGGAAAGCTCTATCCAAAATGATGAGGAAGACCATAGTTGTCTGAACTTAGACATCTATGAGGGATAAATTCAAGTTTTAGTTGATTTAAGTTCTTAACATACACCCAATATGAAATAGTAAGGCTAGGACCCAACAAACTATTTTGTAACTTGCAAGAGGGATGTCGTAATCCAAGTTACAAAATATTTAAAGGTAGGTGAATGATGATTTACCAATTTCCACCATGAAAAACAAAATAAATTATTAAGTTTTAATTGGATTTGAGACTCCTAGATCCTTTGAGATTCATTGAACTTTCAATAGCATGTTTAAATATTGATTGTGCCCTCTCAAGTTTGTGATTGGGATGCCGAGGATCACAAACAAGGTGTGAATAACCATGAAAATTGACTTGGTACCCTTAATGTTATCACCCAATCGATGTGCTGGTTAACCACACACGCTCCACCGATCTATGATAAAACTTAAGTCACCCTTTGCCACACATTTTCAATCCTATGTTAGTGTGCCGGTTAACCACACACGCTCCACTAACGACTTAACAAAGGTGCAAAGTGTAATTTCATGGGTTAGCACCATTTCACATTTTCTTAAGTAACTAAGATTAGGAATTTATAAGTGTTTAGTTAATTAGTATTTATCATTATACTTTTAATGAAGGGAGAATTATAGTCCTTTCCTACTCCTTCGGCTAACGACCCTCCACCAGTCATAGAAGCGGTGGGTGAGATTGGACACCCATTAATCTGCCATTTTATAGGCAGTAACCTTATACCCCCTTAGAGAATGGCTTCGTGAATGAGACCTACTAATGGTAAGACTGACTTTACTCTTATGCATACATATATATATATGTATGTATATATACATATATATATATATATATATATATATATATATAATCATTAACTTTTAATATTATAATAGTATAAGGTTGAATTTTAAACTTTTAAAATTCTAAGGCTTAATTTGGAGTTAAAGTATACATGGGGAGTTAACTTTGCAAATTCTAAAACTTGATAGAAAGTTTTGAAACTTTTCAAAACTCTAAGATTTTCATAGCTTATGATTTTAATTAACTTTTTAAAAAAACTTTAATGAAGAGACTCTTGAACATCCATAACTTGAGGACAAGTTATGGAGTTCATAAAACTATTTATGATAAAAAGACTCTTCATGTTTCTTAACCTATGGTTTTAATAACTTTTTAATGAGACTTTTCATATAACTTGAGGCAAGTTACAAAAACATAAATTATAAATAACTTTTAGATTAATTTGGATTGAAAGCAACTATCACAAACATGTCTAGAGATATTCATAATCTTGATTAAACTCATATGAACGAGACATTTCAAATAAAGCAATTTTCATGTAATTAGCCTAATCATTAAACTAACACAAAACATGAAACTTTTGACAATTATCTTTTGAATTGGATTAGAATGATCATTACCACATCAAAAACAAGTTTTATAAGTCCAAAACAGTTTAAGGTAATGATTCTAGACCAATTCCAACCTTAAAACTCAAAGATATGTTGTTTGGGGGTCCAACTTGTCGAGTGCATGAACCAACTTGACGAGTTGGATGAATTTGTGCATGGACTCGGTGAGTCCATCAGTGGAATCGGCGAGTCCACTGTCCAGAACAGCATAAAATCGATTTTTTCAGCATTTTTCAACTGTTAGGTCTAATGTAGTGTTGCGTCTATTGGGCTCGTTAGCTAGTCCATGTCTATCTCCGGTATGGGCCTGTCCATCCGTGAGTTTTGTAGGGTTTAGTATAAATAGATGCCTGCATGCATCCTAGAACGAGAGGATTCGAAACGATTAGAGAAGTATTGTTCAGCATATTTATTGTTCTTATTTTGTAACCCTAGAATCCTCTACAGTGGAAGTTCTTAGTCGAGCTCTGCTGAGGATCGAGTAATCTAATCATTCGACACATTCTGATTCATACTTGTGTTTCGTTTTTACTATCTTTACGTTCATTGCTTACCTGTTACAAAGATCTAATCAATCAAAGAGTTATTTTATAACTCAACAATTGGTATCAGAGCAGGAGGCTGTGTAATTCATACACATCTTTTCTGTGAAAGAGTTTGCGATTAGGGTTATTCCGCATTAACTAATATTTATTGAGCCATCATTCCATAATTGACGTAACTCAGCATTTATTTGTTTTGACCTAATATTACATATTACAAGTCTGATCTTTCAAATAGGTTAAACGATCAAGCATGGACGAGTCATAATCTAATCCCATCAACATCTCAAACAGCATTGGATCAACGACGAAGATTCCTATTCTTTACAACCAGGATTATGAAGTCTGGGCGCATCATTTTGAAGATTATGTCATCGGATCTGAAGACAATGGATACCTTATTTGGGAAGAAATTGTATCTGGACCATTTGCTCAGTCAGGAACATCAAAAATCATTAAAACTCAGAAAGAGTATAATGATCTGTTAAAGGACGTAAAGGATGTTGCTCAAGAAGAAAAGGAAAAGTTTCAGTGCAACATTAAAGCATTGAGACTGATTCGATTCGCTCTTCAATCAGATACATTCAGGCTGATGAGTTCATGCAGCACCGCTAAAGAAATATGGGATAGGCTGCGAGAGCTATATTCCATAGATGAAGATTTGGAGCATTCTATTCAGACCTTGCTTTTGTCTGAGTTTGGTGAATTTACACAAAATTCTGATGAAACTGTTACTCAGACGTTTGATCGCTTCAATCATCTTCTTAGCAAGATGATCAAACACGATATAGAAAGGAAGCTGATTGAACAAAAAGTAACTTTAATGACCTTAGATCCGAGTGGAGAGAGGTTGTGTCCACTGTTAAAGCTCATGAGCAATTTAAATCTTATTCATTGGCAAAGCTGGTGGGGATTCTGAAATCCCAAGAAAAGATTGTCTTGCAAGAGAAAAATGTGGTCTCAAGTTTGGGGTCCTTGGCACTCCTGTCTAAAAGCAAAAGTGTGGTAGAAGATGAAGATCTCAACTTAGAAGACTATGATCTTACTTCTAAAGACTATGAAATGATGGTGTCGAATCCAAAGAAGTTCATTAAGAAAAGGTTCCCTGCCAATAAGAACCGAAATTGGCAGGGAAGCTACAGTTCTGAAAAGCTTAAAGAGGAACCGAAGACAGAAGAACCAAAGAAATAGGTGAAAGCTGAAGGAGATTCTGGTGTGAACTGCTACTACTGTGGAGGAAAGAACCACTATGCCAAAGACTGTGTCCTAAAGAAAATGGCAGAGAAGGATGAGGAAAAAGATGAAGAGGCTATGTTGATGAAAAAGCTAGAAGAGATCAAGAGAAAGAAAGTTGCTACTAACCCTTGGATGAATACTTTAATTGTGCAGGGTTCGGCAGCGGATGATGAGTTCGATGGCGTGCAGGTCTGGTCAACCGACTCAGAGGATGATGAAGTCAGGAAGTCATCTCATGGAAAGGCGGATGTTGCAAGAGGTGATGAAAGCAGTGGGAAGTGTTTGATGGTGACAGATGTATCTCAAATGAGGGGATACAATACAGACGGTGGGAAAGAGGACACCAAGGAGCGAGAGGACTTATGCTTCACAACAACACCTCTCAGTGTACAGATCAATGAGCTTGATGAATTGATCAAGAAGGCACAATTAGTTTTTGTTTCATTCAAAGTCCCACAAAATTCATATGAAAAAGAATTAAAAAGCTTAAATTCAAGAATCTCAAATCTAGATAGCAGTTTAACTCAAACACGGGTCACCAATTCTAACCTAACTGACCAAATAAGCAGGGTGTCATCCAAGAGTGAGGAACGGAGGATGTGGATAGAGTTGAAGGAGTCGGGGCTGATTAAATCTAAGGACGAAAACATTTATTTACAAAGAGACAATTTAAAACTTCTGAAACAGAGAAATGTTTTTTGTTTAATTGCCAAACGTCTTTATGCTAACATCACTCAACTTCATCTGAACTATGAAATAGGGCAGAAAATTCATCGCATGATTTTGCCCTTCCTTGAGTTTAAGGAGGATGAAATCGATGCTGAAGCATATAATTGCGAAAGTGTAGTTTCGTCTGATGATGTGAATCCGACTTATATGTATGGTCTGGACAAAATTGAATCTTTTATAAAGTCCAAGGACCATAAGGACATGCTGAAAAACCTTTTGGATGAAGACGATAAATTGAAACTAAGGACCGAAACCATACAAAAATTTGACTCATTGAATGCCAACTT
This sequence comes from Lactuca serriola, assembly GCF_051521515.1. Taxonomy (NCBI): domain Eukaryota; kingdom Viridiplantae; phylum Streptophyta; class Magnoliopsida; order Asterales; family Asteraceae; genus Lactuca; species Lactuca serriola. Next base: position 92,340,939 of record NC_136413.1, on the reverse strand, counting down.
GAGCTCAGAAAATAAAATTGATGTTGAAAACGCGTCTGAGCTTAATAAGGACGATGATATGAGCGTAATTTCTGTACAAGATGAAGTCGACTGTTCTGATTTTGTCAAGAGCGAACTCGAAAACCACAAAAATCTTATTTCTGAAAATTCAGTGGAGTTTGCTCGTTTGTCCCAAAATAAGTCCCCGATTCTTGAAGAAAAGGCCGTTGTGTACCAAAAGATGAGAACAACACCAAATCAGGTGTATAAGGTCACAGGTGTAACCGAACATCAGACAACCGAACTCACCGCCATAGTAAACGAAGATAATGCAGATGGCTGTGATGAGTTTTTCTGGTCTGCTCCTATAGATAATGCTGACGAAACCGTTGGTCTGTCAGAGCGAACGTCCTGGGAAACCAAAGGCAGATATGTGCCATAGCCACTAAACAAGCCTGACAACTTCGATGTGCCAAATACTAGTGGTACAAAAGAAGTTCCTGTAGAAGATGTCACTCTTACAAGCGAAACATCATCTTTTAAAAGTGAACCGGCAGACAGGAAACAAAAGCAAAAAGCCAACATCCACCGACAACCAAAGCAAGTGAAGGATCAAAAGCAGCAAAGGAATCTAAGATACAAAAAGAATCTCTCAGAGCGAAAACAGTTTTGGCAATCTCAAAACGCCCATTTCTCTTATCATGACAAAAATTCAAAGTCAGAGAAAAGTACTGTCAGGCCACAAGAAAGTAATAACAACCGAAGGGAAAGGTTCGGTTCAGAGAACACCAGCTACCGAAAGCATAGGTTCGGTTCCGAGAGCAAAAGCTATCGAGGTTCAAGGTTCGGTCCCACTAATGACCAAAACCTAAAGGGTCACTTAGAACCTCAAGTCAAGAAAACATCTCAGTCTAAATTCTCTCATTCTAACTCTTCTCAACCCCATTCTAAATCCAATTTTGTTCAAACTCAAAATCCAAAATCTTCAACAGATTTGAAAGGAAAATCGAAGGTTTCCTCAGTCAAGAATGATCAAAAGCATTCCAAGGCCCAAACGCCTGAACCTGAATCTAAACCGACTGTAACAAATCCTAACAAAATTAAAGTTTTCACTATTAAGAAGAAAGATGAAACAACTTTAATAAAAAGAACATATCTTGTTAACATTTCTCTTACTATTCCTGTTCCTATGAAAGGCTCACGTGGACCCAAGAAAATTTGGGTTCCTAAATCTGCTTGATTTTCGCAGGTTATCAGTGACGAGCAGTTCGACGAAGAATGGTATATTGACAGTGGCTGCTCACGTCACATGACAGGAAGGAAGGAAGAGCTGAGGGAATTTCGATGTCTTCCAAACGGCGGGAATGTCAAGTTCGGGAACAACTCATATGGCACGATAAAAGGTTATGGGATGATAACAAATGGAGCCTTCACGATTAGAAAGGTTGCATACGTTGAAGGACTACAGCATAACCTCATCAGTGTATCTCAACTTGTTGGAGGTGCCAGTCTTAAAGTTTCATTTGACGATGAGGGTTCGGAAATAATTGAGAAGAAAACAAAAAGAGTGATTCTCAAATTAGAGCGCAAAGGCGAAATGTTTCCTCTCAATCTCAAACCTATCAAAGGAAATCCAACTATCTATCTGTTGTCCAAAGCACATTCTGAGGAAAGCTGGTTGTGGCACCGAAGGCTCTCCCATCTCAATTTCAAGGATATCAACAAACTTGTCATAGGAGGTCATGTTAGGGGTCTTCCATTGCTCAAGTTTGATCGAGAACATTTGTGTGCTGCGTGTGAAATGGGGAAGGAGAGTCGTCAAAGTCACCCATCCATTATAATCACTAAAGTCGTTGAACTACTTGAGTTAATTCACATAGATTTGTGTGGTCCATCATCTATCAAAAGCATTGGCGGTAGCAATTATATTCTTGTTATTGTCGATGACTTTTCACGTTTTACATGGGTGTTCTTTCTGAAGCACAAATCTGAGGCAACTCTCAAGCTAAAGATGTTTATCAAGCAGATTGAAGTGCAACTGAGGAAAGTCGTTCGCAACATCAGAAGCGACAATGGGCTGGAGTTCAAAAATAAAGAATTTGAAGACTTTTTGGCCGAAAAAGGAACCAGTCACAACTTCTCAGCCCCTTACACCCTCAACAAAATGGAATTGTCGAAAGACGAAACCGATCTTTGTGTGAGGCGGCTCGAACCATGTTAAGTTTCGCTTCTCTACCTCTATATTTCTGGGCTGATGCTATTGCTGCAGCATGTTTTACGCAGAACAGGTCTTATCTCAATAAGCGTTTCACTCTTACTCCTTATGAGATCATCAACAACAGGAAGCCAAACGTTAAATTCTTCCATGACTTCGGCTCACGATGCTTTATCTTCAATTCTAAAGAACATCATAACAAGTTCGACGTTAAAGCCGATGAAGGGATTTTTCTGGGATACTCTCTTACTTCAAAAGCATACAGGGTTTTAAACAAGCGTACGAGGAAGATTAAAGAAACGTATTATGTGACTTTCGATGACAGCTACGTCAAGAAGCTGAAGGCCACTGAAGAAACAGTTGGAGAAATTTTCTCTCAAACAGGCCATGTCACGACCTCGATTGCAAATTTATTTGAGCAGTTTGTGGAGTTATTCGATGAACCAGAGAAGGCTACTCTCTCAGAAGCCAATGCAGCTGACAAAAAAGTTAACCATCTGAAGCAAATCGTCGAAGACACTGCCAAATGAATGGATGAAGGAGTATCAGTTTCAAATGAACCTCCTCAGCACGGTGCTTCAGTTGAGGGGGAGAATCCATCTTCTTCAAAACAGCCGTGTTCTCAAGTTGAGGGGGAGAACTCTTCTCCAGCTGCATCCGAAAGCTCAATTGCACCCGAAGGTACTGGAGCTCTTGAAAGCTCAATTGCACCTAAAAGTCTTGTAGCACCGGAAAGTCACGTTACACCTGAAAGCTCATCAGTCGAGGGGGAGAATGCCGATATGTTTTATGACGATGATAGTCAATCTGAATTAGAAGAAATGGTGAATGCTGAATTGGATCCATCCTATGATAAAAATTACCCTCCTCTTGTTAAGTGGACTAGAGATCATCCCGTTTCACAGGTAGTGGGTAATGTCTCCGAAAAGGTCCTGACCCAATCTCAACTGAAGGCAAAGCAAGCATCTCTGTTCTCAAAAGCAGAGTTCTGCATGTTTAACTCTTTCGTCTCAAAAGTTGAACCGAAGACAGTAAATATTGCTCTTGATCACTCTGATTGGGTTCAAGCTATGCAATACGAACTTAATGAGTTCGAAAGAAATAAGGTTTGGTGCCTCATTCCAACTCTTAATGATGCCTTGGTTGTTGGTCTCAAATGGGTCTTCAGAAATAAAATGGACAAGGAAGGCAATGTGATAAGAAACAAAGCTCGTCTAGTGGTGAAAGGATACTGCCAGGAGGAAGGAATCGATTATGAGGAAACTTTTGCCCCTGTAGCTAGGCTGGAATCTGTTAGAATATTTCTTGCCTATGCTGCACACAAGAACTTTGATGTCTACCAAATGGACATAAAGTGTGCATTTCTAAATGGAGAACTTGAAGAAACGGTGTACGTGGAACAACCTCCGGGATTCATCAATGATAAGTACCCCAATCACTGCTATATTCTGGACAAAGCGGTTTATGGGCTGAAACAAGCACCTAGGGCTTGGTATGAAACGCTAACCAAGTTTTTAAAGATGTCCAAATTCAAACAAGGTTCAGTTGACCCAACCTTCTTTCGTAAGAAGGAAGGTAACCACCTTATGATTGTTCAAATCTATGTCGATGATATCATCTTTGGCTCAACGAATCCTAGCTTAACAGCTGAATTCTGAAAGCTGATGGAGACTAAAATTGAAATGAGCTCAATGGGTCCGATTAACTTTTTCCTTGGTTTAAATATTAGACAGGGACCCGAAGGCATCTTTATTAACCAGGAAGCCTACACCAAGACTCTCCTTGCTAAATTCGGCATGATGGGAGACTCAAAGGTTAAAGTTCCAATGGCATTTGGCACCAAGCTCACTCCATCCTTGGATAAGCCAGCAGTCGATATTACGCTGGATCGCCAGATGATCGGTTCTTTAATGTACCTTACTGCTAGCAGGCCTGATATAATGTTTTCTATTTGTTACTGTGCTAGATTTCAGGCGAATCCTCGTGAAACTCATATGCTTGCAGTGAAGAACATACTCTGGTATCTAAAACAAACTACCTCTCTTGGCTTATGGTATCCATCAAACTCAGGTTTCTTCGTTCAAGCCTACTCAGATGCAGACCTTGGAGGTTGTGGACTAGACAAGAAAAGCACCACTGGAGGCTGCCAATTCCTTGACGGGAAGTTGGTTAGCTGGCAATCAAAGAAATAGACTTGTGTATCTCTGTCTATAGCTGAAGCAGAATACATCGCAACTGCCTCCTGTACATCTCAAGTGATTTGGATCCAAAGCCAACTCCGGGACTATGGACTCAATATGAAAAAGATCCCACTATATTGCGACTCCGAGAGTGCAATTAGGATCTGTCATAACCCAGTGCAACACTCCAAGACTAAGCACATAGCACTAAGGTATCACTTCATTAAGGATCATGTGGAAGATGGGAACGTCGAAATTCATTTTGTTCGAACCACTGATCAATTGGCTGACATCTTCACCAAATCTCTTCCTGAAGCTTCTTTCAACAAAATTCTACAAGGGCTAGGAATCATGGAATCGGAGTCTGTACCAAAAATTACCTCTCAAGATTAAAAGTACGAAGCGAAATAGACCGAACGTTCGGGTTCGGGTCTCATATATGATGAAATGAACCGAACGCTCGGGTTCGGGTCTTGTTCTGGTGTACCGAAATGAACCGAACGCTCGGGTTCGGTTGTATCATCTGATCTTCGCTTATCACTCAAAGGTAGTTTCTTTCGTTGTAAATGTTTTGTATTATTTTTCCAAATTCATTTATCTTATTGTCAAAGTTCTTTTCTTTTACAAACTTTTTTTTTGGCAACCGAAATAGACCGAACATTCGGGTTCGGTTCCAAAATTTTTCTCACCCGAAATAGACCGAACGCTCGGGTTCGGTTCCAAAATTTTCTCAACCGAAGTAAACCGAACGCTCGGGTTCGGTTCCAACTTTTTTTGTATTCATTTTTTTTATGTCTTATTTTCCTTTTTATCAAAAATTCCAAAAATATTTATTTTTAAAATTTAATTCAAAAACTCCAAAAATATTTTTTTTATTTTATTTATTTTTCTCTTTCTTTATGTTAATTTAATTTTGGCTCTTATCTTTTTATGTCTCTTTGTGGGTAAATCATTTCACTAGCTAAGTGTCCCTAGAAGCATGCTGCTGTATGTGTCCAAAGCCTCACCTGATTCTGAATAAAAGCCTTACTGACTTGGTACAAACAAACCTTGTCTTCCCAATTAGGCTCTCATATTTATTCTAATCATGAGCTACCTAACTCTCTTCTCACATGAGATAAGAGTTTTCTGCTTGGTCCCTATTTTAACAGCAGTGGTACTTTGGTTTCTTTACCCCATCTACATTACTTTTTCTCCATCTCATTCGCTTCATAAACGTAACCCTTGAGACTCTCAGACATTACCACTGAGGTTTATGGTTGCACAATTTATGTGTTCATGATCTTAGCTTTGTGTCACTACGTGCTAAGTGAAACCCACAATTCAATACCTACTATGCATTGAGGTGAACAATTAACTTGCTCTATCTTTCACCAATGAATTGACGGACTTATCCATGGGGGTACAACATGAAATCTCTATTTTTCTTTTGCGTGATTCCTATGAAATTGTTAAATCCAATAACATTTCTTCCCTTGGGATCCAGTTTTATTTTTTTTTTGAGATTTCGCATACATTAGTTTACCTTGCCACTTAAATTATCTCCAACCTACTTGTTCAACAGACTACATTGGTCTCACAAGTACTTCGTTCGATTTCTATCTTATATCAAGATCAGGAATTATGAATCAAAGCGAAAGCCACCCTCATAAGCCTAATTAAAAGAAACCTTTCCACACTTCTTAATAAGTGTCTGATCGTTATTCAACGGGAAACCACACAAACACTTTAAGGTCTCTCTTGACTTTGAAGGAAGAGATTCGTGCCCGGGTTGTGGTTGATATTGATCCACGTGGGCGATTTTATTTTAAAGATGTCGTTAAACTCTAAAGGGATAAGATGAGAAAATGATGACTCAGGCGGGAGTCCAATCAATTTGATTTCAAACAGCGCAAGAAGGCAAAGCATGCGAATTGGAACCGTTTCGTCTCCAAACGGCGCCTGATGGGGAGGCGTGTAATTAGGGACTGACACTCTCTCTCCTGCGTAATCATCGGCAACACCAACTGTCACGTGTCAATCGCCTCCGAAAAACTCTTCATTTTTCAATCGAAGATTTGGGAAAGATTCTTCTCTCTCCTTTATCCACAGTATAAAAGGCAATGTAAACCACCGTTTACCTCTTTACTGCACCTATATTTCCAGAGAGCAAGAATATCCTCCAACCTCTACTGTTCATCTTCTCTCCCATCTTCATCACAACAATGGCGGATTCTTCATCAGTTCACGCAACTTCTCACATCTTGCCTATTCGTCAGCAGCAAAGTTTGATCATTGATCTTACTCCTCAGGCATACGACGCTTTCATGTTTCCCATCATCGAATGCCTGAAATACTCGCCAATCGCTCCTGCTCTTACCAGGGCTAAAGTTGTTCCCATGGAGTTCCTGTCACAGATTTTTGCCACAGGTCACTACGACAAGGTCGTCGATAGGATTTTCTTTGATGTCTTCGAGCACAAGGCGTCGATTTCAAAGCAGAGGTTTTGTACGCTGTTAGGGTTTGAACCTGATTCGTCGAGGGTTAATCCTGAAACCATTCCGATGGGTCATTTGTTCAACATGTTCTACAACATGGGGTACACTGAGGTGCTCACAACGGTCACGAAATTTAAGAAATCGTGCCTGCCCCCTCAGTGGAATAGGATGTTTACTGTGCTTTTCAAACGCTTGTCTGAAAGAAGTGTTGGATCAGATGGGGCAAGTCGTCTATTCTTATCAATCATGTACGGGATCTACAATGGTATCAACATGGACTACGGGTCGGTGCTATGGCAAAAACTCATTCAGAGTCTTTCTTCCACTTCTCGACATTCAGAGATTTCATATGCCCTGTTCTGGACACTTGTCACTAAATGGGTGATGGACAAGTACCACGTACCCATTGTCGCTGGTGCTCCAATGTCTTCGATTGGTACTTTCCATACTACGAAGATCATTGTCTCTGACGCATCAAAATTTCCCTTCAACGGTTCTATCCTTGAAACAATGTATGGTGATGTTCCTGCCGGCAGCCGGATCATTCAAACGTACAAGGAGTTCCGACGGTCTGGTCCGAGAGACCTTACTCCAGAAATGCTCAAATCGATTCATGATGCTGACAAGCCTGCCCCCAGAGGAAAGAAGGCTGATAAGGGCAAGCAGGTTGCAAAGGGAGCAAAAGGCCCATCTCCCAAGAAGAGGAAACCCACCAAAGCCGCCCAATCCACTCCTATGAAGAAGCGAAAAACCCAACCAAGGCGAAAGCTAATCATCGCTTCGTCCTCAAGCGAATCTGAGGAAGAGGGTTCTGATTCTGATGGATCTCGACATGGTAACACTCCACCACGATCGCCTACACCAGAGATTCATATTTCCACTTCTCCTATTTCCTCTCCACTAGTTACAATTCCTTTTTCCATTCCCCCCATAACCTCCACCACTCAAATACCATCCACCTCCATCCCAGTACCACCACCTATATTTACCGAAGCACCAACCACCACCACTACAGACGTAAGAACCAATGTATCTGATACGGGGGTTCATGCTGACGCACCCAAATCCACCTCATCACCCGAACCCGAACCCACACCAACAACCGAAAACACCACCCAACCCGAACCTACTACTACCACTACCGAGCCTCAAGCTTCACCACCACCATCTTCTCCTGCTCATGCATCAGAGGGTGAAGAACCACTCCTTGGCGGGGAGGACATGACCTTCGATTCGGTCTATTATAGTCTGTTTCAAGTTCAAAGTGACAATGATGACGATGCTCCTGTCACTAAGACGCGTCTCAAGGAGCTACATGACAAAATCGATTCGCTCATCGCCTCATCTTCCACATCACAGTCCTCAGTATCTGAAGCTGCCATTCTGAAAATTGTTGATGCTTTTTCCGAAGCTCATCAAGTTTCTCTTGATTCCACTACTGCAGCCATTGACGCCTCAACCAAAGCTTGTGAGGCAGCGACCGAAAAAGTCGATAAACTATTCACTGATGCTTCTTCCTTGTTGAAATCTTTACAGGAAAACGTTGAAGCCACCACGACAAAGCTGGAACCCATTGTCAACTAGCTGGCTAACTCAGTCGCATCAGAGCTGAAGTCGTTCGCTTCACTTCGTCAAACAATTTCTAATGACAACTCAGCTTTCAGAACAACAATTGAGGAGCGTCTCTCCAATCTTCAAGAAGACTTAGCTGTTGAGAACTCTCTCATGGATGCTCTCGCAAGGAAGACTACCGCTCTGAAGGTCAAGAGTACTCAACTCTCCAACTCTCAATAGGAGATTGACTCTCTTCGATCTGAAAGAGAGGTGGTTAAATCGTTTGTTTCGGATGTCCACTCAGCTATCTCAAACATCCTTGAAGCACATGACCCGATCCTCAATTATTCTGTGAGGCGTGACCTTGCAGAGAAGCTTGCTCCCGCCCTCTCTCTACTGAGCAAAATTGAAGGGCTCCTTGATTTCGTGTCCATTCCGAAACAAGGGGGAGAAAAAGTGAATATGTCTCAACCGCCTCCTACTTCAACAACAACACACACAACCGAACCTCCTCCAGTAGGCCAAGCCTCCAGTTCCGGTGTAAAAGACAAGGGCAAGAAGATTGCTGAGGAGAGCGATGAAGATGATAAGGAGACAATTGCCGACCTTCTGAAACGACAGGGTCGAGATAAAGAGGCTGACATCAGTGCTCGTGTGGCTAGAGAGGCTGAAGAAGCCAAAAGAAGACAGAAAGAAGCCCACGACCTTCTCGAGAGCAGGAAAACTCTTTTTCCTCCTTGGACACTTGAGAAGCTGACTAAAGAAGCCATTGAAACACCAAGTATCTTGTGGCTAGAACCTGTGATCTCTTTAGATTGTTCTAACTCTGTCGACTCTCAGTTCGATATGCCACTGACCCGAAAGGCGTTTGTTTTTCATGCCTTTGACAACATTGCTGAGTTCCCCCATCCTCATCCACAGGTTGATCGGGACTTAGTCGAATTTTATCTGAGGGCAGCTCAACCACAATATCAAACTTGGAGCGCTTAGAAAATCATCAATGTCCGGGTCCTAAATCCGTTCTGGGAAGGCAACTTCACCAACGTTCGGTTCAAGGTACTACGGGGATCTGCCAAGATCGAACATGCCATCTCACTTGCAGATCTTCCCAACCTTAATCCCTATGACTGGATTATCTTGCACAATATCCTTCTTACAAATGAAGCTGATATGGTCCGATCATCGACCACTTTAAGAGGATGCTTGTATGCTATGTCATGGAAGTTGCTCTAATGGATCAGGAGATAGCGAGCATATTCAAGAAGAAGCCCACCATATCTCATGTTGGCTCTGCCAGTGATCTCAACATGATGCAGATGGGGAAGATTGACCCAAAGAAGAACTCCGTCATGTTTACCAGGAACGAAGGACATAAATGTCTTTTTGCCTTGGCAGACAAACATCTCTACACCACTGCCTGTTTGGAACACGTTTTAGGGATCATCCATTGATGCAAGCAGAACACAGCAGATGATATCAAGTACTTTGATGATATGATTCAATGGTACATTCGCTTCAGACAGACAATTCTTGCACTTATCACACGTCTGTTCGATACAGTAAAGAAGGCTCCCGCTACTGGTCCAAGCAAGAAGAAACGATAGTCTCGCTCCAAATTGAAGCAAAGGGGGAGATTGTTAGGTCTAATGTAGTGTTGCGTCTATTGGGCTCGTTAGCTAGTCCATGTCTATCTCCGGTATGGGATTGTCCATCCGTGAGTTTTGTAGGGTTTAGTATAAATAGATGCTTGCATGCATCCTAGAACGAGAGGATTAGAAATGATTAGAGAAGTATTGTTCAACATATTCATCGTTCTTATTTTGTAACCCTAGAATCCTCTATAGTGGAAGTTCTTAGTCGAGCTCTGCTGAGGATCGAGTAATCTAATCATTCGACACATTCTGATTCATACTTGTGTTTCGTTTTTACTATCTTTACGTTCATTGCTTACCTGTTACAAAGATCTAATCGATCAAAGAGTTATTTTATAACTCAACATCAACAATTTGCATCAAGTATAACTGAAAACAAGCCTAGGCTCTGATACCACTGTTGGGTTTTGAGCATTCAAACACTCTTAAGGTGTTCATGAAACCCTAAATACCTTGGATCGATGTTTTCTCTATTATACATGCAAATATGAACTTTCCATGGTATTAAATATAACTAGCATACAATTGTCATATACAACACAAGAATCTAGTTAGGATAACATTCCTTATTGTGGAGCTTGAAGTCTTGATGTATCTAGCCTTAAGAGCTTAGCCCCAATCGTGTGGAAGCCTCAAGTGGAATCACAACACATCATGGACAAAGAATGAACTTGGGATAGAATCTCCATGCACCAAAAACTCCATGAACTCTAAGACTAGAGTAAGTCCCGATTTTTGGGCTAGAAGCATCTATTTATATGTGCGAGGAATCGAAGAGTCATGGGTATAACCCATATCCCAAATCCATACCCATGGATTTAATGATCCATGGTTCATGTGGCCTAACTCTTTATGCATCCATACATAAACTTAGTCCAGCATGGATCATAAGCCCACCACATATAAATATAACTAATTAACGTAATTAGTCCCCATAGATTTAATTAGTCTCTTTTGATCACTAAATTAATTCCAAATTAATTCTTGATCAATACTAATTAAAACACATGATTTCATATTAATATATTATAACTTATACTATATTAATAAATCATATCCAACATCTTCTCTCAGAAGTCCATCCTAACAAATTGCCCTGATGATATGCAACCCAAATGGATCATGCTACTATCGGGTCAAGTACATACCAATAATAGTTATGGGCTTAGACATCTAATCCAACAGTCGTGACATGCAAAACACCTCAAAGGCAATGATTTTGGAGACATCATTAGGACATTGATGACTGATTCATATATGCACCATACAAAGATAAAACTTCTAGAAAAAAATTAGGACAAAGCCTTAATGCACAAACAAGGTGTCTTAAGTAAAACCCTACTTTTCCTACCAGAGGTTCAAGAATAGAGGAATAAGGAGAGGGCAACAAGACATCATGCACGGTATACAACTTGTACTCATGAAAATGCTCATCTAACGTAAAGTTTTCAAGATTGTTCGAACCTGAAATTAAACCTCTAGCAATCCGAATATGAAGTCAATCTCAGCTCCGAAGTGATTTTGTTGGTGTCTTGAATTGAAGTTATGCTTCGGAATCTCAGTTGTGTCCAAACTTGAAGATATGCTTTAGATCAGAAGATCAGTGAAAGCATTTCGGAATAGATTATGTGTCCGGAATGTTTGTCTATCCGAATCAATGTTTTGTCTTTGTGCATTTACTATCTTTGTCATTTAGTTTGATTTAACTTGTCATAGGACTTAGTCTCTTTTGTCAAACACAGATATTCAGAGTGTTAGATGTAACTCATTTATCTAGTCCTATGTATGTAATCGGTTAGTACCATGTACCTCATTCTCCTAGTTATAGGATCTTTCAATGTTAAATCAAATAACGGATCATTCACTAGAATATAACCATATTCTAGTTACTTCATCTTTCAAGTTATTCTCTAAAACATTCTTCTAGTTCTTAATTTATTATCTTTTCCTTAATCATTATCTTCTCACTTCATTTATGTTTTGAACACTTTGTTGAATGCATTAACTCGGACTTTACTGGTCTTGCCAGACTTGACTGGAATATGTTTTAGTAAGCAAACATTGATCTTCAGCATTCATTCAAGGTTTGAATTATCAAACCTTGTCCCTGCTCATTGGATCATCCTTGTCGTCATAATTGGTATCGGAGCTTGAGTGGTTTTCCTTTGAATCCATAAGATCAGATTATAGTTTATTTGGAATTACCTTGGTATTTGGATCAATTCTATGTTAAGGATAAAAGTTCTTCTTGTTGGATTAGTGTCTAAGTCCATAACTATAATTGGTATGACTTGACCCGACCCGACATGGTCCATTTGGGTTGCACTTCACCGAAACAGTTTGTATGCATAGACTTATGAGAAAAAGGATATTTATGATTTATTAATATATTATAAGTTATAATATATTAATATGAAATCATATTATTTAATTAGTATTGATCAATAATTAATTTGGAATTAATTTAGTGATCAAAAGAGGCTAATTAAATATGGATTCTTATATATATATATATATATATATATATATATATATATATATATATATATATATATATATATATATATATATATATATATATATGAAATGGGCCAAGGTTTATTTAGGATGGGCTAAAAGTGTATGAAAGTCCATGGATAGTCCATGCAGGTTTTAACCCATGGATCCTATGTAAATGAAAGGTCATGGGTATTAGGGTTTACATGGATGTAACCCTAATCCTCCATAATATATAAAGGGGTCCTTGGCTCACAAAATTGGCACTAGTGTATGTGAAAGAAAAAGTGTCCGATTTTAGTGAGCTCCGTATTCTCTCAAGTTCTTCCAAGTTGTTGATGGTTATTTGTGATTCCACATGAGGCTTCCACACTATTGGGGCTAAGCTCTTAAGGCTAGATACATCAAGACTTGAATCTCCACTATAAGGTATGTTATCCTAACTAGTTTCATTTGTGGTATATGTCAATTGTATGCCAGTCATAGGTTTAATACTTTGGAAACACCATTGCATGTATAATTAGTGAAAACATAGATCCAAGGTATTTAGGGTTGCATGAACACCTTAGGATTGTTAGAATGCTAAAAACCCAACACTTCTATATACCAATTTTGCTCAAAGATATCTTAACATCAATGGCTGCTTCTAATACTCAACAAATATATTCAATGCAAATCGCAAATAGTGTGGGCTGCCCTACTCGTGCGCCACTGCTAGTTGTTGAAGAATATGATCATTAGAACGTTAGAATGGAAATATTTTTACTTGGAAAAGAGAAAGGTGAATCTATATGGAGATTCGTTAAAGAAGGTCCTCATGTTCCAGTTAGAACAACAGTTACAGACGCTGCTGCTTAACTCATGGGTCAAGATGAACAACGTCAAGCACCTCTCACTGCTAATGACCTAGAATAGTTGCATGCTGATCAAGTTGCCTTCTTGGAATTTGTGTTTGGTGTTCCACCATCTCTCTTTGAGAACATCAAGTTGTGCAAGTCAGCAAAAGAGATTTGGTACACACTTCAAGATTTATTTGAAGGATCAGAGAACATGAAAGATAAGCACTTGACTTTGGTTGTCAATGAGTTCGACACTTTCACTACAACACCTAGTGAATCTATTTCCTTAGCCTCAAACCGATACTGAATTGTTGTCAACAAAATGATAGCTCATGGGATAATCTGAACTCCACTTAAGTACAATCTCAAGTTCATTAACAGTTTAGGAAAGGGATGGGTAAATGTGAAATCATGCCTTCAGAGCGATGGATCTCTAAAGAAGCTCAAACTCTATCAACTCTTTAATGAGCTTCAAGGTCATGAGTCAAATGTTGCTCAAACTCTACGAGAACTCACTGGAGGTCCTCTTGCCTTAGTCGGTTCCTTTGATCCACAAACCTCAAACCAAAATGTTTTGGACCCTCCTAATGCTATTGTTCCATATATTCCTTTTGTTCAACCTTCACCTCCTAACTTTCCTGCTCTCAAAATTTTAAACTCTCAACCTATAAGTGACCTTAACCCTGATGAAATGGTTTCTGAACTACCGTTTTCAACAAGAGTTTGCCTTACTCTCCATGAAGTACAATCATTCTTTTAACAAAACTCATAACAATCGATTCCAAACTTCTTTCCAAAATAACCGTTTTCAAGCTCCTCACCAAAGCAATCATCAGCCTTTCAACAAACCTTCTGAAAACCCTCCTTCCTACAAGCCAAATCTTCATGCTCAGAATAATACATCAGAACCTCCACAACATCCGAAACCCGAGAAACCAAAGATCATGTGTCACAAGAGCGGACATGTAAATCACTTTGCCAAAGATTGCCTGGCTGAAGTCCTTCAAAATCGAAGATCAAGGACTCAGATTACTATGCATGTCTTGCTCAACAACTGGCTGAAAGTGAAAAGGCTTTTGTCACCACTGTGTCTAGAGATGTGAAAAGTTATAGGTCATCTGGAGATGAGGATGACATAACCACTGGAAGAAACATGTGTCTTATGGATTGACAAGAAATTGAATGTGATGAAGGCTATTGGTCTTCTGGGTCTGAAGGAGATGATGAAGGTGCTAAACCACACTACTGCTACATGGCTACTAACGATCCACCCGGCCGAAGCATCGTTCAGCAGGTAAAATCTATGATTATTGATAATAATTTTGATTTGTCTCTTTGTGAACCATATCTTACCCAGATCCAATCAGACATGACCATCGTTTACATTGCCTATGAGTTAGCCATAGAAGCCAGTGAGAAGAAGGACAGTGAATTGAGTCATCTTAGGAAACGTTTCGAGGACATGAAGTTAAAAATTGAGTCTTTAGAACATGAGCTTGTAATGTTAAAAGATGAATGTATCATTCTTAAGTATAAATGTGAAATTACTTATTCTGAAAGAAATATTTTAATTTCGGATAACAAACGTCTTAAGGCTAAGATTGATGTCATGCACCACGCCATAGACATTCTTGAAGAAAATGAGCAGATGACTCACAATTTTCGTCATCCTTGGTCAAAAGCTCCTGGTTTCAGAAGCGAGTTTCCAAAACTAATTGTTCGTCCCTTAAAGGAATTGCAAAATCTGACTTTTATGGGAGATGTTCTGAACCTTAAAAATTCGGATACACGTGTTTCTCCCTTGTATTAATGAGACTTCTAATCATTTTGCATCATTGATTCTTGAGTTTAAGCCCATAGTTTTCAAGAGTCCAGATTTCATGCAATTTCCGCCTCTGATAAACAAGGACCAGAATCGGACCTCTGAACTTACCTCTAGCACTCAAAAGTCTGTTGTTCAAACTTCGAACCTCAACCCTCTTAACAACTGTGTTGTTGAGGAAATTTTTCTGGAATCAACTTTGTCTGAACCATTAGACTGTGTTTGGGCATCTTTAGATAGTGAAGTCGAAGAGAACATTTCATGTGATTCTGAACCTTAGGTAAATTCAAAAACAAATCTAGTTCCCATTAAGCATGTGCTCAACAATCCTTCAGTAGGAAAAACTTCAAAATCTTCGTCTCAATCCAAAAGAAAGCAATTGTTAACTAAGAAGGATATTGTAGACCCTAAGGAGGAAGCTCCGAATGCACACAAAAAGGAAGTTAAGACTACACAAAATTCAAGATTCCTTGAGAACTCCAAAAAGAGTGTATCTCGAAATTCTCTTTCATCAACCCATAGTCAAAACTCCTTCACACCCACTAAGATACTCAAGAGACCCTCAAATCCTCCATGTCCCATAGAACAAAAAATGGTGGTTATTCCCACTCAGGAAAAGTCAAGAATAAGCCCCACATCTGTCCAAAACAACTCTCATCGGACTGTTTCATCTATTTTTATTGAAAAATCCGATGGCACAACTTTTATACCTTGACTTTCAAAATCAAATGTCTCATCAAGCAAACAGAAACATGTTAAGAAAACAAAATTTTCAAAATCTTGAAAAAACCCTTGGGTGGTAACTTAAAACTCTTAACGATGAAACAGTCACTCTGGTAGCCAAGGTAGTTTCCACTACTCCACAAGTTAAAAGTCTGAAGAAAGTTGTTCCAAACTCTCACATCATTGAATATTACTATTGGATAGATGAAAGAATCATGTCATTATATTTGTTTCCTAAGTAATCTCGTAAGAAACCCTCTAAACTAACTGTTGTTCAAAAGTCACTTCCCAAGCCTAAGACTCGGATCTTTGTACCAAAACCTAACTAGGAACCTAAAAACTCCACCACTGACTAATTTTGCAGGCACTCTGGGCTTCGGAGCAAGAGATAATATGGTATATTGATAGTGCTTGCTCCATGCACATGACGGGGCAGAAGGACTTTCTGCGAGATCTTAAACTTGTGCCGAATGCTGGGTATGTGACGTATGGCAACAACTCAAAATCTCAGATCCGAGGCTATGACATTCTTACCAATGGCAATTTCTCCATTTCAAACGTGGCATACGTAGCTGACCTGAAGCACAATTTAATAAGTGTGGCTCAACTCACTAATGCAAATCGTCGAGTTGAATTCTTTAAGAAACATAGCTATGTCATGTCAGAAGACCGAAAGGAATGCTTGATCAAGTCCAATTGCAACAAGAACATGTATCCTGTTGACATCAACATGATCATTGGCATGCCCCAACTCTACTTACTCTCAAAAGTTGTTCCTGACGTCAATTGGTTTTTGTATATGAGGCTTGCTCACTTGAACTTCCGATATATGAATGTTCTTGTTTCAAGAGAAACGGTTAGAGGTTTACCACTCCTAAAATTCAAAAACGACCATCTATGTGCTGCATGTGATTGTTGAAAGGAATCAAAGAAAGGTCATCCTATTCTCATTGAAAAATCCATCTCAAAACCATTAGAATTTCTACACATTGATTTGTGTGGACTATCAATAGTAGAGAGTCTGCATCACAAGAAGTACATTCTTGCAATTGTGGATTTCTTTACAATGTTTACTTGGGTCTTCTTCCTAAGGCTGAAATCAGAAACAACCTCTGAGCTCATCAATTTTGTCAAAGGAATAGAATTGCTCATCAAACTCCTAGTAACGAGAATCCGAAGTTACAATGGATTGGAGTTCACTAACACCACCATTGAAGTCGATGAGACAATTTCATGTGATTCTGAACCACAGGTAATTTCAAAAACAAATCTAGTTCCCACTAAGAATGTGTTCAACAATCCTTCAGTAGGACAGACTTCGAAATCTTCGTCTCAATCCAAAATAAAGCCAATGTTAAACGGGAAGGATATTGTAGACCCTAAGGCGGAAGCTCGGATGCACACAAAAAGGAAGTTAAGACTAGAGAAAATTCAAGATTCCTTGAGAACTCCAAAATAGAGTGTATCTCGGAAGTCTCTTTCATCAACCCATAGTCAAAACTCCTTCACACCCACTATGATACTCAAGATACCCTCAAATCCTCCAAGTCCTGTAGAAAAAAAAGAAGGTTGTTAGTCCCACTCAGGAAAAAGGTCAAAAGTAAGCCCCACGTCTGTCCAAAACACCTCTCCTCGGTCTGTTTCATCTGTTTTTATTGCAAAATCCGATGGCACAACTTTTATACCTCAACTTTCAAAATCAAATGTCTCATCAAGCAAACAAAAATATGTTAAAATAATTTCAGAATCTTGAAAAAACCCTTGTGTGGTAACTTAAATCTCGTAATGATGTAACAATCACTCCGGTAGCCAAGGTAGTTTCCACTACTCCATAAGTTAAAAGTCCGAAGAAAGTGGTTCTAAACTCTCATGTCATTGAATATGACTATTGGGTAGATGAAAGAATCATGTCATTTTGTTTGTTTCCTAAGGAATCTCGTAACAAACCCTCTAAACCAACTATTGCTCAAAAGTCACTTCCCAGGCCTAAGACTCGGATCTTTGTCCCAAAACCTAACTAGGAACCTAAAAACTCCACCACTCACTAATTTTTCAGGCTCTCTGTGCTTTGGAGCAAGAGGCAATATGGTATATTAATAGTGCTTGCTCCAGGCACATGACGGAGCAGAAGGACTTTCTGCGAGATCTTAAACTTGTGTCGAAAGTTGGCTATGTGACGTATAGAAACAACTCAAAATCTCAGATTCGAGGTTATGGAATTCTTACCAATGGCAACTTCTCCATTTCAAACGTGGCATATGTAGCTGACCTGAAGCACAATTTAATAAGTGTGGCTCAAGTCACTAATGGAAATCGTCGAGTTGAATTATGTAAGAAACATAGTTATGTCATGTCAAAAGATCGAAAGGAATGCTTGATCAAGTCCAATCGCAAAAAGAACATGTATCCTCTTGACATCAACATGATCATTGGCAAGCCCCAACTCTGCTTACTCTTAAAAGTTGTTCCTGACGTTAATTGATTATGGCATAGGAGGCTTGCTCACTTGAACTTCCGATATATGAATGATCTTGTTTGAGGAGAAACGGTTAGAGGTTTGCCACTCCTAAAATTCAAAAACGACCATCTATGTGCTGCATGTGAGTGTGGAAAGTAATCAAAGAAAGGTCATCCTATTCTCATTGAAAAATCCATCTCGACATCATTCGAATTTCTACACATTGATTTGTGTGGACCATCAACAGTAGAGAGTCTGCATCACAAGAAGTACATTCTTGTGATTTTGGATTTCTTTACAACGTTCACTTGGGTCTTCCTCCTAAGACTGAAATCAAAAACAACCTCTGTGCTCATCAATTTTATCAAAGGAACAGAAGTTCTCATCAAACTCCCAGTAAGGAGAATCCGAAGTGACAATGGCTTGGAATTCACTAGCTCCACCATTGAATGCTTTCTTACCGAGAAAGGCATTGACCACAATATTTCTTCTCCATACACTCCTCAAAAAAACAGTGTTGTCAAACAACAAAACAAAACACTTGTTGAAGCTGCTCGATTCATGCTTAATTTTGCAAACCTGCCACTCTATCTTTGGGACGAAGCTCTTTCTACTGCATGCTTCACTATGAATAGAAGTATCATCAATCGATGCCTCAAAAAACACCGTATGAGGCCATGAACGGTCGGAAACTAGCTATATCGTTTCTTCACGTTTTCGGATGCAGATGATTCATCAAGAATAACTGTGATCAGCTTACCAAGTTCCAACCTAAAGCTGATGAAGCCATCTTCCTTGGATACCCTTCTAAATTAATAGCTTATAGAGTTCTTACTCCGAGAAATCGTTTTCAAGAAGAAAGCTTTGATGTTACCTTTGTTGACAATTTTGTTCGAAATTCTGGCCCAACCCATGTTACAACTCACATTATGGAGTCTGATGTTCCCTCACTAGGATGTCCGACCCATCAAACAATTCTTGAATTTGACTTTGAGACCTTTTTCAGACCCTCAGAAACAGCTTGTGATTCGGAATCTCAAACAAGATCAACCATGTCCGAAGCTCTAGTCTCTCAAACAATGTCTAGTCCGATCCTAAGTCTTCCTCCAATTGATTCTAAAGCGTTTCAACCTAGTCATGTTGAGGGGGAGAATGGTCACTCTTCCCTTGAATCAAATGTGGATGGATTTGAAGATGCAACTGTTGATTTTGATGATTCCAATCCTATCAACATTGATGATGATGTAAACTTCTTTGAATTCCCACCTGAAGATGATGTCAACCTATCCGGTTCAGAAGTTCAGGGGGGAGCATCATCCACATGTTCAAACTATTCATGGGGAGCATCACAACCCCATTGTTGATATTGGATCATCTACTGCTCAAGAACTCCCAAGGTTACATGTTTGGACCAAGGACCATCCTTCGAACCAAGTGATAGGAAATCCAAACGATGGCGTACAAACTCGGTCTGCTACAAGTATTCAACACGAATGTCATTTTTCGGCATTTATCTCTATGGTTGAACCTACATCCATCAAAGAAGTACTTAAACATGCTGATTGGATCACAGCCATGCAAGAAGAATTAGCATTATTTGATTGAAATGAAGTTTCATCTCTCGTCCCTCCCCCTCAGAATCATCACATTGTAAGTACTAGATGGGTGTTTCGCAACAAGTTACATGATACAGGAGTTATCATTCGAAACAAAGCAATATTGGTGGTTAAAGGATTTACACGGATTGAAGGCCTTGATTATGAGTAGACCTTGGTCATGTTGCACATCTTGAAGCTATCAGAATCTTTCTTGCTTATGCTGCTCACAAAGGCTTCAAAGTTTATCAGATGGATGTCAAAAGTGGTTTTCTAAACGGTGAACTTGATATGAAAGTATATCTTCAACAACCTCCCGGTTTTCTTAATCCTTAATATCCGAACTAGTGCTACAAACTCCAGAAAGCTATCTACGGCCTTAAGAAAGCTCCTCACGCATGGTACGAGACCCTCACCGATTTTCTCAAGCGTTCAGGTTTTCAACGAGGAATTTTAGATCCCGCTATGTTCTGAAGGTCAAATGGAAAGCATCTCATGTTGGTCCAAAATTATTTTGAGGACATCATTTTTGGTTCCGAACTCAAAACACTTTTATCTCGGAACTACTTTCTCTCGGAATACATAGGATCATTTTACTTGTCTTTAACAGTAACCACCACTTGAGTTTTCTAGTTGTACAGTTCATCCTATCATATGATGAGTTCAGGCCACATAGTCAATGGTTAAATATTCACATCGAAATTTACTTCATAAGGTCATCCCAGAATTCAAATCCGGAAAGGTATTGTATCTCATACTTTAGAATTTGTCTAAATTCCGCGCCAAATTGTTTTTTAAATCTTGTTCCGGAAACTCTTTCAAATTTCGCTCCGGAACACCAAAATAATCCTTTTTGAATTTCGCATTTTGCTCCGGACTCATTTCTTTAAACTTTTTTTTAAATCTTTTAAAAAAAAACTTTACTCCGGAAGTTTTCAAAAGATTTCTGCTCTGGAATTCAAATAAATTTGACTCCATAATCTCAAGGTTTTACTCCAGATTGTTTAAATTTCGGACCCTTTTCTCAAATCACCATGATCCGGAATTCACCTCTTTATCCTCCGGAACTCAAACTGTCCGAATCGATCATTCGGAAGTCCAAAGGTTTTTAAGGTGATACTCTTTCGAACGGTTACTTTTAAAAGATGCTTATCGTGTTCTTCGAAATTCGTGCGACGATTGCACACCCTTTTAAGCAAGCATCCCATCGCCGTTTGACGGTTTTTATTCCTCACATCATTCCATAGAAACCTTTTATCATCATTAGTCAACTCACCCCCTAAACGATAACATATTATATGCGATCCATTTCCATTTCGGATCCTCATCGTTACCCTTTCTAATCCGACCCGTTTCCATCACCTATATAAACCTTCTCAAACTCTCCAAACTCCTAAATTCTTTGTGTTCATCGTGTTCTTCAAGCTATAATAACATTCATCAATGGCGTCCCAATATTCATTCTCAAAAACTTGTTGCAACTTCCTCAACACCCAAGTAATCTATCACGAACAAGAAGTCCTCCAAAGAATCATCATCCTCACATTTATCTAAGCCTTTTCTTAGAGACACCACACAAATTTTCTCGATAAACCCTCTAGATTTTGATGAACCCATCAGAGTGATGATTGAGTTTATCGCAAATTTTCCCATATCCATCCTACTCACCAAAATCTCAGATCCTCCTATACCACTCAGTCTCTTGCACACCGCTTTCACAAGAATCAAGATTGACAATGGTGTTCTCGAAACAAAGATCACAGGTGATTGGATCATGCCCATCCACAAATCTACATTCCTCAAGGCCATCGGTGTCAATGAGAATCATGAATGATTCAAGGTTCCAGAAGCAACCAGTGAAGAATTTCAACAATTCCTGAATCATATTGGATACAATCAAGACTACAAGGCTAAGGCGTTCAAGAAGTTAGCAGTTTTAGGACTTTGGACCGTGTTGATGCATGTCATCTTTTGAGGGCTGTCCGAAAACATGATGGTACGGACACCCTGAGCAAAGACTGGTTGTATGTGGTATACAGCATCTACTCCGGACGCAGCAACGCATTCGATCTTCTGGAAGTATTGTGGCAAGATTTTCATAAATTCGCATTTAAAAGGATACATAATGAAATATCAAGCCCTATGTTTTGGGCCGTGACAGTTCAACAGCTCTACAAGGAGAGATCTAAACCCATTCTGATTTGCACAATTCCAAAGGAGGTATATCTTACCTTTAAAAGTGTTAAGCATTATAGAGTTCCGGACCAGTCTTCGTTTGGTCCGGTTAGACGTCCTCTGAACCATATGTTGGACTTAATTCCTTCTGATCCACCTGACTTGAAACATCATTTAGAGACTTCGGTTGTGTTTGACCAAACACAATCTGCCCCAGTCTCTGTTGAGCCCACTCCGGAAGAGGCCAATCCTTCTGTTTCCAGAGAAAAAATTAAAAAGTCTGCCAAACGGGAGACTTCTCCTTCAAAGCCCAATCATAAAAAGAGAACCAAAGTCAGTTCCTCCTCTCAACAGGAACGAACTCATGCCATTCGGGCTAACTCTGGCTTTTCGAACACCCCTCCTACCCACTCATCTGAGGTACCCCTCGATGTTTCAAAAACACAAACACAGACTCACGGGGAGTCTACAAATAATCCACCCTCAGCTTCTCAATAAGGTGATGGAGGTGTTAGACAAAGTTCCTTGCCCCTGGATCAAACCTACGTGTCACATTCGCTATCCCTACTTCTTCTACATGCGCACACTCTGAAACCCCTGTTCCGGACCCCAAGCATTCTGAGGTTGGAGTTGTCCCTCTAACCTATGGTGCCTCAACTGGTTTGATACCCGGTAAGGGTACAGGACGACCAGGTGTTAATGATTCATTATGGGAAGATTTTGTAAACAAGGCACATTCGAGGCACCAGCAACTTACAAGATCGCAAGTTGAAGCCACTCTCATTTCCATGAGAAACCTAGCCATTCAGAGTAACCTTCCTTATGTTGCTCCTTCTGATGAGATTGTTGATCTTAAGTTTACATCCGGAGAAACTCCCAAGACTTCACCCCATGTTCCCAATCCTTCTGCTTCGGATGATGAAATTTTCGAAGAGGTGCTGCTAACCAAAGATGATGCACAAGTTTCTGATACAAACATGTTCTTTTCTATTTAACTTCTCTCCAAGCCATCTTCATCCAAGCCTGCATTTGATTTCGGATCCTCCCCCTCCACTCAAAATGAATCAAAATCAACTCATAAACTTCATGATGATGCAGCTACCAACAAACCTGGTCCTTCAGCCACTCCAATCAATCTGGAATCTCCGAAACACAAGCCTCAACATTCCAGCTCAGACAACGGATCCTCCACAGGAGACTGCATTGATCTATTTTCTCTTTTGGATATTCAATCCAATAACACCATGAAGAAGGTCGCCTTTATTGAAACTTCCATACCAGAGATTAACTCCAAGCTGAATCAGAAAGTCTTCGGACTGGATTCGAAGCTTGATGCCATCCTTAAAGCTATGTCCGAAACCAACAATTTCGGACCTTCCGTAGCTGAACGGGAAGCCCAAGTAGATCAACTGATCTCACTCTGGCATAAACATTCAATCGAAGAAGTTGAAGCAAAATATGATGCCTCCATTGAACATTATCTCGATACAATAACCCAGATGCTCAAAGTCCATGACGACTTGGTTACTGCTACCAATGAACTCATCAATAAGACCCATGTCCATCATGAGAAGTAGATTCAGAGGTTGGAGAAGGAGATTAAGAAGAAGGATGAGATGAACCTGATTATACAAGTCCTCATCAAATTGCTTCGATCTACTTGGAACATTGTTGATGTTCCGAATTGCAAGTTTAATGAGATGCTTGCCATCCTTGGTCACTTATTTGATCATCTCGCATCTCAGGCGCCTACTACTGAAGCCTATGATGCTCTCACCCTTCAACTCAACAAAGGTCTTCAAAAGGTGTTTGACAAGTTTTCTGATTTGAGGGAATCGTTGATGCTTGCATCGGTTTCCAAGGCCACCGATGCAAGAGGGGGAGAAGGACCAACCACAGTATGGAAACATGCTTCAGATTTTACACTCCGGGGTGAAAATGAAAGTAATAATGATGATCTGAAGACACTTTCCGTCTGGTCTCCCAAAATTACTGAAGAATAAGATAGTGAAGAAGAGGAGTATGTTACCAATGGATTTATTGGTCTTGAAGCTCCAAGGAAGCTTTTCCCAAAGGTGATGACCAAATAAGAGAAGAGAATCTGGTCTGCAGTTTCTTGGCCATCCTCTTTACCTGATGTTCTTCAAAGGGGAATCAAAATGCCTAAGGCAAAAACCTTTCTGACTGCTCAAGCCTTCCGAGCCACTCCATCCTTGCTGCCACCAATTACGGCTCCCAAAATTGCTCCAATAGATGAAGGTTCTCCCCTCTGGACTCCAGACGACATTCTAGAAGAACCTCTTCCATCCTCTCCTCCAAAGTTCACTGTTGATAAGAATATGATGCATGTGATCTCAGTTCTAAATAAAGGCAAAGACAAAGGCAAGAATCCCATCACAGAATTCGGACCTCCACCAACGAAAAAAGTTGGATGGTCTCAGGAGGAAATTAACAAAGCATTACAAGACAACATCTAGATCCATGCTCTTAAAGACAATCCTAATCCAATGCATGGTATCTCTCCTCAATGTCGTGAAGGCATTATTCGTGATTCGGACGTAGTACCCTTCATGTACTATGATGTCCCTACAACTGATTAAGAACAACTTGATCTGCCTCTCTCTTCATACAGCAAATTCTACACCAAATTTTCTCCTCTCCACCCAAATGATGCTATGATATTAATCATCCGGATAGCGCGTGAAAGATTGAAAACTTTCTACTCCAAAAAAGCATAACCTCAAAAGGAAGTGTGGACAAGGAAGAGTATTACAAATATCTCTGGGTTCGAAAGAAAAATCTTTGTGAAGTATGAAGTCAACTGCCCAATGTTCCGATATCACATAATCCGGAACAAACCTGCATACCGTACCATCACCGATGCTGACTTTCCTACAATGAATAGGAATGATGTCCTTACCATTGCTACTCATCTATAGAGTCTACAAAGAGATGACGTATGCATGGGTGCTTATCATACAACCTTAGGATTTTTCAAGGACTATGTCGTGGAATTTTATTGATGCGACTATGAGTTGGCTCATTTGTAAGGAACTGAAGACTTTGTTGCCAAGATTGAGTATGTGCTCCCGGAAGCTGAACTACTAGCTGCAGGTCCTATTGATGATCCAGTTCTAGGGTTTGTGTACAAGACAAAGAAGACAAACAAAAAGGAATTTTTCCGAGTCCTTGATAAACACCTAGTTTCAACAAAAGACCTCAAAAAGTTCATGAGTAGAGCATCCAAAGCCGAAGCTCCTGAACAGGTCAAGGAAAAGTTTGTAAGTCAACTGCAATGGTATCTTGAGGTCAGCGATTGGCTATTCAGAGCTTACTCGTTCATAAAGGAAGAAGCAAACTAATCTGACTTATTTGATAAGTTCACTTAGGGGAGATTGTTGGAACCTAAAAGTGAACCTCTATAAATCCCAATCCGAAGTCAGTCTGAGTTCCGAAGTGATTTTCTTGGTGTCCAGAATTGAAGTTGTCCTCCGTAATCTCAGTTGTGTCTGGACTTATAGATATGCTCTGGATGAGAAGATCAGTGAAGACATTCCGGAATGGATTACGTATCTGGAATGTTTGTCTATCCGAATCAATGTTTTGTCTTTATGCATTTATTATCTTTGTCATTTAGTTAGATTTAACTTGTCATAGGACTTAGTCTCTTTTGTCAAAAACAGGTATTCAGAGTGTCAGATGTAACTCTTTTATCCGGTCCTATGTATGTAATCGGTTAGTACCATGTACCGCATTCTCCTATTTATAGGAGCTTTCAATGTTAAATCAAACGATGGATCATTCACTCAAATATAACCATATTCTAGTTACTTCATCTTTCATGTTATTCTCTAAAACATTCTTCTTGTTATCCATTTATTATCTTTACCTTGATCATTATCTTCTCACTTCATTTATGTCTTAAACACTTTGTTGAATGCATTAACTAAGACCTGACTGGAATATCTTTTAGTAAGCATACATTGATCTTAAGCATTCATTCAAAGTTTGAATTATCAAACCTTGTCCCTACGCACTGGATCATCCTTGTCATCACAAACACTTGAAAGAATGAATGACACCTCAAAATCCATGGTAGAAGAAGGCGTGGAAAATGTAAGTAGTACAAAAAAAATGGAAGATTCCAAAATCTTATTATCTGTTATATAAAGATAAGGAGCGGTTAAGCCTTAATAGGAAATCCACTCAACTAAATCAATCTGACTAACCGACGGCTAGATGCATTTAACGAATCATGTGTCTAAGCCACGCATGACGGTTCATTTACCAAGTGTAACACTCAGTTTCGGATTGCTTCATTATTAGGGGTTGTGGCCTAATCATCAGTTATCATGAGGGTGTTATAGCTTAAATGATCCGAATGTTCAACGGCGTTTTGGGGAATAAACGATTTGGCCCATTTTGAATGTGGGTGTTATAGTTTAAGTGATCTGAGTGTTTGATGGTGTTCCCAAGCCAAAGGGTATAATCGTAATTTGTTAGTTCGGGACTTTATGAATTTTGGGTTCTTGTTCGGGATGTTTTAAGGAAATGGTGAGTTGTTAGAAGAATAGGCTTCTTGTCACCTTTCAGTGGATATCAGGTTCATTGGAAATAGACTTTGGGCAAAGGAGTTAAAGCCAAATAAAGTTCTTAAGTTTGGGGGGCCATCTAGTACGTGGGGCGTACTAGATGTGTACACGGGCGTACTGTAAGTCCCAAATTTGGCTTGATGTATCAATCAGGTCCACTTGATGGTGCGGAATCCCAATCAAGTGGATGATGTAAGATCAAATGAAGAAGAAAGAGAAGAAGAAGATGAATCTATTATGTATTCAATAAGGGAAATCTGCAAAAAAAGGCCCAATATTTTAGGCTAGTTTATGATTTAGTCCCAAATTAAATTTTGTTTACAAAAAAGGACAGATTACCGGCTAAAACTTCGGATTAACCCTTCGTGGCCGGTTTCACAGATTTAGCCGGTATCTCGTCTTTTGTCATTAATTAATCCAAATTTTGGGGCTTTTTCATTAATTAATCAAAATTTTAGGGCTTTTTCATTATTTATTACCAATAAACCAAAATATTTGGACTTTTCTGAAGATTACATTTAAACTAATATATATTATATGATCTAATTTAATATGTACTATTCCATGTCTTCTTTCGTATGCTCTTCTAGGCTGACCGTGTGTTTTTATCGGTGTCGTCAAACCCAACATCAAAAATCTCACTCACAAGACTCGTTAACTCCATCGATTTTCCAAAATTATCCATTTACAACTCTATGATCATCTTTCAATCTCCAAATAAAGATGTAACACCCGTTTATTTATTAGTTAAATAAATAAGTTAATGAACGAATGGTAGCCTAAAATAAATAATTATTTATGCATGGTGTTGGGTTCGAGGAGTTAATTGCTACATTTTTAGAATTCGGGGGTTAAAAGTGTGACTTTGGGACTAATTTTATAAATATGTATGAAGATAGGGGCTCCGTGGTAATTATTTGAATTTAATTTAAAAGGAAATGAGGTGGAAGGGCTGAATATATCATGATTAAGATATTGGGGGCTGTTTGGTAAATTTTGTACCTAAATTGTAAAGGTTTTAGAGGGCAGGGTTTAAATGGTAAAATTGGGGCTGCATTTTAAAGAAGATTCTATGCGGAGGGGCCGATTATGTCGTTATGGCAAAATATTTAAGAGGTATCGGGTATAAAGGGTTATGAAACCCTAACCCGAAGACAAAACCCTCCAGCCGTCACTTATCTCCACTCTTCTGCCCCCTCACCGGCGCCACCATCATTCCGGATCTCGCCTCCTATCGTTCGTCAACCTGCAGCCGACCACCCTTCTCATTTCCGATCGAGCAAAACTGTCAGACGACCCGTTCCGTCCTAGGCCGCCGCCTTTGCCGCCGGGATTGGATGTCATTCAGCGCCGCCATTCCTCTCGCTACCGGCAATGACGAGGATGACGAACGGGTATCCTTATGCTGCTGCTTCTAACGCTCTCCATCACAACCCTTCTCTCCATTCCTCCGTGCGATGCTTCAGTTGGAACGTACACCGCTGCCCAAGCGGCTCATTCTAGCCGCTCCGGTCAACAACCATCACTCCAAGGGGGGCTGCCATGTACATCTCAGTCGACAAGTCGCATGTATGCGCGTACTCTTGTCACTGTTCGATATAGGCGTGTTGTTTGGTCTAAAACCAAGAACAACCACCATGGCAGCCGGCCATGGTGGCTGCTGCCATCAACACCATCAAAGGATGTTTAGGGAAGAGTTTGTGACCCAGTTTAGGGATAGAGGATGTTCCAGCATAGCCATTGGCAAGTGAGTTAGTGAGCGTGGCAGGGTGTCAGACCCTGATGGATATGATTTCCATGAAGTTGCAAATGCGTGATCGATTTGGAGCACTTTGAGAAGAGAGGTTCGTGCTAGGTGCATATAGTAGGGGTCTCAGGAAGAGACCCATGATTTCTGATCATCAGGTGAAGGGCCAGCAAGGCCAAAGTCAGTGCAGCACGTACAGGACAATGTAAAAGAGAGTTTGTCGCTCTGAGGGTTTAGGCTACTACAGGGTAGTGGGGTTGGTCACGTCAGCAGAAGGTGATTAGTATTCCTCCAGATGTTGCTGGTATGTCATCTTCTATTGCTATTAGATGGATGTTGGAGTTATGAGTAAGTTTGGATAAGTTAGATCTTGGGTTGGTTTCCTGCTAGTGTTTGGGTGATCAAGGATCATATATGCCATCCTGCAAGCCGAAAAGTCATTGATGAAACCACAAAGGGATGCATCTTGCGGAGCGAGTTCCGCGTGTACTGTTATCATTCCGGATCTTTGTTGAGATCAGTTCAGGAGTATTGTTTGGGAAGATCCTCAGTCAGGGTTAGAGTAATAGTTCTACAGTGAAGTCAGCGTTCAGGGGTTCTATCATTGTTCAGGTATCGTCGGTAATTGTCTATGGATGAACTTTGGAGTTCAAGGCACTATTGTTGCTAGGACAGAGCTGGTGACATGAAAAGGGTAGTGTCAGTCGCGGGTGTTAGATGCATAAGTGGTTGGTCATCGCATGTTCAGGATAATTGTGTTTTCGCATGGGCTGTGTTCGGTTGGAGTTCAGTGGTACTGCAAGATTGGAAATGAGAACGAGGATTCGTCAGCCAAAGTGAAGATTGAGACCTTCAATTGACAACATGTTAGATGGATCATAGATTGAGGTGTCAGAATGGATCAGATGTCAAGAGTACTCATCGAGATTTCCGAGGATGTGTGATCTCAAGGTTTAATCGGTGATTAAACGCTAGCATTGGCAGGCACAGGTTGTCATCAGTGGGATATTAGAAAGCGAGAAGGATTGGAAATCCTTCAATTCTTGCGTGCAGTGAAGACTTAGTCGAATCTAAGTAGGGAGAGACTTTTTATAAAGTTCTCCAAATGTGAGTTATGGTTGCACGGGGTGCAATCTCTTGGGCAGCATGTCAACAAGAAGGGTATTCTAGTTGATCCAGCCAAGATAGAGGCCGTGATGCAGTGGGATATTCCGAGGTCTCCATCTGAGATTCGGAGTTTCTTGGGTCTAGCAAGTTACTACCGGAGATTTACATGGGACTTCTCCGAGATTGCGGTTCCTTTGACCCGACTGACCAAGAAGTCGGTGGCCTTGCGTTGAGGGCCTGAATAGCAGGCAGCCTTCAATACTCTCAGACAGCAGTTTTGCGAGGCACTAATTCTCACCCTGCAAGAGGGTGTAGATGATTTCATGGTTTACTGTGACGCTTTGATCACGGGCATGGGTATGGTACTGATACAGTGGGGTCACATGATAGCAGGTTTCAGGAACCATGTCAGAGTTCCGGTTAGGACTCTAGTTCAGTGATGTGTTAGGTCGAGTGCGTGTCCGACCCGATATGGAAAGTGTTGTAAGACTACGGGGGTAGCCGTAGCATTCACTAGTAGTCAGATGATATGGAAAGTGTTGTAAGACTATAGGGTTGTAAGACTACGGGGGTAGCCGTAGCATTCACTAGTAGTCAGATGGTATGGAAAGTGTTGTAAGACTACGGGGGTAGTCGTAGCATTCACTAGTGGTCAGTTAGCATGGGAAGTGTTGTAAGACTGCGGAGGTAGCCGTAGCATTCACTAGTGGCCAGATAATGATAGAGTGTTATGAGACTGCGGGTGTAGCCACAACATTCACTAGGTTAGTAGATCGTGTGAGCGCGTTGTTAGGACGCAGAAGGAACAGTAGTACCCACCAGTTCGGGTGTAGCAGTAAGGATAGGGAAATCCACGGATTAGATTTCGGAATTACCCAGATGGATTAGATCTGGTTGAGCAAGTGATAGGACTGTAGGAGCTTCACTATAGTTATGATATCAGAGAACCAATGGACTGCTTCAGGACATGTGAGATACGGCTACCATTGGTCAGGTAGTGCATTTTTTGGAAGAAGATTGAGGAGAAAAAGGCTTGGGACGAGAAGGAGGTCATGGATCCATCAATAAGATTGTGTTCCGGTCTTTATCAAAAACTTCATCATTTATTGGTTTTCTTCTTGCTAAAAAGTAATGCATCCTGGAAGCCCCAAATAGACTAAAATGTAATAATGACAATTGTTGTGATGTTACGTTTAAGTCATAATGACAATTGGTGTGATATTACAATAATTGTCATTATTACGTTTTAGTCTATTTGGGGGTTCCAAAATGCTTTACTTTGTGACATGTGGTATTCATCTTATGTTGGGGCTTCTATAGTGTTGTAAGGAAACAAGGGTCAAGTAAGACTTGAGTCAATGTATCAGTGGTTGAACATGTGAGATTCGTCTTCTATTGTTAACAACACTATGGAAAATGCCATTAGTGTCTGGGTTCAAGTCATGGTTAGGTAATAGGAACATCCAAGTGTTGGAACCACGGTTTAAGTCATGGTTAGGTAATAGGGACATCCACGTAATCAACAAGGATTTTCTCTGTTCTTTATTTTGGAGATTGAAAGATGATCATAGAGTTGTGAATGGATAATTTTTGAAAATTGATGGAGTTAACGAGGCTTGTAAGTGAGATTTTTTTTGTTGGGTTTGACGACACCGATAAAAACACACATGGTGAGCCTAGAAGAGCATAAGAAAGAAGATATGGAATAGTACATATTAAATTATATCATATAATATATATTAGTTTAAAGGTAATCTTCAGAAAAGTCCAAATATTTTGGTTTATTGGTAAGAAATAATGAAAATGCCCTAAAATTTTGATTAATTAATGAAAAGGTACCAAAATTTGGATTAATTAACATAAAAAGACGAGATACCGGCTAAATCTGTGAAACCGGCCACGAAGGGTTAATCCGAAGTTTTAGCCGGTAATCTGTCCTTTTCTGTAAACAAAATTTAATTTGGGACTAAATCGTAAACTGGCCTAAAATATTGGGATTTTTTTCGCAGATTTCCCATTCAATAATATCAATGATGCTCCATACGTATGAATTCTCACACATACACACACACTTCTTCTCTCTCTACAACACCTTTATTTTTACAAATTTAGCCCCCTTTTAACTCATGACTCTACTGACACTATATGTATATATATATATATATATATATATATATATATATATATATATATATATATATATATATATATATATATACATACATACACACGAAACTGTGGATGCAAACACGTTTACTACCGTAAACACCACATAAACCCTAAACCCAAGATTGTTTTCGGTTCTATACCAAAAACTATTAAAGCCTAGAAAAGTAAAGTATAAACTATATTTTTAGACCCAACAATCTCCCCCTTGGTTTATAGCTTTCTTTTCCTTTGACCCAACAAACTCCCCTAAAAAGGTAGTTGGCTTTTCTTGTCAATCTTCATTTGGAGCTTGGCTTTAGCTTTAATCTTCAATTTCTTCACAAATTCAAGATGAATAACTGAATCTTCTAGCTGAATGACTTCATCTTGAATGGATGGGCAGTTCTTCATACTTTGGTTTTGAATGAACGTTAGGTGAGGAGGCCTCCTGTAGAGATTCTAGAAAAATGGTGCTTTCAGCTTGAGAATCTTCAAAGAGAATATCAGAGAGAACGAATCTTCTGGATCACTTTAGCAGGTACATAGATAGCAACAAATTGATTGAGGAGGCTTCAATGCAATCTGTCACATAATCTTCAAATACAACTTCACCTTGCTTCTAGGGTTAAATGATTGAATGTTGAAAGAATAATTCTCCATTCTTGTTCCTTCAAATGAGAATTCTTCGACAATCACGGATGAAGCTTTGGCTCAGAAAATCTCGGTACAGTCTCCATGAGTCCCATCTACATCTGAATTCACTTTTAAAGACTTTGAGATAAAAACAAAATTAAAAGAAAACTTAGTACATAATATTTTTGGATTTTTCATATTAAACAAAAAAAAACATAAATAACAATATTTTTGGATTTTTGATTTTCTGATTTTTGTTTGATTTTTTAAAAATTTTTAATTCTCCGCATAAATTTGTGCATAAAGGAAAACTATGAACAAATTTAACAAAAACAAAAATCATGTCACACCCCAAAACCAAGAATGGCGGAAACGTTCTGGGGCGGAGGACGTCATGTATAGTATCACAACAATGAAAAGTAGTAAACAAGCAACAACATCATCCATTGCATTAATAATATAATTTTAATACAAGTGTTCTGTCAAATTATAATAGACACTAAAGTATAAACAAAATGAAAGATGATTCTTGAACGAGCTCCATCTTCTCTAAACCTAGCATCAATACCTGTCTACTGTTGACCTGAGGATACAAGTTATTTTGAAAGAGAGTATCAACTTTAAAGCTGGTGAGATCATAAGTATTAATGTGTCTTAATTTATATGTAAGTATTTGTTTGACATGTAATGAAAGACTTGAAAATGTTTTGAAAGAAAGTTCGTGTAAGTACGAAAATGTTTGTAAAACAACTGTAAATGTTTGAAAAACCCTAGAAATCCCTATGATTCCTTCTATTATAAAAGGGAGTCTTCTACCAAGACCTAACTGTTCTAAATGTAGTCTTTCTACCAAGACTTAGCTGTTTTGTATGTTCATTTATTGTAAATGTGTGTAATTTTCCCAAGTGTAACTATCATTGTCAAAATATAGTTTGTACATTAATGTTTAAGTTAAATGATCACTAAATATATGTAAAGGGTAAATTAATGTAGTACTGTAGTGTTGTATTATAGGAACTACTGTTGTACTAACTACCTTAAACTGGATTTATATTAAGGTATCATGTGATTAATTGTACCATACTATCAACTATGTAACACGACAATGTAGGTCGTAAAACGGTATGACGTTTGGCACCCGCAGACCTACAGGTCCGGCTGTAGCTAGCAGCAAGGTGTAGGATAGTCAATCCAGTATACATCTATACGCAAACTCACGCTCTCCCTCCAAGAGACTCTGGCTACAACTCGGGCCATGACATTGAAGGCATGCTCTGATACAGTGGATCATAATTATGTTAACGTATTCATGTATATGTAATGTATTGTTAATCGTTCTACATGTGCTAGCTGTAATGTGTGTTCTCTCACTATCTAGTAGGTATAGTAATGTACTGTAATGTTCTACGTGTGCTAGCTATAATGTATGTTCTCTCTATCAAGCAAGTATTGACTCGTGAATGAACTGACTCATTGTATGATATCGCGTTCTACTAATAGTTCTAGTATCTTCCTAAACTACCCATATGGTAGCTTACTAGTAATTTAACTGGTACGTATGAACATGGATGTATACCCTTGCTTCCCAAGGGCATTGGATGAACTGGAAGGACCTTTATGACTATATATGTACATATGATATATAACTAATATTTAAACAACCTTCGGACAGATACCCGATGTCCCACCAGACAACATCTCAAGCGCGAAAAGGAAATAGGGTGGATAGCCTTCCTAAGTCTTTTAAACATTTCTTATCTAACTATACATATATAGGCATCCAATTGATAATATAAAATCATAAAATAAGTTTTATTATCTAAGAAAAGATTGACTTGATGTCAATCTATAAAACGGTTTGAAAGTATGGGTTTGATAAAGCAGTTTAAGTATAAAGAAACATTTGTTTGAAACACAATTGTAAATGAGTTTGAAATGACACATATAGAGTAAAATGTACATTTTAATAAGGAGTTTTAAACATATAAACTGTTTATGAAAAACATTTGAAGGAAACTGTTTGGTAAAACGGCTAATAAGTAGCCAATCATTTGAATGTTGCTTATTAATCACATGATTGATATAAAAAGTAGCATGATTCTACTTGTATCCCCCCCATAAAGTATTTAAAAATATTTAAAACACCGATTAAGGGGTATGAACTCACCTGATGCGAGTGGATCGGAAGGAAGTGTCGGATAAGTGCTTGGTGTCAAGTGAAGACTTAGATACACACAAAGATCCTAATAACATATAAAGACATATGTATATAAACAAATAGTCTTTAAACAATTAATAAAAAATTCAAGACACTCTAGGGCATGACAAACACTTTGTATAAGTGTTATAAGGGCTAAGGAGTGCATCTAAGTGTTGTAGGGAAAGGCTAGTGTGTTTGGGGTTCAAGGAACACTTCTAAAATGAGTTTACTCCCTAAAGACCAACACTCCTTGAGTTTATGGTCGTAAAATCTTGAGTTTACGGTCGTAAACTCCTAACCTTTTGACCATTTGTTGTTTTGAAGTCTTCTAAGCTATTCTAAACATTCCTACTTCATGATTAAGCGTTAGGAAGTGTTGTGTGGCATCAAAACACGCCTAAATGGAGTTTACGGTCTAAGGACCATTTCTCCATGAGTTTACTACCTTAAACTCATGAGTTTACTACCTTAAACCCATAAGTTTGTATTTGGGGGTTTTCAAGTCCTTAGCTCAATCATGGCAATAGTCTAGGTTAGATTTAGCCATAAGGAACAACCATGGGACTTTTATGGGATATTTTAAACACCTTTTGGGGTGTTTACGGTTTTGGGAGATCCCTAAACCGTAAACACATATAAATGGTTGCTTTCTTGTTCTTTTAGGTGATATATACATCAAGGATGGATCTAGACAAGTCTCTAAGGCATTGTGAAGCATCTAGACACCCTAAGGCACTAAATTTGGTGTTTATGGTTTTGGGAGCCTCCGAAAACCGTGAACACCTTGCTCTTGGTGTTCTTGGGACTTTTCTTGGTATAAACATTTATAGCAAGCTTTAAATGACTCTAGGATAGAAGTACTTACATTGTGGAAGCTTGAAATGAACTTAAAGTCCAAGTACACTTAGTGTGTGTTCTTGGTGTTCTTGGAAATCAAATCAAAACACAAAAATGAATGGATGAAAAGATGTACAATCACTAGATTAAGTTTTATATCAACTTGGAATGGCTAGAATACTTACAAGTTTGAAGATCTTTAATTAAATCTTGGATGATACTTAAGAGTGTTTTTGAGTTTACTCTTTTGGAGTTTACTCTTTTAAGGTGAAGAAATGAAAAGTGACTAATTTGAGGAGTAAACTCATGCTTATGCATGAGTTCACGGTTTTTGGATGATTTTCCGACCCAAACATAAAAGTTTGGTCGTGAACTTCTAAGACACGAGGTGTTTGCGGTTTTTAAATTTCAAAACCCGAGACAACACTTTCTTTCACCCGTTTGTTTAAAGATTAATTATTAAAATAATCAAATGAACTTATTTTTCCCAAAAACAAGTAAAATTGAACTTGACTTATAATATGAAGTGATTGACTTTTAGGGTTTAACCGAATGAAAATTCCGGGTTGTCACAAATAATAGCTAACTTTATGACTGATTTGAGATAAAAGTTGTCAAGCAATTAAATATCGGTTATCAGCACACACCTGGATGCTTAGATCTGGTCAATCACCGGTATTGTGGTCCACTTAAACACAAAGGATATTGACAAATTGGATAGATTATAAATGAAAAGTCATTGCGATCTTATTCCTAAATAGACCATTTGGCTGACGACGACCAAGGATATTGTTGTTCACTTAAATTCAGCAGCAACATTCACAGACCACCTATTAAATGATTCAATTTTAGATGCACCAGAATGTGTTTCCCACTTCCCGACATACCTCGGTAATCAAGAACTTCAAAAGAATACCTTACTTTAGGTGAGTATTCAATCATTAAGAGAGAAGTCAGATATAGAAATGCATATGTTGTGTCCCAGGTCAGCTGCTTTCCAATCACGCATAGGGAACAACATACGACTAACATAGATAGAGTGTTATAGTGATAGTAGGGTGCATATGTTGTGTCCCATGTTGGATCTTTCGATCTCGTAGATTGATGGGTTTTAGTATACTACAACATTCTATGGTGCACGTACAACCCTAAACACCTTGGATCTATGTTTTCACTAATTATACATGCAAATGGATTCCAAGGCATTAAACCTATAACTAGCATTCAATTTGACATTAACAATACAAGATACTAGTTAGGATAACATACCTCTTTGTTTTATAGCTTGATTCCATGGGCTGAAGAGCCTAGTGCCCGAAGTGTGACACCTCAAATGGTTCACACAACACCAACAACAACTTGGAATAACTTGAGAGAAAATTTCTTATGCTCCAAATCGGCTAGCCCTCTCATATGAATTCTTAGGGCCAATTTCTTGAGCTATGGAGTCTTTATATATTTAGGCTATTAGGGCTACACCATGTAACTCATGAATTTCCATATTCTTCATGCTCCATGGGTTAAAAACCTCCATGGAGTATCCATGGGTTTAGCCCAACATGAAGAACTATGGATGATAAGCCCACATATATAAGAATGAATGATTTACAAAATCAATCCCCATATATTTAATTAGTGTCTTTTGATCACAAAATCAATTCCAAATTAATTATTGATCAATACTAATTAAATAATATGATTTCATATTAATATATTAGAACTTATAATATATTAATAAATCATAAATATCCTTTTCTCACAAAAGTCTATCCAAATTGTTCCAATGCAATGCAAACCAAATGGACCATGCCACATCAGGTCAAGTACATACCAATTATAGTTATGGACTTAGACACTAATCCAACAGTCTCCCACTTGGATAAGTCTAATAACTATTATTGCAAGTATGACTCTACAACCTGACTAGCAATCGTAGCTCTTAAAAGCCGTTGTCGTACTCTGAACAGATCAACAACGCACCCATTAGATAAGGGATCATATATTCCACCATTCTAGATATCACATGGATTGCAACATGGATTATAATAATTCTCTCTATCTATCTATTGTTTCCTGATTTCCGATTTATGATGAATGGCTAATTGAACAAATCAAATCAGTCCATGTCCGGCCGAGCACTTACATTTGTCATCACCAAATCATCAAGGGGCCCACAGATATCGCTTTTATCCCTCCAAGGGTAAAATGAATGGATAAACATTGACACATATGCTTGCTCTATATGCTTATCAAATCACATACAAAAATGTGTTTTATAACACCAAGTTACTAGTGTATTTTCATATAATCAATGTGTAACCGACTTGTAGACTGCAACTCATATCTTTTGGTTTGAAGAATCTAAGATATTATCGTCTCATGATCACTCGTGATAAAATCCATGAAGTGAGTCAAATGAGCGTGGGTTTAATCGAATACTCGAATCTCATTCTAGGAGCACTCATGAACACTACAGCTATGTCTAGGTCCCTTAGACAAACTACAGACCCATTCATGACAGTCTTTCCTTATACCTACTTCCAAAGTATGATTAACTATGGAGAGTTTGAATAACCTAGTTAATCGGGAAGTCAAAACATGCAAAGTGAAACACACGAATAATACTAATCCTATATGGCCCCAAGCACCTTTAAGTGTAAATAAAACACCTTTCATTTAAACACCATATTGATTACTCATTATTCATTGTATAATGTTTCAAATGATCAACTTTATACTTGAATTTGAAACAACAGTCATGCCATGCTCTAAGCATGCATACTATGTTTGTCCAAACAATAGTTATGCCATACTCCAAGTGTGCACACTATGTTTGTCTATGATCCTTACTTTGTGAAATCGACCAATTGAACATGATTCCAATGATGCTCATTTCCTAATCCCAAATCCTTATCGTAAATGTAAGAATTCCAAATTCCTACAATTTAGCGAAATATGTTAGATTCTAAGCTTATATGCATTGATCCACTTGTAATGACTATGCACAAAGTCACAAAGACTTGACAACAGACATTTACAAAGTATTCCAATGGAGATCAATTCCATGGAAATGAAGTCTCAAATTCAAAGTGCATTCCTTTGAACATCCTTCTTGCATTAAGTTTTCTAATCTTACACAGATTTAATGAATAACTTCCACCTATAGTAATATTTCCATATTCCATTTTGACTTTCACTTCTGAACAAGAGTTGTCTCCTTTCAGAATATGTCAATATGGTCTTTCCAAAATTAACATTGTACTTCCAACTATCCATGAGCAACCAATCTTTGGTAAACCTCAGATTGTGCTCGACAATTGCTTAATCATTTTAGTCATATCCAATTGTAGACCTTTTCCCCTCTTAATGCCCTAGGAATTTGGAAAATTTAGAAAGGATAAGTATTACAGCACATGCAATTGATCCGATATCTGAAGCATATGGGACACGATTCATGATGTCTCACATTAAGACATCATCCTATACCAGCCTTTTGCTACAATATTTTTTATTTCCCATGTTTTCATAATTCCACTATGAAGAGGGATGCCAGAATCATAATCAAATTTTGGGAACACAATATTTATAGAATTTTCTTATGTTGAACCATTCCAACATAAAATTCATATATATATATATATATATATATATATATATATCCTTTACTAACGATGATTACAATCTCAATCTAAGCTTTTAGAATTGAAATGAAGTATAATTTCCTCTCCCTTAATTATAGCAAAGCAATTTTTCCCAATTTAAACTTTTGTTTTCTATAATTAACATTACTGACTTGAATCACTTATCATAATAATCATGCTCCTACTAACATGATAATTATTAGCATAACACTTATGCTCCCACTAGCTTTGATATTTATCCAGAAATCAGTTGGACTTCTAGAAATCAATACTTTATTGACTTTCTTACCAAAGTTCAGATTTCTGATACGAGATGCTTTGATAACACTTTATCAAAATCATAGACCTTTTCTTAGATAGCTCACATGTGTGTCTAAACAATTTTTAGATCTATGAAAATGGATGTCGTAATCATAGTCTCAATTGTTTAGACCTTTTCCATTTCTCACAAGTCTATGTTTGTGTGTCGGTTACCCACACACGGTCCACTAACAACCTTGAGAATGCAAATATCACAATTGCTATTTACTTAAAACCTACTTAGTGAAAGCGTTTCCTCACCATCATTTTCATGAATCGGAGAGAAACCTTATGACACTTAGACTTTATGGTGTATGCGTTCCTATCCTTGTGAATTTGTCAAAACCATAATCACAAGACAAGGTTAGTGACAAATCCAAACTCATATGGACTAAACTTGTGTAATCTTAACTTCTTGCCACCTGGCAGCACAAGGGCCTGCCATTGCTTCCAAGTAGTTATCCAAATAACTGAGAACTTGTAGAACTCAAATGCATAGTCAACTTTAACTGGAATGGGCACAGAAATAGGAATTTGTCAACACGATAGGTTACAAACCTCAAGTCATGCACTAGTGATAAACTATAGGTTTTATTCTTGATCATTTCTTGAAACTCTTTCAGGATCTTTTAGACTAACACTGTCCTCTTGACATATAACACTCTCTTGCCAAGAACCATTCCTTGACAAAAAATATTCAAGAGATAGTGCAGATTCTTATCAAGACAAACACTTCACACAGTTGGCCTTAGTTGGTCTTTGTTCTATCCAAAACATCACAACTTACCAATTTCAAATGTACAAGACTAGAAAACATTTTATTCTTACATTTGATAAGTGTTATAAACGTTCTTTAAGATATGTCACTCAATTGAAAACGTTGGAGTATGACTATAAGAATTGTTTTGGAATTAAGTATCACTCATCTTCTTGATTTGACCACTTCAACAATTCATGACTCCTCTTCTTAGCCATAAGAATGTACCGAGATGTCCTTAGAGGATGAATTGTGATATGGTTTCATAATCATTAAGATGATCATAAAACATGACTAAAGTACTCTTCCATCTTTTCAAATTCTAGAAACTTTTATCTTTCTACCTAATTTGATTTTTCTTTTTCATTCTGCCATACACTGAAACTTTTCCAATGTTTCAGAATTACACTTAAACTTGTAAGTGTAACCATATTTACTAACTTTTAGTGAATCATGATGAATAGCATTATCGATCTTTGTGGTGGACCTGATCAGCGCATAACAAAGTGTACTCGATCCCTTTGTCCTTCACTTGACTCATATACATGTGAACAAGGAATTAGTCTTAATTTTCCAAAGATGAAAATTCTCATTCATCATATAATACAACTTGCATGATTTCAAGTTTCAATCCAATTAAAACTTGGGTGATGAGAATCTTTCCTTATTTGGTAAATTTAGACATTACCACAAATGAAAGAATCAAATTCATATTTCCATTATTGCTAAAAACATACAAACATCAATTTTCCATAAATGCCATTGCAAGGAGATATAAAATAAAACAAAAATAAAATTTTATTTATTTATGAAATGCGGAAAAAACTTTTTCCTTACAATGAAACTTTAAATGAAAGCTATGTTGTTACATATTTCCTAGCAATCTATCATAAACACTAAGTAGTAGCTCAAAAATCCGATCTTCGAACCATGCGATTGAAATCCATTTTCACGATCAAATTCAACATACTCTTCTTTTAAGCTTCCTTCCCTTTCCTTGATCCTACAAAACATCAAAATGCAACCTAGTCACATCATTTATTAAGAATCAACAATTAGCAACTTGACATAGTTAGATAGTGGACTTACCTGAAGCAGAGTCAAACTTTTTGACTTGACCTTCTCTTAGATCTCTGAGGTAGTTAGGGTAGCTTCGCAACCAATGCCCCTTCCTTTGGCAATAGAAACATATGGACCCTTTGGGAATGGTATACGGGGAACTATCTCACACTTAGCCTTGCTCTTTACCATTTGGTTAACGAAGTTGACTATGGCTGATCCCTTTCCATTGGAAAGACAAAGCTTTTCTGGATATCCAATGTTACCATTTTCAATGTCCATGGTAGTTTGGGAAGTTGATCTTCTAATCAAATTTGCTTTACCAGTGCTCCAAATCATTTCTGATTCAGCAGCAACAAGCGAATAGGTAAGATCATTAAGGGTCATGTCATAGTCTGTTACATAGTTGTCCTAAAGAACTCACTATGTGACTTTGGAAGTGACTTAAGAACCTATTCAACAACCAACTTCCTCAAGACTTTGACACCCAACTCTCCCGGCTTGTCAATATGTGAGTTCCTCTCCAAGATGTGAGTACACATAGACTTTGTTTGCCAATAGGGGTTGAGTGACCTTAAACTTTTCATGCACTTGTGGGTTAGGAAGAACAATTAGAGGAAGAGAAGTATGATTTCCATGATCCAACCATGGGACATCATCTTCATTAGGAAAACTTGTTTCAAGAGATTTACGAAGATCATAGTTGTCTGAACCAGACATCTATAATGGGAGACATTCAAGTTAGTTGATTTAAGTCCTTAATATAACACCCAATATGAGATATTAAGGCTAGGACCCAACACAATATTTTATAACTTGGAAGAGGGATGTCATAATCCAAGCTATAAAATATTTGAAGGTAGGCAAATGACGATTCACCAATTTCCACCATGAAAAACAAAATGGGAATTAGGTTTTAATTGGATTGAAACTCCTAGATCTTTTGAGATTCATTGAACTTTTCAATGGTTTGTTTAAATCTCGATTGTTCCCTCTCAATTTTGTGACTAGGATGTCGGGTATCACAAACAAGGTGTCAATAACCATGCAAATTAACTTGGTACCCTTAATTTTATCACCTAATTGATGTGCCGGTTACCCACACGTGCTCCATCGATCTATGATAAACATTAAGTCACCCTTTTCCACTCTTACTAGTCCATATTGGTGTGCCGGTTACCTACACACGCTCTACCAACGACTTGGTATGGTACAAAGTGCAATTTCATGGGTTAGCACCAAATTCACATTTTCCTAAGTAACTAAGATTGGGAATTTATAAGTGTTTAGTTACTTAGTATTTATCATTATACATTTAATGGCGGGAGAATTATAGTCCTGTCCTACCCGTTCGGCTAACGACCCTCCACCAGTCAAGGAAGCGGTGGGTGAGAGTGGACACCCATTAAACTGCCATTTTATAGGCAGTAACCTTATACCCCCCTTATAGACCGGCTTCGTGAATGAGGCCTACTAATGGTCAGAAGGACTTTGCTCTTATACATATACACACACGTATATATATATATATATATATATATATATATATATATATATATATATATATAACTATTAACTATTAACTATTAATATTATAATAGTATAAAACTTGAATTTTAACTTATAAAATTCTAAGTGTTTAACATGGAATTAAAGTATTCATGGGGGAAACTTTAAAAATTCCAAAACTTGCGGGCAAGTTTTGAATAATTCAGAAAACTTTTCAATTCCATAACTTATGAGGACAAGTTATGGAAGACTTTAAAACATTTAAAAAATGAGACTCTTCATTATTTATAACTTATGGAAATCTTATGAGTTTTAAAATCATAAATGATACTTTTCATATAACTTGAGGAGAAGTTACAAAAACACATTTTATGAACAACATTTAGGCCAATTAGGATCGAAAACAAATTATCACATAATTTTTCTATTAATCTAAGCTAACTCGTAAGAACAAGATAATTTATATCAAACAATTTTCATGTAATTAGCCTAACCATTAAACTAATACAAAACATGAATCTATTGAAAATTATCTATTGAATTGGATTAGAATGAACATGACCATATCAAAAACAGGTTTATAGGTTCAAAAACAGCTTAGGTTAAGAATTCTAGTCCAATTCCAGCCTTAAAACTCGAAGATACGCTGTCAGGGGCTCCAACTCGCCAAGTGCAAGAACAAACTCGACGAGTTGGATGAGTTTGTACATGGACTCGTCGAGTCCCTCAATAGACTCGTCGAGTCCCCTGACCTAACAGCAAAAAACCTCGTTTTTCAGCCATCCCAGCAAGTATAACTTGAAAACAAACCTTGGCTCTGATACCACAGATGAGTTTTAGTATACTAAAACATCCTATGGTGCACATACAACCCTAAATACCTTGGATCTATGTTTTCACCAATTATACATGAAAATGGATTCCAAGGCATTAAACCTATAACTAGCATGTAATTTGATATAAACAATACAAGATACTAGTTAGGATAACATACCTCTTTCTTGTAGCTTGATTCCATGGGCTTAAGAGCCTAG
Organism: Lactuca serriola; assembly: GCF_051521515.1. Classification (NCBI taxonomy): domain Eukaryota; kingdom Viridiplantae; phylum Streptophyta; class Magnoliopsida; order Asterales; family Asteraceae; genus Lactuca; species Lactuca serriola. The sequence goes on along the minus strand of NC_136413.1, from coordinate 92,297,210 downwards.
TGCCCCAAGTGTGACACCTCAAATGGTTCACACAACACAAACAACAACTTGGAATAACTTGAGAGAAAAGTTCTTATGCTCAAAATCGGCAAGCCCTCTCATATAAAGCCTTAGGGCTGATTTCTTGAGCTATGGGATCTTTATATACTGTGGGTATTAGAGTTACACTGTGTAACTCATGACTTCCCATACTCTTCATGCTCCATGGGTTAAAACTTCCATGGAGTATCAATGGGTTACTCCATCGGTTTATCCCAACATGAAGAACTATGGATCATAAGCCCACATATATAAGAATGAATAATTTACACAATCAATCCCAATACATTTAATTAGTGATCACAAAATTAATTCCAAATTAATTCTTGATCAATACTAATTAAATAATATGATTTCATATTAATATATTAGAACTTATAATATATTAATAAATCATAAATATCCTTTTCTTACAAAAGTCTATCCAAATTGTTCTGATGCCATGCAACCCAAATGGACCATGCCAAATTGGGTCAAGTACATACCAATTATAGTTATGGACTTAGACACTAATCCAACACAGAGGGGACAGTATATAGATAACAAATAGAAAGAATTGCATAGATAAGAAGACGCATGGAGATAGAGTTGCATATGTTGCAATCCAAGTCGGATATATTCCAATCACGCAAAGGAAGCAACATATGAAAAACTGACAGAAAGAAAGAAAATAATTTTCTATAGACCTACTTTATCAGAACTCTCAATCGCCCTATCAGTATCAGAATTAAGGACATAAGTCCATACATCAGGGAAATTTTGAGCCACATTTCTAGATAATTAACTTTTGGAGTATCTCGCAGTTTCTCATGTTTATCTCACCGCTCAATCTACCCAAGTGTCATATTGTCAGTCCAAATAAAGCTATATAAGTGCATCCTGTCAAGTCCTTTCATCTTCAATCTAAGTCTAGTCCTTTTGAACACTTCATGCCTACCAGCACATTAAACACTGAGTCTGGACAATTCGGCTTTAGTGCATTACACGAATTTCAGATTGCCCTTTAGCACTAGACTTCATATTACTTCCTAATTAACAAAACTTTCAAATGAAAACCTATAAGAAAATAAAAGATTGTCTTCAAAATGAATCAGTTTAAGATAAACTCGGGAGTATTGAGAAGAAAACTCAAACTGTAACTCACCGATTGAATTTGCATCCAGAAGGTCTGAGAACAGCACGCATAATCTCAGAACAAATTTGAAAATTCTTCACGTTGTTAAGCACAAAATTCCATATGTGATCCTTTCCTTTCTTCCTTTCTCGCAAAGGACACATACTCTCAAACAAGGTTTTGAGTGAAGTACAGTTGAGAGATGCCTCCTATCATGTGCCTGGAACAGCCACTACCAACAAACTGAAGTTTGATGATATGTCTCCATAGCTACTCCAGCACAGAGCGGGATCAGTTGATCTTTGGAACCCAGTCCATTTTGAAAATGGGTCGAACATTGTCATCTTTGCAAAGTACTCTCTCCCATGACATATCTTGCCTATCACAAACAGAAGATGAAGAAATATTAGAATCATTAGAAGATTTAGGAGATTGAACCTTTGGTACCCATCTGTAGTTGGGTTTAACTCATTTCTTGTTTAAGCAGATGGGTGCTTCGACACTGGATTTTGAACTCGAAGTCGATCGCCAAGATTACTATCACCGAACCGGCCTTGGTTTCACTGGAGCATCTCTTGAGCTTGGCTTCTTAGCCAACATTCCCTTATTGACCTCGGGAGTTGGATTCTTGGCCTATTTTGTGTTCCAGTTACCATTTTGCAATTGTGACCTCGAATGACTTACTTTGGAGAATCTCCCTCCTGGCACGTTCTGCCATCCTTGTGCATAGTAGGGAACGTATGCGCGATTTGGACAATTTCTAGCAATGTGTCTAGGTGTTCCGAATTGCAAACATGTTTGTCTCTTCATGTAGGAGTTGTTTCTGCTTTCCCCTGGTGGTGTGCCATTGCCTTGTCTCTGATTGTTCCCACAAGCACACTTGTAGCAGGCACTTTGTTTCACTTGTTTTGGTGCCTGTATTTACCAACAACAGGTTTGTTAGATGTCACACCCCAAAACCGAGAACGGCGGAAACGTTCTGGGGCGGAGGACGTCATGTATAATATCAACAACAATGTAAAGTAGTAAACAAGCAACAACATCATCCATTGCATTAATAAAATAATTATTATACAATTGTATTCTGACAAATTTTGATAAACACTAAAGCATAAATCAAAATGAAAGATAAGTCTTGAATAAGCTCCATCTTCCGTTTTCCTTGCATCGGTACCTGTCTATGATGACCTGAGGATACAAGTAAGTTTGAAAGCGAGTATCAGCTTTAAAGCTGGTGAGATCATAAGTATTAATGTGTCTTAATTTGTGAAAACTTATAATTTCTAAGACTTGACATTGCTTTGAAAGAAAACGAGTATAAGTATGAAAATATTTGTAGCTCAACTGTATATGTTTGAAAATCCCTAGAAATCCCTATGATTTCTATTAGTAACAAAAGGAGTTTTCTACCAAGACTTAATTGTTCTGTGTGTGTGTGTGTCTCTTGTAAGAGTATGTATTTTTCCAAAGTATAACTATCATTACTCAAAATATAGATTGTATATTTATGTTTAAGTGAGGTTATCACTGAAATAAGTACTAGAAAAATTAACGTAGTACTAAATCGTAGCTCTAAAAGGGCTACTATTTATTAACAGATAGCATCTACATTCCGCGCTTCCTATGAAAAATTCACGAAGTGAATGTAATGGGAAAGAAATGGTACTATGGTGTAGTGTCAAACTACAACGGTACCTATTACCTTAAATCTAGGGTAATACTACCAAGTACCACAGTATTTGGATATATATAAATATAATATATATATATATATATATATATATATATATATATATATATATATATATATATCAATACACCGATACTCAACTTGCCTTATTTGATGGATAAGGTATAATGTGATGTCTAGATCTCAGACTGTTTCGTTCCCCTATCAAAGGGATTTTAGGACCTACACACGACCCCTGCATGAATGCAAGCCGCGAGCATCACATTACCGCGATCATGTATACTCGATATAACAATCACAATCGTAGTGTGTTTTATCAGTATAGTTAGATCCTAAACTGGTTCTGAGCTATAACCCCTAGTGACGTCTATCCTATGTATATGAAAGCGTACTCACGTAAGTGTGACCATGTAATTGTACTTATGGTGTACTGAAATGTTCTACGTGTGCTAGCTGTAATGTGTGTTCTCTCTATCTAGCAAGTATTGTCATGTAAGCGTTCTAGTATAATTGTATATGTTCTCATCCTAGTATAGATGTATATGTATTGTACAGCAATGTTCTAGAAAGTATTGACTCATGAATGAACTGACTCGTTGTATGATATCGCGTTCTAGTAATGGTTCTAGTATCTTCTTGAACTACCCATATGGTAGCTTACTAGTGATCGAAGTGGTACGTATGGACGTGGATGTATACTCTTGCTACCCAAGGGCATAGGATGAACTGGAAGGACCTTTTATGACTTTATATGTACACATGATATATAACTAGTATTTAAACGACCTTCGGATGAGTATCCGATATCCCACCAGACCACATTCAAATCGAGAAAAAGGAAATAGGGTGAATAGCCTTCCTAAGTCTTTTAAACATTTCTTATATAACTATACATATAGAGGCATGCAATTTATAATATAAAAGCATAAATAAGTTTGGTAAAAACATTTGCAACATAAATATTAGTTTAAGGAAAGATCGACTTGATGTCAATCTATAAAACAATTTGAAGGCATAAGTTTGATAAAACAATATAAGTATAAGGAACATTTGTTTGAAACACAGTTGTAAATAAGTTTGAAATATGATAAACAGAGTAAGAGGTACAGTGTAATAAGGAGTTTAAAATATATAAAATGTTTATAAAAATCATTTGAAGGAAACTGTTTGGTAAAACGGCTAATGAGTAGCCAAATCTTTTGAATGTTGTATATTAATCACATGTGATTGATGTAATAAGTAATATGATTCTACTTGTATCCCCCCCCATAAAGCATTTAAAAGTAGTTTAAAACATTACTTAAGGGGTATGAACTCACATGAAAGTTTGAAGATAGCGAGATGGAAAACCGGGCAGAGTTTCGTCTCGGGAAACGGATTTTTCTCGGGATTCTCGGGAATCTCGGGTGTAAAATCGACCCTTAGGACTTGAGCAAAAGACCAGAGCTTCGGGTTATAACGGGCACGGAAAACGAGGCAAGATCGAGAGAGAAATGAGAGAATTGAGCAACTTTTTCGGAAAGCCTCGCATCCTATTTATAGGAAGGCTGAACCGCCTCCGTACGCGGGGCGTACACTCGTACGCAGCGCGTACGCGTACGTCATGCGTGACCGAAGCCTCGACTGCCTCGGTTCGGATGGGACGGGTTGCTGGGTACGCGGGTCGGATGGGACGGCGGGTCGGACGGGACAGCAGGTCGGACGGGTCGGAGCTTCGAACGGGTCGGACGGGTCGGATTCCTCGGATATTGGCGACGTGGACGATCCGAAGCCCTTGATCTCAGTACGCGGGGCTTACGAAGGTACGCAGGGCGTACTTCGGACCTATCCGATGACTCCCCTTCGGATAATACCGGGAATTTACAATTAAATTATTTTTATTATTTATTAAATAAAATGACGCGATTAAGGAATTTCTTCTAAAATTCATAACTTTCACATCCGAAGTCAGATTTGGACGTTCTTTTTATGCACGGTCATAGATTGAGGTTATCTATAACTTTCATTTAGATACATAAGGCTAAAAACTATTGCATCGAAATTTCGCGTTTTACGTTTAATCGCTGATGCTGGTTTTGCCGAGAATCTTCGGTTGGTCATACCTTCTTCGTTATAACTCGGATTTTAGGGTTCTTTATATGTACGAAAACCTTGATACGATTCCTACTACTTTATTTAACCCAAATAAGATTTTAGGAAAGTTATATTTTGACCTAAATTTGATTGGTTTACATTACATTGTCTCGAAATATCGGGTTGTCACATCATCCCCCCGTTAAAGGGAATTTCGTCCCGAAATTAGAATTTAAGCAAGGAAGTATGCACGAATGATCGAGTCGTGAGGAGGAAACTTCCTAATCGATTGGTTCTAGCGCACCTATGTGATAACGGGTTCTCGGTTGGCATTCCAACGAACCTTCACTAACTGGCGATGGCGTTTCCCCGTCCGCTTGACCTCTCGGTTGAGGGTCACTACGGTTCTAATACGAAGGCGAGGATCTCGACGAGTGGACTTGCAAGAGTCCTAACGGAAAGGTATGGTTTCACGATCGAGATGCGAAGAGTAGAAAGTACGTTACTGAGTTCGCGGAGTAGGTCTTGTTTGTGTGAGGCACAGGACCAATTCTGATAAGAATCTCGGAGGTCCTGTCTAACTTGGATTTAGATTTCCACGCTTTACGAAGCGTATTAAGCCATTCCCAGAGTGAGTTATCCTAAAGAACATGGTCACTCACTTGGAATCTCAAAGGTTCCTTTTCTTACGTAACTTCCCAGTCAAAGGCCACCCCTTGCTGGGTCAAAGTCGTACGAGTTTCTGTAGCTTGCGAGGAGTTCTGAATGAACTAATGCGGTAGGTCGGTAAGACCTAGAATCTGGCGAAAAACTGTCGGAGTCTCTGGTGTTGATAAATGCTCAACAGTTTTGACAAATTGAGAGAGTACTCAAAATTTCTCACATTACTATCAGTGTGTCCTAGAAATTTGACTCTTCAATTTCAAAACTCGTGCCTAGAGAACTTTGCTAAAAGTTCCACTGTAGGATTGTTACCATGGGCTTTCTTCTTACTACGAGGGTAGATAAGTAAGTCATCTCATGGGGAAAATGACGAATTGATCCAAGTAAGAAAGACGTAACCCTTCATTTAACTCATGAAAACCATGGGCGTATTGGTCCTATCCGAAAGGTATCACTACGAACCCGAAGTGTCCGTATCGGGTTCAGGAGATAGTCTTCCGGACATCCTCCCCTAACACTCGAACTGGTGACATTCGGATTCCAGATCCATTTCTGAAAGTAGATTCTTTCCTTACGTTTGCTCAACCATTTTGTCTATGTGAGGCAGAGATAACGATTTCTATGAAAATCTTGACGGATTCCTCAATAACTGAGGCACCTATGATGCGATCCATCGACCTCTGGAAGAATCTGACCGGGGTTCTCTAGGGTGAGAAACCTAGTCTTGTAATTCTATTTATGTGTGGTTCGTCAAGTTGCTCGTGTTGTTCTTGTATCTCCGTGGGTGTTTAAACTATAGGGCGATCTGTTTTCGGGAGTTGTACTGGGTTCTAAGTTTATTCACATGACGATGTGATTACTCGTATACTTAGGCAGTTTCTCCGTCCTGAAGTTCATATTAGAATTCATACATGGTATCACCATCACACTTTCGGGTATACGAGTTGCATATAATTAAGGTTGAAAAGGTAGTCGAATAACTGATTCTTCTTTAAGCTCACATCCCATCGGGGAAAAAGAAGTTGAAGTGGAATCATCAATTCTAAGCCTATAGAAGCTTGATTATATATCACTTTTATGTATACCATCCTCAATGATAGATCATCCATATGAATTTTCCTAGATTGAACTTGACGTACTGCACGAGTGGTACATCGAGGATTCCTTTGGAAAGAAACTATCTAAGAGGTAATCCTGGAATGAGCACTTCGGCGTTCTGATAAGACGGCTTCATTGGAAAAGTGATCTAGAAGATAGTGACGTACGTATGAAGCTGTTTTCGCATCGATCAAATTGAATCTGATTATATGATAATGTCGGAATCATACAGAAACTTTAAAGACATTAGAATTAAACATGGACAATTACAGACAAAACACAACTGTGCAACCATGAACAGAGTTACAGTACTTTAGGTTTACCACAAGACTATCGCTGCGAATAAGATATACTACAAAAGACAAGTATACGCAGCACGAGAATTCCTATACAGACAGGATCTCGCAAAAGGTAAGACTCTAGTTGCACTAGTTCTAGATAGTTTATAAGTCTGTTACAACGAAACGCCTTAAATACATTAACGTGGTTCCTGAGCAGGCTCCCCTGCAGCTGTGATCCTGAGAATCTTCCCGTCTGCGCCAGACTTCTGCGTTATCGGGCAATTCTTCTTGAAGTGCCCTATCTCACTGCATTGGTGGCATGACTGGCTAGTACCCACATCAGTGGAGGAAGTGAAGTGTCGGGTAGGAGTTATAGGAACACGGGTGCTTTCCTTGTTTTCCTTCTTTGGGCAATCTCTTTTATAGTGCCCAAACTCACCACAGTTATAGCAATTTAGGCCGGCCCTAGTGGTGGAGGTAGCTCTACAGAAACGGGCGATATGTCCTTTCTTGTTGCTGTTCACGCACTGCAAGACTCGGCACATTCCCTCGTGGTAGAAATTGCACCGGTCGCACTTCGGGAGTGTTCCCTTATATGGTCTGCTCGGTACTGGGATGGCAGAGGTTTGTGGCTGTTGTCTGCAAATTTTCTGAAACTGTTTGCATTCCACTTTGGCTTGACGTTTTCTTTTCTTGTTTTCTGCTTTCTGGCTTTGCGAGCCTGTGGCTGTTACTGTTGGACGACTTCCCGGATGGATATCGCGATTGGAAACTTTATTCCCATTAGCAGCATTGACTGTGCTGATAGTGCTACGGTGCGCCATGACCGCGGTTACGGCAGCCACTACGGCAGCTGTAACTGCCGTTTGAAAGGTGGCGGCATCCCTCGGAAAAGTAGAGGTCTCGTTGGTTGGCTGGTTGTTCCGGATGATGCCATGATTCTGTAACATGAAAGAGTAAAGATTTGTAAGCGATTCTGGTTGACCCTGATGTACTTAGATTGTTCATGAAAAGAATAAGAGTATGATCTCTAAAGTTTGACCTACATCCCTATGATGCAGTCCTGGTACGGAATGGAAGTATGTTCGTAGAATGGTCTCAAGACGTTTGTCGTTTGAACTGAGGTATCGTGGGTTGGTGAATAACAAGATCCAATCACTGAAACAGACTTGGAAGTGTCTCCGGAGATAAATTACTATAGTCCAAATGACTTGACTAAAGTATGATTTAAATAGACTCTAATGAAAGTAAGATATAAGTACTTGAAATGAAGAATGACGCAACAGTTAGCCGGCTGTCAATATCTTTGATATTCACGATGTAAGGGTTTTGGAAAACGGCCTTTTAAAGGTCTCACATCATATCCCCAGAAGATAGTTCCTGACAGCATAAAGACCTAACTAAAGTTCATACTGAACAAGATAATTTCATAGAAAATGCCACATCGGGCATAGATAGAAAACGATTCCTTTTTATAAGGGAATTAAGTAAAGCGTCTACTACGGGCGACGGTCATCCCTCTGGTGCACTCTTAGTTCAACCAATTGACGTTCCATTGTCAAGTAGGTGTCTTTCGCACACCATCTGGCGTACTCGGAGTCCTATGACTTCGGCTTGTGATTCAGCTAGTGCTTGCAGCAGGGTTTTGTGGTTTCTCTCTGATCTCTCGCGAGCATCCTCTAGAAGAAGGGTGTGGAGGGTATGCATTCTAGCATAGGTGACTTCTTCTGAATTCTGATGTAGGCTGTCCTGCCTTGAATCTCAATTCTGGCCTCTCTGCGGACCAAGATTGGCAAGACTATATCTGCTAAGCCCTTATTGCTCACGTCGTAAAAGTTTCGGTTGCCAATAAATGGCATGGGCTGATCTTGTTCTTGGCTCCATGTTCCCAAGCATTCCACTCACTCAGGGTCAGGCCATGAAAAGCCGGAAGAGGGTTAGGAATTTGAAACGGGAGCTACTCGGGGTAGGTTCTCAACCTCTGGCTCGGGGTTAGCATCGTACGAAAAGTCTTCATTACGGTGATCATCCAAGGGAATAGGATGATCATTCTCTGGTTCTTCTCCAAACCAACCAGCCATGACTTCATTCGGAAGGTACTGGTTGTCAAGGGAATGGAGTCCAGCTATGATTTTTATGCGAGAATTTTAGGGTAAGAGGATAATTATTAGACGAACTATTTAGATAATTATTTAGAAAACCTTCATTAGTTACATCGCTAATTGTGAAGTGCATACCAGCTATGTGTAATCTAAATAGGATAGACCTTCGAATAAGTGACCTTATTTCCAAATTCACACAGAATAGGGGTAAGGCAAAATTACCACTAATTCTAAGTCTATAACATCCTAATTACATGTAGCCTTAGTGCATCCACTTAGCAACTATCAACCTAGTAATGAGGATTCCGTTTTAATTCTCAAGTATAAAGTACTTATAGTAACACCAAATACTCCTACAGTATTTTAAATTTTTATGTTATGTTCTATTGTTCTCATTGTGGTAGGGTTGGTAAGATTTTAGCATTGTTGCAACCACACACTTAAACTTAGGCACATGCTAGTCAACCCTCGGATAATATAGGCGATCAGGCTATATCTTCCCAGTTTTGACCATATGTCTCTAAGCACACTTGTGTTGCCCAACAATCGTAATTCTTTTGTACTGTCCTAGTGACACTGATTTTAGTATGAATGCAGGCACGTATACTTACTTAAATATTTTATTATTTAAAGTATAAACTCTAAATCAGAGTATTTTTAATCCCATTGTATTTATAGTTAGTATATCTTTTATGGGTTGATATACTCAATTCACTATAAACAATGCTCTGATACCAATCTGTCACACCCCAAAACCGAGAACGGCGGAAACGTTCTGGGGCGGAGGACGTCATGTATAATATCAACAACAATGTAAAGTAGTAAACAAGCAACAACGTCATCCATTGCATTAATAAAATAATTATTATACAATTGTATTCTGACAAATTTTGATAAACACTAAAGCATAAATCAAAATGAAAGATAAGTCTTGAATAAGCTCCATCTTCCGTTTTCCTTGCATCGGTACCTGTCTATGATGACCTGAGGATACAAGTAAGTTTGAAAGCGAGTATCAGCTTTAAAGCTGGTGAGATCATAAGTATTAATGTGTCTTAATTTGTGAAAACTTATAATTTCTAAGACTTGACATTGCTTTGAAAGAAAACGAGTATAAGTATGAAAATATTTGTAGCTCAACTGTATATGTTTGAAAATCCCTAGAAATCCCTATGATTTCTATTAGTAACAAAAGGAGTCTTCTACCAAGACTTAACTGTTCTGTGTGTGTGTGTCTCTTGTAAGAGTATGTATTTTTCCAAAGTATAACTATCATTACTCAAAATATAGATTGTATATTTATGTTTAAGTGAGGTTATCACTAAAATAAGTACTGGAAAAATTAACGTAGTACTAAATCGTAGCTCTAAAAGGGCTACTATTTATTAACAGATAGCATCTACATTCCGCGCTTCCTATGAAAAATTCACGAAGTGAATGTAATTGGAAAGAAATGGTACTATGGTGTAGTGTCGAACTACAACCGTACCTATTACCTTAAATCTAGGGTAATACTACCAAGTACCACAGTATTTGGATATATATAAATATATATATATCAATACACCGATACTCGACTTGCCTTATTTGATGGATAAGGTATAATGTGATGTCTAGATCCCAGACTGTTTCGTTCCCCTATCAAAGGGATTTTAGGACCTACACACGACCCCTGCATGAATGCAAGCCGTGAGCATCACATTACCGCGATCATGTATACTCGATATAACAATCACAATCGTAGTGTGTTTTATCAGTATAGTTAGATCCTAAACTGGTTCTGAGCTATAGCCCCTAGTGATGTCTATCCTATGTATATGAAAGCGTACTCATGTAAGTGTGACCATGTAATTGTACTTATGGTGTACTGAAATGTTCTACGTGTGCTAGCTGTAATGTGTGTTCTCTCTATCTAGCAAGTATTGTCATGTAAGCGTTCTAGTATAATTGTATATGTTCTCGTCCTAGTATAGATGTATATGTATTGTACAGCAATGTTCTAGAAAGTATTGACTCATGAATGAACTGACTCGTTGTATGATATCGCGTTCTAATAATGGTTCTAGTATCTTCTTGAACTACCCATATGGTAGCTTACTAGTGATCGAAGTGGTACGTATGGACGTGGATGTATACTCTTGCTACCCAAGGGCATAGGATGAACTGGAAGGACCTTTTATGACTTTATATGTACACATGATATATAACTAGTATTTAAACGACCTTCGGATGAGTATCCGATATCCCACCAGACCACATTCAAATCGAGAAAAAGGAAATAGGGTGAATAGCCTTCCTAAGTCTTATAAACATTTCTTATATAACTATACATATAGAGGCATGCAATTTATAATATAAAAGCATAAATAAGTTTGGTAAAAACATTTGCAACATAAATATTAGTTTAAGGAAAGATCGACTTGATGTCAATCTATAAAACAATTTGAAGGCATAAGTTTGATAAAACAATATAAGTATAAGGAACATTTGTTTGAAACACAGTTGTAAATAAGTTTGAAATATGATAAACAGAGTAAGAGGTACAGTGTAATAAGGAGTTTAAAACATATAAAATGTTTATAAAAATCATTTGAAGGAAACTGTTTGGTAAAACGGCTAATGAGTAGCCAAATCTTTTGAATGTTGTATATTAATCACATGTGATTGATGTAATAAGTAATATGATTCTACTTGTATCCCCCCCCCATAAAGCATTTAAAAGTAGTTTAAAACATTATTTAAGGGGTATGAACTCACATGATAGTTTGAAGATAGCGAGATGGAAAACCAGGCAGAGTTTCGTCTCGGGAAACGGATTTTTCTCGGGATTCTCGGGAATCTCGGGAGTAAAATCGACCCTCGGGACTTGAGCAAAAGACCAGAGCTTCGGGTTATAACGGGCACGGAAAACGAGGCAAGATCGAGAGAGAAATGAGAGAATTGAGCAACTTTTTCGGAAAGCCTCGCATCCTATTTATAGGAAGGCTGAACCGCCTCCGTACGCGGGGCGTACGCTCGTACGCAGCCCGTACGCGTACGTCATGCGTGACCGAAGCCTCGACTGCCTCGGTTCGGATGGGACGGGTTGCTGGGTACGCGGGTCGGATGGGACGGCGGGTCGGACGGGACAGCAGGTCGGACGGGTCGGAGCTTCGGACGGGTCGGACGGGTCGGATTCCTCGGATATTGGCGACGTGGACGATTCGAAGCCCTTGATCTCAGTACGCGGGGCGTACGAAGGTACGCAGGGCGTACTTTGGACCTATCCAATGACTCCCCTTCGGATAATACCGGGAATTTACAATTAAATTATTTTTATTATTTATTAAATAAAATGATGCGATTAAGGAATTTCTTCTAAAATTCATAACTTTTACATCCGAAGTCAGATTTGGACGTTCTTTTTATGCACGATCATAGATTGAGGTTATCTATAACTTTCATTTAGATACATAAGGCTAAAAACTATTGCATCGAAATTTTGCGTTTTACCTTTAATCGCTGATGCCGGTTTTGCCGAGAATCTTCGGTTGGTCATAACTTCTTCGTTATAACTCGGATTTTAGGGTTCTTTATATGTACGAAAACCTTGATACGATTCCTACTACTTTATTTAACCCAAATAAGATTTTAGGAAAGTTATATTTTGACCTAAATTTGATTGGTTTACATTACATTGTCTCGAAATATCGGGTTGTCACATTAGAGGTGACTGAATTAGAAGCAACAGATTTAGATTTCAAGGAGTTGTTTGTTTGACAATCAACAGTATCAACATAATTGTAATTAATTATGTTCTCCTTGTCCTCATCTTTCATTAGTTTACCTGCACAGGAATTAGAATCATTTTGTTGGTAATGGTTGTTCCAAGCATACGATACATCGAATATCTATTATACCTCAGACCCTTATTTTGATTATCTTTAAATTTTAGTTATTTTTCTATCATAGAAGCTACTACCTCACTTGATACATCGAATTTCTTAAAGTAGAATTCAACATCTTTATATTTAGCTTTAAGTGCATCAAGTTCGGTAGTTAATTCGGCAAGTTGTCTCTTAACATAGTCATAGTTTTCACATTTATTGCTATATTCCTATTGAAGTTTTCAAAAATCCTTAGTTATGGCCTCTAGTTGTGTTTTTAAGGGTTTTTGGGCCTTCCTAAGAGTATATCCTTCATATTTAACTCATTGTTTTAAAAAAAATTCTCTTTGACTTAAAACCTCAAAAGTCAAGCTTCAAAAGTCAAACTTAGAAGTCAAACCGAAAAGCTAAAAGTAAAAATTTGAAGGTTAAACGAGAAAGTCAAAGTTTAAAGTCAAAGTTCAAACTTGAAATTCAAAGTCAATTTTTGAGGTCAAAAAATCAATTAAGGAAGTCAAAAATTAAAAGTCAAAGGTTTGGGCTGAAAAAGAAATTTTGAAATTTGAAAAAGACATGTTGAAACATAAAATTGACCCTCTTAAACTTAACTACCGCAACGGTTCAATACTTGCAGCCAATACAGCACCCGAAGTCAATCTCTACAACTGTAACCGCAACAATTCTCCATCAGCAACCATATCAGCATCCGGAGTATTCAAGTCTTTTCCATCCGCAATCTTAGTTATTTCTTTTACCATGTAATTCACTCTATTGTCCAGCAAGCCTTGCACGGTGGCTCATAGAGTAGTACTTTTCTAAACTCTATAAATAGAGACTCTTTCTTATGTATTATGTACTTGTGATATATGTGAGTGTGAAAACTCTTATCTTCTCAATACACAAGATTTCTCATTCAATCATCTTTCTTATCTTCATCATTTATCTATCTTATTACTCTTTACACTCAAACTGCTACTGGAACATAACCTCTCTTCAGAGCAAGTCTTCTAGACTTAATCACTAAACTTGATCTCGCTAACTAACTTGGAGTGACTGCATTCCTTGTTATGAATCAGTTTAAGTGTATTCTTGATATAACTTTTTTCATTTATCTTTCTTTACTTTCTGCAACTAACTATCTAACTATCTAACTTTTATTATTGTTGAGCTTTTAGATCCTTAGAGATTAACTATTCCGCAACTTACTTGTTCTAACGTTTGTTCAAGTGTGTCTCCAAGTTTTTCTCTCAACAATTGGTATCAGAGCCAAAGTGGCTGCTTTTTGGATATCGGAACTCTGATTTTCTCGTTGAGCCTTCTATACCACTAAAGCTTATTTCTCAAAAAAAACACAAATGACACAATTGTTATCTCTGAATGTCTCCAATAGTGTTGGTGGTTCTAACCGAGCCCCAATACTAGAAGCAAATGAATATCATCACTTGTCACAAAGAATGGAGAGGTACTTAAGAAGATTGGGTAGAGATGTATGGAGATCGGTGGAAGAATGACCACATGTTCCAGTCCTCACACCAATCCAAACTAATGGCGCTGCAACCAGACTAGGAGGAGGTCAACCAACTATGAGCTGTCCTACCAAAGATGATCTCGATAAAATGGAAAATGATGTTGTCGCTTTTTATGAAATTTCATGTGGTGTTGCTCCTGACAACTTTGATATTATCATAAACTACAAGTCAGCAAACGAGATCTGGTTTGTACTCAAAAACCTGTACGAAGGTTCAGAACAAGCACAAGATAAGAAGCTCACAACCGCACTCAACGACTTCAACAACTTCAAAGCTCATGCTAGTGAAAGTTTGGAAGACTCCTTCAAGAGATTCAACCTGATAGTCACGAAGTTATCAAATGCTGGTACCATCCGCAGCAACCATGAAGCCAATCTCCAGTTCCTTAATGGTCTAGGAAGACATTGGACTACGGCCAAAATGATAGTCCAAGGTGACAGAAAGATTCACTCTTTATCACTCTACAAACTCTATGGAGAGCTTCAAGCACAAGAATCCACTGTACTCAAAGATTGTGCTGACTTCGGAGGACCACTTGCCCTCATAGCACAAGCTCCACCGCAGTCACCTTACTCTTCCTCGTATGACACCCCACTACAATCATACGAAGTAGATTTTGAGTATGATGATGAAGAAGATTTTCAAAAGGCTATTGCTCTAGTTAGCCAACAGTTCAACCGCATACCACCTTCCTCTTTCCGCAAGAATCAACAATTCAACCGTAACTTCGGTCCTCAGAACAACAACTCTCGGTATCCTAAAGTCTCTCAGAACAATGAACCCAAGGAGGTACCGCAGTCCCCTTAGAACAATGACTCTGGTACTCAATCAGAAGACAAGACTGATGTTGTGATTTTTCACATATACAACAAAGAAAATCACTTCGCAAAAGACTGTAAGGCCAACGTAGTCAAGGACAGAGCATTCTATCTTAGAATAGCTCAAGAGTTAGAAGAAAAAGAAAAGGCAAGGGCATATGTGGCTCAAGTTAAAAGAGACCATCAAGTTTCGTCATCATGAGATGAAGAAGAGACCATCAGCAGTGTTAAAGGAAAAGGGAAAATCTGCATGCTGGCCACTACGAATGATGATGGGTCAGCAATGTTGAACAAAAACTACTGCTACATGGCGAAAGATGGGACTCTAAGCATCGTTGAACAGGTAAAACGCATGATCCAAAGTTTAAATTATAGCATGCATGATCGTCAACCCTACATAGATGTTCTTAATGACACTTGTGTTGCCGTCCTTTCAGACTATAACAAAGCCTTGGATGAGAAGAACACAACGTCCCAAGAGATGTTCCATGTGAGAGGAAGACTGGATAACAAGAGACTTAAGATGTCAATGTTAGAAAGGGATCTAGAGTTAGAGAAAGATGCTAGAATGTTAAGTGAAACTCAATTAGAAATAGCCTTGAATCAAAAAAATTTAGCTCAGAGAGAATTGTACGCTTGAATCTTTTAATTGAAAAACTGTTTAATGAAAGTGAGGCTATTGAAAATTTGGTAAACAATGGAACCGTAGACAATACATATAATTGGGGTTGGTCAAATGGATATCCTACCGCAATGGATTCCCTGTCAATGACAAGAATTTTCCCGAAGATATCAAAACTCACTTCGGTAGATTACACAATTTGATCAATAATCGTAAGAACAAGATAATTTATATCAAACAATTTTCATGTAATTAGCCTAACCATTAAACTAATACAAAACATGAATGTATTGAAAATTATCTATTGAATTGGATTAGAATGAACATGACCATATCAAAAACAGGTTTATAGGTTCAAAAACAGCTTAGGTTAAGAATTCTAGTCCAATTCCAGTCTTAAAACTCGAAGATACGCTGTCAGGGGCTCCAACTCGCCAAGTGCAAGAACAAACTCGACGAGTTGGATGAGTTTGTACATGGACTCGTCGAGTCCCTCAATATACTCGTCGAGTCCCCTGACCAAACAGCAAAAAACCTCGTTTTTCAGCCATCCCAGCAAGTATAACTTGAAAACAAACCTTGGCTCTGATACCACAGATGAGTTTTAGTATACTAAAACATCCTATGGTGCACATACAACCCTAAATACCTTGGATCTATGTTTTCACCAATTATACATGAAAATGGATTCCAAGGCATTAAACCTATAACTAGCATGTAATTTGATATAAACAATACAAGATACTAGTTAGGATAACATACCTCTTTCTTGTAGCTTGATTCCATGGGCTTAAGAGCCTAGTGCCCCAAGTGTGACACCTCAAATGGTTCACACAACACAAACAACAACTTGGAATAACTTGAGAGAAAAGTTCTTATGCTCAAAATCGGCAAGCCCTCTCATATAAAGCCTTAGGGCTGATTTCTTGAGCTATGGGATCTTTATATACTGTGGCTATTAGAGTTACACTGTGTAACTCATGACTTCCCATACTCTTCATGCTCCATGGGTTAAAACTTCCATGGAGTATCAATGGGTTACTCCATCGGTTTATCCCAACATGAAGAACTATGGATCATAAGCCCACATATATAAGAATGAATAATTTACACAATCAATCCCAATACATTTAATTAGTGATCACAAAATTAATTCCAAATTAATTCTTGATCAATACTAATTAAATAATATGATTTCATATTAATATATTAGAACTTATAATATATTAATAAATCATAAATATCCTTTTCTTACAAAAGTCTATCCAAATTGTTCTGATGCCATGCAACCCAAATGGACCATGCCAAATTGGGTCAAGTACATACCAATTATAGTTATGGACTTAGACACTAATCCAACACAGAGGGGACAGTATATAGATAACAAATAGAAAGAATTGCATAGATAAGAAGACGCATGGAGATAGAGTTGCATATGTTGCAATCCAAGTCGGATATATTCCAATCACGCAAAGGAAGCAACATATGAAAAACTGACAGAAAGAAAGAAAATAATTTTCTATAGACCTACTTTATCAGAACTCTCAATCGCCCTATCAGTATTAGAATTAAGGACATAAGTCCATACATCAGGGAAATTTTGAGCCACATTTCTAGATAATTAACTTTTGGAGTATCTCGCAGTTTCTCATGTTTATCTCACCGCTCAATCTACCCAAGTGTCATATTGTCAGTCCAAATAAAGCTATATAAGTGCATCCTGTCAAGTCCTTTCATCTTCAATCTAAGTCTAGTCCTTTTGAACACTTCATGCCTACCAGCACATTAAACACTGAGTCTGGACAATTCGGCTTTAGTGCATTACACGAATTTCAGATTGCCCTTTAGCACTAGACTTCATATTACTTCCTAATTAACAAAACTTTCAAATGAAAACCTATAAGAAAATAAAAGATTGTCTTCAAAATGAATCAGTTTAAGATAAACTCGGGAGTATTGAGAAGAAAACTCAAACTGTAACTCACCGATTGAATTTGCATCCAGAAGGTCTGAGAACAGCACGCATAATCTCAGAACAAATTTGAAAATTCTTCACGTTGTTAAGCACAAAATTCCATATGTGATCCTTTCCTTTCTTCCTTTCTCGCAAAGGACACATACTCTCAAACAAGGTTTTGAGTGAAGTACAGTTGAGAGATGCCTCCTATCATGTGCCTGGAACAGCCACTACCAACAAACTAAAGTTTGATGATATGTCTCCATAGCTACTCCAGCACAGAGTGGGATCAGTTGATCTTTGGAACCCAGTCCATTTTGAAAATGGGTCGAACATTGTCATCTTTGCAAAGTACTCTCTCCCATGACATATCTTGCCTATCACAAACAGAAGATGAAGAAATATTAGAATCATTAGAAGATTTAGGAGATTGAACCTTTGGTACCCATCTGTAGTTGGGTTTAACTCATTTCATGTTTAAGCAGATGGGTGCTTCGACACTGGATTTTGAACTCGAAGTCGATCGGCAAGATTACTATCACCGAACCGGCCTTGGTTTCACTGGAGCATCTCTTGAGCTTGGCTTCTTAGCCAACATTCCCTTATTGACCTCGAGAGTTGGATTCTTGGCCTATTTTGAGTTCCAGTTACCATTTCGCAATTGTGACCTCGAATGACTTACTTTGGAGAATCTCCCTCCTGGCACGTTCTGCCATCCTTGTGCATAGTAGGGAACGTATGCACGATTTGGAAAATTTCTAGCAATTTTTCTAGGTGTTCCGAATTGCAAACATGTTTGTCTCTTCACGTAGGAGTTGTTTCTGCTTTCCCCTGGTGGCGTGCCATTGCCTTGTCTCTGATTGTTCCCACAAGCACACTTGTAGCAGGCACTTTGTTTCACTTGTTTTGGTGCCTGTATTTACCAACAACAGGTTTGTTAGAGGTGACTGAATTAGAAGCAACAGATTTAGATTTCAAGGAGTTGTTTGTTTGACAATCAACAGTATCAACATAATTGGAATTAATTATGTTCTCCTTGTCCTCATCTTTCATTAGTTTACCTGCACAGGAATTAGAATCAGTTTGTTGGTAATGGTTGTTCCAAGCATACGATACATCGAATTTCTATTATACCTCAGACCCTTATTTTGATTATCTTTAAATTTTAGTTATTTTTCTATCATAGAAGCTACTACCTCACTTGATACATCGAATTTCTTAAAGTAGAATTCAACATCTTTATATTTAGCTTTAAGTGCATCAAGTTCGGTAGTTAATTCGGCAAGTTGTCTCTTAACATAGTCATAGTTTTCACATTTATTGCTATATTCCTATTGAAGTTTTCGAAAATCCTTAGTTTTGGCCTCTAGTTGTGTTTTTAAGGGTTTTTGGGCCTTCCTAAGAGTATATCCTTCATATTTAACTCATTGTTTTAAAAAAAATTCTCTTTGACTTAAAACCTCAAAAGTCAAGCTTCAAAAGTCAAACTTAGAAGTCAAACCGAAAAGCTAAAAGTAAAAATTTGAAGGTTAAACGAGAAAGTCAAAGTTTAAAGTCAAAGTTCAAACTTGAAATTCAAAGTCAATTTTTGAGGTCAAAAAATCAATTAA
This sequence comes from Lactuca serriola, assembly GCF_051521515.1. NCBI lineage: Eukaryota > Viridiplantae > Streptophyta > Magnoliopsida > Asterales > Asteraceae > Lactuca > Lactuca serriola. The sequence goes on along the minus strand of NC_136413.1, from coordinate 92,277,748 downwards.
GGAAGTCAAAAATTAAAAGTCAAAGGTTTGGGCTGAAAAAGAAATTTTGAAATTTGAAAAAGACATGTTGAAACATAAATTTGACCCTCTTGAACTTAACTACCGCAACGGTTCAATACTTGCAGCCAATACAGCACCCGAAGTCAATCTCTACAACTGTAACCGCAACCATTCTCCATCAGCAACCATATCAGCATCCGGAGTATTCAAGTCTTTTCCATCCGCAATCTTAGTTATTTCTTTTACCATGTAATTCACTCTATTGTCCAGCAAGCCTTGCACGGCGGCTCATAGAGTAGTACTTTTCTAAACTCTATAAATAGAGACTCTTTCTTATGTATTATGTACTTGTGATATATGTGAGTGTGAAAACTCTTATCTTCTCAATACACAAGATTTCTCATTCAATCATCTTTCTTATCTTCATCATTTATCTATCTTATTACTCTTTACACTCAAACTGCTACTGGAACATAACCTCTCTTCAGAGCAAGTCTTCTAGACTTAATCACTAAACTTGATCTCGCTAACTATCTTGGAGTGACTGCATTCGTTGTTATGAATCAGTTTAAGTGTATTCTTGATATAACTTTTTTCATTTATCTTTCTTTACTTTCCGCAACTAACTATCTAACTATCTAACTTTTATTATTGTTGAGCTTTTAGATCCTTAGAGATTAACTATTCCGCAACTTACTTGTTCTAACGTTTGTTCAAGTTTGTCTCCAAGTTTTTCTCTCAACAATTGGTATCAGAGCCAAAGTGGCTGCTTTTTGGATATCGGAACTCTGATTTTCTCGTTGAGCCTTCTATACCACTAAAGCTTATTTCTCAAAAAAAACACAAATGACACAATTGTTATCTCTGAATGTCTCCAATAGTGTTGGTGGTTCTAACCGAGCCCCAATACTAGAAGCAAATGAATATCATCACTTGTTACAAAGAATGGAGAGGTACTTAAGAAGATTGGGTAGAGATGTATGGAGATCGGTGGAAGAATGACCACATGTTCCAGTCCTCACACCAATCCAAACTGATGGCGCTGCAACCAGACTAGGAGGAGGTCAACCAACTATGAGCTGTCCTACCAAAGATGATCTCGATAAAATGGAAAATGATGTTGTTGCTTTTTATGAAATTTCGTGTGGTGTTGCTCCTGAAAACTTTGATATTATCATAAACTACAAGTCAGCAAACGAGATCTGGTTTGTACTCAAAAACCTGTACGAAGGTTCAGAACAAGCACAAGATAAGAAGCTCACAACCGCACTCAACGACTTCAACAACTTCAAAGCTCATGCTAGTGAAAGTTTGGAAGACTCCTTCAAGAGATTCAACCTGATAGTCACGAAGTTATCAAATGCTGGTACCATCCGCAGCAACCATGAAGCCAATCTCCAGTTCCTTAATGGTCTAGGAAGACATTGGACTACGGCCAAAATGATAGTCCAAGGTGACAGAAAGATTCACTCTTTATCACTCTACAAACTCTATGGAGAGCTTCAAGCACAAGAATCCACTGTACTCAAAGATTGTGCTGACTTCGGAGGACCACTTGCCCTCATAGCACAAGCTCCACCGCAGTCACCTTACTCTTCCTCGTATGACACCCCACTACAATCATACGAAGTAGATTTTGAGTATGATGATGAAGAAGATTTTCAAAAGGCTATTGCTCTAGTTAGCCAACAGTTCAACCGCATACCACCTTCCTCTTTCCGCAAGAATCAACAATTCAACCGTAACTTCGGTCCTCAGAACAACAACTCTCGGTATCCTAAAGTCTCTCAGAACAATGAACCCAAGGAGGTACCGCAGTCCCCTTAGAACAATGACTCTGGTACTCAATCAGAAGACAAGACTGATGTTGTGATTTTTCACATATACAACAAAGAAAATCACTTCGCAAAAGACTGTAAGGCCAACGTAGTCAAGGACAGAGCATTCTATCTTAGAATAGCTCAAGAGTTAGAAGAAAAAGAAAAGGCAAGGGCATATGTGGCTCAAGTTAAAAGAGACCATCAAGTTTCGTCATCATGAGATGAAGAAGAGACCATCAGCAGTGTTAAAGGAAATGGGAAAATCTGCATGCTGGCCACTACGAATGATGATGGGTCAGCAATGTTGAACAAAAACTACTGCTACATGGCGAAAGATGGGACTCTAAGTATCGTTGAACAGGTAAAACGCATGATCCAAAGTTTAAATTATAGCATGCATGATCGTCAACCCTACATAGATGTTCTTAATGACACTTGTGTTGCCGTCCTTTCAGACTATAACAAAGCCTTGGATGAGAAGAACATAGCGTCCCAAGAGATGTTCTATGTGAGAGGAAGACTGGATAACAAGAGACTTAAGATGGCAATGTTAGAAAGGGATCTAGAGTTAGAGAAAGATGCTAGAATGTTAAGTGAAACTCAATTAGAAATAGCCTTGAATCAAAAAAATTTAGCTCAGAGAGAAATTGTACGCTTGAATCTTTTAATTGAAAAACTGTTTAATGAAAATGAGGCTATTGAAAATTTGGTAAACAATGGAACCGTAGACAATACATATAATTGGGGTTGGTCAAATGGATATCCTACCGCAATGGATTCCCTGTCAATGACAAGAATTTTCCCGAAGATATCAAAACTCACTTCGGTAGATTACAAAATTTGATCAATAATTGTGTCATTGAGGAAATTATGCCTGAGGATTCTAGTCATATATGTGATCAAATTCCCATCAGTGGCACAACTCAATCCAATTCTCAAGCTTCATCCGAAGTTGATGAAGAAATTGTTGTTGAAGGCCCCGAAGTCTTAGAGGACTTTCCATCTTTATCCTCAGACTATAGTCAAATGTCCCAGAAATGTCCCACCGCAATCTCATCTAAAACCTACTCTGTGATAGTCAAATCATCTTCACCGCAGTTAAAAAACATTGACTGCAACTCTTCAGTTCAAGGAACTACAACTCTTCAACCGATTTTTCGTGAATTGCCTATAGAAAATTTTGAGGTAGGCCAATGCTCTCAAATTCTAGAATCTTCAAGTTCTGATGATTCTAGCCCACGTTTTCAAAATAATTCAAAAGGTTCCAGGAAAACGCAGTTGAATAACAATGACTACGGTTCACCAAAATTTTTGGCAAAAAGAGATTTCAAAGAAGAAATTAGATTTCAAAACAAAAGTAGGCCAAATTTTTCAAAAAATAAGAAAATTCCAAAATCCAAGAGTTCAGAAAATTCTTCTTTCATGAAAACAAACAAAAACGAAAGTTCAGTTTCACAAGCCACTTCTGCTACTTCTGACACAACCCAAAAAGGTTTCAAACCTGTTAGCAACTATTTTTTCATATCTACTCTTCAACTGACCCGAAATGGAAAGGAGTTTTACCCACTCCAACACTTTTAAAATCAAATCAAAACAAATGGAAAGGAATTTTATCAAATCCACCTAGAGCAACTCAAAGATTTACACGTGCGAAACCTCGTTCAAAACAAACTTCTCAGAGCTCAAACGTCAAATCTTTCAAAATTTACCCACCTCGGACTAATTTCAAGTCCAACACACCCCATAAACCGCTGACCAAGCACAATGTCAGATTCAATGACAACCCTTCTTTTTGCAAATGTCAGTGTAGCTGTTAAAGGTTTTTATCTCATGTCAAGTCAAATCAACGTCAGAAATCTCATACTTTTCAGAAACCTCGTAATAATCCAAATTTGAACAAACACCCAGGATTAGGTCTAAAAGATGACAAAAGACTTGTCCATGCAACCTCGGACCATGCATCATTTAAGAATATATCAATCGTACCTGGCTCCAAACTTGTTTGGATGCCTAAACTAACCATTTAATTCTCAGGCTTTGTGCAAGGAGGAATAGGAAGAATAATGGTTAATTGACAGTGCCTGCTCCTTGCACATGACCGGAAGGTTAGAGTACCTTCAGGATTTCAGGCCTATATGCAATGGTGGAAATGTCACGTTTGGCAACAATAACGGTGTCATCCGAGGTTACGGTGTTCTCACTACGGGGAAATTTTCCATTCAGAAGGTCTTATGTAGAAGGTCTTAAACACAATCTTATTAGTGTTGGCTAACTATGTAAAGTAGGACATCGAGTTGAATTTGATAATCAATTATGCTACATAATGACTAGTGATCGCAACACCTGTTTAATCAAGTCTCGCTGCGAAGGCACGATGTACCCTTTTGATGTTTCTCTCATCATTGGCAAACTACAGCTGTGTTTTCTGTCCAAAGTTGTATCCGAAGTCTGCTGGCTATGGCACCGCAAGCTAGTTCATCTCAACTTTCGCTACATCAACAACCTCGTCACAGGAGAACTGGTCCGTGGTCTCCCCATTCTCAAATTCAGCAACGATACTCTTTTTCCAGCATGCGAATGCGGTAAGCAATCCAAAGCAAGTCATCCTCTGATAATGGATTCTTCTATCTCTGAACCACTAGAGCTATTACACATCGATCTCTGCGGTCCCTCAACCGTAGCCAATCTTCACCACAAAAAGTATATATTGGTTATTGTTGATGACTATACACGCTTCACATGGGTCTTCTTTCTCAGACTAAAATCAGAGACTTCACAAATCTTCATTAACTTCATCAAAGAAATAGAACTTCAAATCAAGCTTACAGTCAGACGCATCCGCAGTGATAATGGAACTGAGTTCACTAATCATCTTCTGACCAGTTTCCTAGTTTCCAAAGGCATCTCTCAAAAAATTTCAGCACCCTATACACTGCAACAAAATGGTGTAGTAGAGAGAAGAAATCGCACACTCGTTGAAGCAGCCAGATCCATGCTTAACTTCGCCCAACTTTCTTTCTATTTTTGGGCCGAAGCAGTAGCAACCGGATGCTTTGTTCCAAACCGAAGTATTGTGTGCAAGCGTCTCAATAAAACGCCATATGAAGGGCTCAACAATCGCAAACCCAATGTTTGTGTCTTTCATATCTTTGGATGTAGACGCTTTGTGATCAACAATAGAGATCAACTCAACAAGTTTGCACCGAATTCTAACGAAGGTCTCTTCCTTGGTTATTCCATTAACAAGGTTGCATATCGAGTGCTCATCAGAAGAACAAGGTTGATCATTGAAAGTTTTGATGTGAAATTTGATGACTCTCACATCTGCAGTGCACCTCCGTCTACCGAAACAACTACAATCATGGAAAGTGACATTCCAGCCAATTCTAGACCTCTAAATCTAGTTGAAATCAACTATGATGATCTGCTTGATCCCATTGAAATGGCGAAAGTATCCAAAGTCCTAGTGTCATCCGCAGCTCAACAACAACATGCCGACGTATCTGGACCTTCTCTATCTGAAGTAGTATCACTCAATACTTCCACCTCTTCTGTTGAGGGGGAAAGCTCTACTCCGGATATTGTTGCAACCGTTGAGGTTCCAGTACCTGATGCTGCTTACATTCCTGCCCGAAGTGAAGTCTCACCATCAAACGAACCTTCGGAGGAGTCAGATGACGAACTCATAGAGAATATTGACACTAGATCTGATCCTAGAATTGTCACTCTTTCATCTGCATTCCAGGGGGAACCTTCTCAGGTTCCAGAGGAACTCCCATCCGCAATCCAGGGGGAACCTCAATCTTTGCCAACTCCTCAAGTAAATTTTGCTTCAATAGATCAAGATGATTCAGCAGGATGTTCTCAAGTCCAGGGGGAACTACCTTCCCCAACCGCAGATTCCTCTGATATCAAAGATATTCCTTCTACCGCAGCTGTTGATCATCTAATGCCACATCTTCATGTATGGACAAGAGACCATCCACCAGGTCAAATTATCGACAACCCATCAGCAGGTATCCAGACTCGATCTTCCAAAGATTTATCTGACCACTGCCATTATGCAACATTTATGTCTTTGGTTGAGCCTCGAACGATCAAAGAAGCCTTGCTTGAACCAGACTGGATAGCTGCAATGCAAGAAGAATTAGAAGAATTTGAAAGAAACAAAGTATGGCAACTTGTTCCTCTTCCACAAGATCATACTATTGTTGGTACAAGATGGGTTTTCAAGAACAAGCTAGACGAATCTGGCCCAGTCATCCGAAACAAGGCAAGACTTGTTGCCAAGGGCTATAGTCAACTAGAAGGCATTGAATACGATGAAACGTATGCTCCGGTAGCACGAATGGAAGCCATCCGCATCTTTCTAGCATATGCATCCCACAAAAATGTCAAGGTACACCAAATGGACGTTAAAAGTGCTTTCTTCAATGGTAAACTAAAAGAAAAAGTTTATCTTCAGCAACCTCCAGGATTTGAAAATGATGAATTTCCATACCACTGCTATAAGCTCAAAAAAGCAGTCTATGGCCTGAAACAAGCTCCAAGGGCTTGGTATGAGACACTCTCTGAATTTCTTGTCTCATCCGGGTACAAAAGAGGAGTGATTGATCCTACATTATTCAGAAAAGCAAATGGTGACCACCTTATGATGGTACAAATATATGTGAATGATATTATTTTTGGGTCTACTGATCAAGATATGGTAGATGAATTTGCAAAGTTCATGACCAACAAATTCAAAATGAGCATGAATAGAGAGATTAATTTCTTTCTAGGTCTTCAAGTCAAACAAATTCAGCAAGGAATTTTTATTCACCAAGAGAAATACACCACCGAACTTCTAAAGAAATACTCAATGGACAACTGCTCTTCTGCTAAGGTCCCTATGGCCTTCGGATATAAGATCTCTGCTGATCCCTCTGGTGAATCTGTGGATCACAAGACTTATAGAGGCATCATGGGTTCACTAATGTACCTCACCGCAAGTAGACCTGACATTGTCTTTGCAACTGGTGTATGTGCAAGATACCAGGCTGATCCAAAAGTGTCTCACATGACTGCAGTCAAACAAGTTATTTGGTATCTTAAAGGAAGCAAATCTATGGGTTTATGGTATCCTGCAGGCAACGACTTCAGTCTTCAAGCCTTCACTGATGCAGATCATGCAGGTTATAAGCACGATAGAAAAAGTACTTCAGGTGGATGTCAATTTCAAGGAAGAAGACTTGTGAGCTGGTCCTCAAGAAAACGGACGTGTGTATCTCTATCTACCGCATAAGCAGAATATGTGGCCTCGTCCAGCTGTTGTTCCCAAGTTCTTTGGAAGAAGACACAATTACTAGACTACGGGTACAGAATGCTGCGGATACCAATTTACTGTGACTCTGAAAGTGCTATAGCTATCTCTCATAATCCTAGTCAGCACTCCAAGACGAAACACATTGAGTTACGGTACCATTTCATCAAAGATCATATACTAAAAGGTAATATTGAACTCATCTTTGTTCCTACTCATGAAGAGATTGCTGATGTTTTTAGAAAAAATCTTGACTCTACAAAACTCAATACATTCTTACAAATGTTGGGAATGATGAATCCGGACCCGCAGTTCTTTTTGAAATGTTAGCTACCGCAAACCGTCCTTGGTCTCCATTGCGGTTCTAACTGAGAATTACATATGATAGATGGTTTTGATACCGCAATCGGGGTACCGCAACTATATGTCATACGTACCTCTCATTGGTCTTAATGTTCCTTTATTTCTAATTTTCGTACAAGTGTTTGTCTCACAGATTCTCTAAAAAAAAAATTTCATCCGCGATGGAGTTTCTCAACCGAATTGATGAATTCATTCACAACCTCTTCAAATAAATTCCAAAAAATTCATTAACTCTTGAATCTTTGTGTGCTATTTAATGATCCTTCATTAAATAAAATACAAACATTCCATTTAGAAACTGTCACTTTAACTTTCTTAATAAACCCCGTATCAGACCTATTTTAGGGATGATGCCAAAAAGAATGATTCCCAAATCAATCCTTTCTTAACCTATCCTTTCCTCTCCCAAACACGTTCAATCAATTACCACGTTCTCTCTCATCAACCCATGATTACCTGACGTATTACCATGTGTCCACTCCACCATTAAATGCAAAACCCTTTTTAAGATTTCTCAAATCTCTTCAAAACCCGCTTCATATTCGCGTGGCTGAGATTCAATCCCATAATCATTGATTCCCCCCAAACCCCATTCAACTTCTTACCCCCTTTTATCTTTTACCTAGGGTTAAAATCCTTTTACCCCCTTTATAAACCTACCTTCTTCTCTATAATCGTTTACGCTCTCTGTTAATCGATTACTCTCTCAACTCTCCAAGAACTCATAAAAGCTCTCAAGAACTTCAATCTCACAACTCTCAATGGCGAAGTCTGGTGCATCCAAGAAACAATCCAAGGCATCAAGCTCGATGAATCAAACCGGTTCCACATCACCAACAATCGCTTCAAGCAACTTCAGAGTTATGTTTGACGATCATCCATCTTACAATGCTCCAACAAAACTGATGATTAAGCATCTCAAGAACCATATCCTATTTGGCCTGTTCGACGCATTCACTGATGTTGTTCCCGTTTCTACACTCTTTAAGTGTGCTTTGTCTGCATACAGACCACTGGAAAACCCACAAGAAGTGTATTTGCACCTCATCAACGATTCCCTAGTCATCTTGACCAAAGAAAAATTCTTAACCTCCATTAACCTGTTAATCCATCCTTCCATCAAAATCTTCACTCCATCCTTATCCGATATCACTACTGCACTCTACCAAATGGGTTACCAGAAACCAATCCGAGGGATTGGTGAGTTTAAGAATCAGCTGCCTGGAGTTTGGCAGTTTGTATGCCACTTTGTCATCCGCTGTCTGTCTGGCAGAACCGGAGGCATTGACAACATGGGACTCAAGCTCCTTGAACTCGTATGGAGCATCTTCACAGGCCATGATGTCAACTTCGGTCAAATTCTTTGGGATGATTTCCTCCAGTACATTCCCAAAGAGCAACCAAAGGAAAACCCAACCGAGCTCACTTTTGCTCGCTTTTGGTCTATGTGTATTTCTGATCTGCATGCGGATGCTGGTCTCGACTTGGGAAGTGACATCAATTTTTTTGTCACTAAAGATCTCAAAAGGTATACTCCTTCCTCTGATCAAACTATTTTTTGACCTATCCGCAGGCTCCCCACAAACATTTTTTCACTGCTTGGTCTTGAGACTGCTGATGTCTTAGATCATATTGAGGCCACGAAGGGTATTATCCCATACCCTTCTACCCCACCTCTTCCTTCTTCAACTATTCTTCCTGAGGGTACCGTAGCCCCCTCTACCACTACACTTTCTAACATTTCTCAACGGAGAAAAATAGTAGCCTCTAAAAAGAAAGCTACAACACCCAAAAAAGAAAGCCCCAAAACAAACCGCGCCCTCCAAGAAACGCAAAACCAAAACCACCACTGTATCGAGCAGTGACTCTGAGGAAGATAGACTACCCTTATCTATCCTCAAGAAAAGAAAAGCAACCGAAACCACTAGCCATATGCGTGACTGGACTGATACTGAAGCCTCTCAACAGGCTCTGGTAGTCCTTAGGATGGCCGCACATCCATTCAATGCCACTATCGAATACCACTCAACCTCATCTTGTGAGATTGTTTCATCATCATCTTCTTCTGAACGTGGAGACAGCCCCCCAGTTGTATCTCAAGAAGATAGAATTGGTAATCGTCCTAAGGTCTCCAGGGCTTCCCGGCTGCACATCTTTTCTTCTAAGGGGTTAGACTCCATCCTCTTGCAAGTATCCCAAACACTACAAACACCACTCCATCCGCAGGGCATCTCTTTCACCCATGCCAGAACTGGGCCGAGGCCAAACTTGACCACGGGTCAAGGAGACCAAGGAAGTCCCAGAAATCCTACTCTGCTTACATCTGTAACAGGTGGTTTAGGCACGGTGAGCACTAATGTTCATGGATCCGTGAACCCAAGGGACACATTGGTGCGAACACAAGGAATTGACGATGAAGACTCAAATGACTCTTGGATTCGGTATCAACCAACCACTGATGCTGAAATCAAGAAGTATGTTGCCTTTAAAAGGGCATTCCAAGCCCGCAAGGAGCAGCAGGTCAAACAACAACAACAGAAGGAACAAGAAATTCTGTCAGTGGCCAGGTACTGGGCAAATGCCATCAGCAACGCCCACACTGCTGCCACAATCCTAAAGGTTTAGACCTGGATGGACCACATGGCTGAAACTATGCTGAAAGCTCAAGCCTCAACCGTAGCCGCAGGTACATCTAATGTTCCTCCAACTTCAACTACTGTAACTCCCCGAGATTCAGGTACATTTCTTTCATCCTTGTTCTTTATTAATTAGGCATGTTTAGTCCTTGATGTTGGGATTGTAGCAAGTGAGTACGCTGGGCATACCAGAGGGGTATGATGCACGTACTCATGCGCTTAATTTGGACGCAGAGTCGCCAAGGTACGCTGGGCGTACCTAGAGTTACGACGGGCGTACCTAGAGTTACGTCGAGCGTACCCGGCCCAGGTGCAAAAACCTTAATCCATCTTGTGCACTATTTAAAGGGTGTTATGGCTCATTTCTCAGCCTCCATATCAGTGAGTGAAACCCTAAAAGAGAGCCCCATCGTCCTTATTGTGTGAGAGTGTTGATTTGAGCTTTTTGGTGCTTTAGTGACTTGGTGAAGAAGAAGGAAGGGAGTTCTTGGAAGCTAAAGCTTGAGGTGCCATTTTGGATCTGAGATCTACAGAGAAAAGGGCTACACTTGGAGGTATAAAGTTCAAAACTTTCCTTTTCTTTTGGTTGTTGTAGTATGTGCTTTCTTAAGGCTAAAAACCCCAAAGGTGGAGACTTTATGAGTGTAAAGTGCTCCATGGTCCGAGATTTGTCCCCTTTCAGTGTTATTAGTGATTTAGAGCCATAAAGTTTCCATCTTGGATGTTAGTTTGAAGTCATGCATGTGTATTTAGCTTTCTAGAGTTGAAGGTGGGATCATTGTGAGAGTTGGTGACTTGTTCAGCCATGCAAAGGCTTAAAGTCATCAACTTTATGGATTAAGGGGCTTAGATGGGGTCAGATCTAAATTATGGACGTAGGTCTTAACTGTTTAAGACCTCAAGATCTAAAGTGTTGAAGCAGGGGAGTACGTCGGGCGTAATCCCAAGTACGCGTCGCGTACTGGGTGGCGCTCCCCGATTCTGAGGTGCAGCCGGGTACGCTCAGCGTACACATCAGGTACGCGCAGCGTAACCCAGAGAGTTGACTTTTGGTTGACTTTTAGGGTATGGTCTATTGTGCGGCCTTTGAGTTATGAGAGGGGTAAAATGGTCTTTTACCCTTCTGAGAGCATCATAAGAGAAGCATAGTCCATCCTTTGAGAGTTATATTAAATAGAGTGTTTATTTCATATGATTAGGCGGAGGCTAGGCCAGGGTTACCGAGTCAGAGGTTTACCGAGATACCCGAGGTGAGTCTTCTCACTATACCTTACCTAGTGTGGTAACAAAGTTATGTGACAGAGTACTATAGAGTTATATGCCGGTGTATTTGCATGTTATTTATGTGTTGTGATTTATTGTGATATGTGATATGTGATATGCATGATTCAGAGTTACAGAGTTGGGGCTTTTGGGTCCCTAGAGTTAGGGCCAGAGGGCCCACAGAGAGTTGGGGCTGGAGGGCCCCACTAAGACACATTGACCAGAGGGTCGACAGAGTTTCAGCCTCGAGTGGCTATTATGTGTTAGAGTGGTATTTTGGGGAACTCACTAAGCTTTCGCTTACACTGTTCAGTGTTATGTGTTTCAGGTACCAGTGATGACTGCGGGAAGGCGCCAACTTGATTCGTACACACACACACATGGGATTTGATGTATTTGATCTTGGGAGATATTTTGTGAACAAAAAACATGACGATATAACATTTTATGAATGAATAGTTTTGTTAAAAATGTGTTTACAATTGCGAAAAATTGTTTTAATTTTTACGGTGTTACAACTACTGTTCCACCTACTGCAGTCAACCCATCTCAAGACGAAGAGCCAGCTATTGAACTCAGCTCGGCCCCAACCTTCGGTTTTGACGATGAAGACATCCAAGAGGTCAACAAACCGAATCCCTTGGATGACGACCTTATGATGTTCGAGGAAGAAGAAGAATCCAGCGGTTCTCAGCACTCCACTTCAAAGCCCAAAGAAAAGAAGAAGAAGAAAAAGAAGAAAGATGTTGTCACTCGCAAAGAATTCCTCAACCTTCAAGCCAAAGTTGATCAAATTTTGGCTGCGGTTAAGCCTACCCAAGCTCCACCAGAAGATATCCCAGGTCTGCAATCCCTAATTGAGCGCATCGAACGACTTGAAATGAGAGAGCGTATAGCCGCTGAGCGCATCTCTCTCAAAGTCGAGATGGGGATTCGATCTCTCGACAACAACCGCAAGGCCGACCATCAAGATTTTATGGCCGCAGCGGAACGCCTCATCACTGAGGTAACCGCAATCAAACAAGGCTTACAAACAGCCGTTGTGGATCAAGTTGTCCAATCCAAAAGGGTAATAGAGGAAACTCATACTGCCTATGCGTCCACGATTTTTGCCCTTCATGCCACAATCGCCCGAATGCAGAAATCCCTCTCATCAAACTTTCATGGCCCAGAGATACTTCAGCTCACAAAGGATATTCACAGGCAGCTCTTCAACTCTGCCATTCCAAACAACTCCCATTTGGCCGAATCGATGAAAGCACACTTTGCTGAGGTTTGTGCCAAAGTTGATCGACTCAAACAATGGCTTGAGGAAGCACAGGGGTTGCATTCCTCAAGAGGGGGAAGTGATAAAGAAGGCGATCGCTCAAATACATCCATCCGTCAGAGCCCTCCAATCACCACAAACAAAATTCCCACTCCGCAGCCCTCTCCTCCACCATCTCAAAATATTCCATCTCCCCACTCATCACCCAAAAACACCCTCAACATACCTGAGACTCCTCCCCACCAAAAGAATCTTGAGGAACATATGTCTTCAGAAAGCTCTACTGACTCTCCTGCTACTGCCCAAAGGAAACATGACTGGAAAGCAGCCAAGTAGCCGAAATTATATGGAGAGAATGCGGTTTTGACACAATGATTGATGAATCGCTGATCAACTCATGGGTCAATCCTCTCCTCAGGCTACTTGATGAAGACTACACTCCCCACCTCACATATGCTGAACCACCATCCGATGGTTATTGGGATATTCTAATTTCTCCCAATGCCAAGTATTTTGTTGTTTTTGACTCCTTCGACCGCAGTCTTCCTGATCACAAGCGTCTGCCAATGGAATTCGAAAGACTGGCTCGCTTCTATGCGAAACATGGCTCTTCAGTTGAAAACGTTTGGTCTAACGATAGACCATCCGCAGTGAAGAACTACAAGATGTGGAAGTTTATGAAAGCAGACTTTGCTCAATTCACTCTGACTAGAAAAGAGCATGATTACATCCACACCCAGGCAGACTTCCCTTGCATGAACCCTGAAGAAATATTTCTCATTGCCAGAATTTTTCAGAACAAGGCAAAGAAACATCCTAAGATGCAGATAGCTCTCAACAAAGCCAAATCCTTTCTTAAGGACACTGTCTGTGACTTTGCGAAGATTGATGCGGACATCCACCCCACTATCCTCAAGAAATTTGACCTTCCACCACTTGAACCAGTGTCAATGCTTACAGAAGGTTATGAAGAAAGATCTCTAGGCGCAACCAACTTCCCAGAACTTGGCATCATATTCAAACGGAAGACAGACAATGTCAAATATTTCATTCCGATGAATGCCATGCATCGCCTGCCCAAGAAGCAACTTGACATCTGCAAGACTACAGTAGAAAAATCAAAGCACACTACTGCTGAAGTCAAGTTTGAGATCTCCAGAAGAATCATGTGGCTGGAAAATGTTAGAAAATTTTGGTGGATTTTGATCAAGTTTCTTAAACTTGATAACTGAACCAAAGTGAAAGAGGTCACTTAGGGGGGAATTTTTGAAACATAAAAGTGACCCTCTTGAACTTAACTACCACAACGGTTCAATACTTGCAGCCAATACAGCACCCGGAGTCAATCTCTACAACTGTAACCGCAACCATTCTCCATTAGCAACCATATCAGCATCCGGAGTATTCAAGTCTTTTCTATCTGCAGTCTTAGTTATTTCTTTTACCATGTAATTCACTCTATTGTCCAGCAAGCCTTACACGGCTGCTCATAGAGTAGTACTTTTCTAAACTCTATAAATAGAGACTCTTTCTTATGTATTATGTACTTGTGATATATGTGAGTGTGAAAACTCTTATCTTCTCAATACATAAGATTTCCCATTCAATCATCTTTCTTATCTTCATCAGTTATCTATTTTATTACTCTTTACACTCAAACTGCTACTGGAACATAACCTCTCTTCGGAGCAAGTCTTCTAGACTTAATCACTAAACTTGATCTCGCTAACTAACTTGGAGTGACTACATTCCTTGTTATGAATCAGTTTAAGTGTATTCTTGATATAACTTTTGTCATTTATCTTTCTTTACTTTCCACAACTAACTATCTAACTATCTAACTTTATTATTGTTGAGCTTTTAGATCCTTAGAGATTAACTATTCTGCAAATTACTTGTTCTGACGTTTGTTCAAGTGTGTCTCCAAGTTTTTCTCTCAACAAGACAAAATTGCAAAAATGGTCCCTGTGGTATGCATTTTTTTGGGATTTTAGTCGAAACCATGACTTTTTTGGATTGGTGATCCTTTTGAGCTAGTTTCGTTGGGTTTTTGGTCCTTATACTTAACTTCCATTAAAAAGAATTCGTTAACCCCCTCATGTGCCTTCCACGTGAGGATATTTCTGTCATTTTACTTCTAGGGACCATTTTTGCAATGCTTTCTTCTACCTTTTATCCCTCATTTACCATCTCAAACAACTGTCAACTCCCCACCTCCCTCCTCCTTCCTTCTGCTCCATTAAACCTGCAAAAAAACATCGTCGGAGATGGAGTAGCACCGGTGGTTAAACCAATCGAACATCACTCGACAAACAAACGACTCAAACGCGCAGTATTTATGGTTCATTTCGCTGTAAAAAACATCCAGTTGCATTGCGTCGGCGGTGGCGTCGATATTCCGGTCGGCGATTTTCATTTCTCCGATCAAAAATATCACGAAACTTCTAATCGATTTCGTCGTTTGATGAAGAGCAGAGGGAAAATCGTTTAGGGTAAACGGATGATGACGCGATAATGGCCCACTCGAGTTCTTCTCTCGATCGATTTGTTTTCTCTGTTAGCTTCGTTTAATTTCTCTTTCAAAAAGATCATCTCTGAATCCTTGAGTTTTTTTCTGACTATCTAACTTTTTTCCGGTTATCTCATACATTTGTAAGAGATTCTTCTATTCACGAATCTCCGCCAGTAGTATGGTGGTTTCCGGTGAACTGTCATCGAGGTGTTTCTTCAAGAACAATTGCTTTAACTCCGATAAATTTTTCAGTTCCGACACTATGATCTGATCGACCAACTAAATTTCGTCGACGTCGTATCGAGATTGAGCGTTTTGAAATTGTGAATACGCAGCTTTCACAGATGAGATTGTTGAAAAAACTTTTGTTATGAATGCATCCATAATCACTCACTGAAACTTATCGTCTTCTTCATCGAAGAAATTTGTTTGACATATGTTCTGTGATTGGCTTTTCATGTTTGACTTTTGCAGATCGAATATGCAAAGCTTTGGCAAATGTTTGAGCTAATTTAGTTTTTTTTAGGGTAAGAATGGATTGGTTAACTGAATCCATGTGAAAAGAAGAAATTGGCAATGATTATTCATGGATTGTGATTAAGAAGAAGATTGAATATAATTATAAAAAAGATGATGATAAAGACTAGAACAATGATGATGATAAAGCGAAAGAACGTTAGTAAATAGGAGGGAAAGCAGAGTATGCTTTAACTCTTAGATCGAGGCCTTTTGTATGTTTATGATCTTGTCTCCTTTTGCTTCAATTAGGTTCTGTGGATAAGGAACAATGTTTTTTTGCAGGTTTAATGGAGCGGAAGGAAGGAGGAGGGAGGTGGGGAGTTAACGGTTGTTTGGGATTGTAAATGAGGGATAAAAGGTAAAAGAAAGCGTTGCAAAAATGGTCCCTAGAAGTAAAATGATGGAAATACCCTCACATGGAAGGCACATGAAGGGGTTAACAAATTCTTTTTAACGGAAGTTAAGTACAGGGACCAAAAACCCAACGAAACTAGCTCAAAAGGACCACTAATCCAAAAAAGTCGTGGTTTGGACTAAAACCCCAAAAAAATGCATACCACAGGGACCATTTTTGCAATTTTGTCTTTGAAAATTTGATTTTTGGGCTAAAATTGTCAAAATTGTGAAACTAGGATCAAAACAGCGAGACTACTTGAACTAAAACCGGAAGATGTTAAGCATCTGGCATCCTAGACCAAGTGGTAAGGGCATTGGTTGTGTATGCAAGAGACCCAGGTTCGAATCTGCTCCACCCCAGATTTTTAAATATAAGCTGCTAAACGAGAATCTGTGAGGACTACACGTACGAGGACCGAACACGAGGACAACCGAACATGTGCTGGGCCGAAAATGTCCGAGGCGAGAACAGATTCCGGCTGAGAATGCGTTTTCGTCCGAGAAACCTCGCACCGGTCCACCGAAGTCGAAAACCGTTTGCGACTGTAAACACCTCAGACCATAAACCCCTAAACCAAAAACGAATTTCTGGTGTAAACTTCGAGGAAACCTGCCGCCATGTCCTCGCTGGAAGTCGCAAAATTACGTCAAAAAACAACGATTTTCTCACTTTTTAGCTCCAAACTTGATCAAAAAGCTATTTTTATCAAGAACACGAAAAATACACCCCCACTATTTCTTCAAAACCTATCCAAAAACGTAAAATCCTTCAAAAAAAAGTACAAAAACAATCCAGATCATGTCAAATTGATTGATACAATCCAATCTCTGATACCAACTGTAAGTCCCAAAATTAGCTTGATGTATTGATCAGATCCACTCGATGGTGCGGAATCCCAATCAAGTGGATGATGAAAGATCAAATGGAGAAGAAGGAGAAGAAGAAGAAGAAGATGAATCTATTATGTATTTAATAATATAAATGATGCTCTATAAATATGACATTCTATGACACACACACACTCTTCTTCTCTCTCACTTTCTCTCTCTAGAACACCTTGATATACACACACTTAGCCCCCATTTTACTCATGACTCTACTGACACTATATATATACATACATATATATATATATATATATATATATATATATATATATATATATATATATACGGAACAGTAGTTGCAAACACGTTTACAACAGTAAACGTGTTTACAGCCGCAAACTTGCCCAACCGCAAAAACACATGAACCGTAAACCCAAGGTTGTTTTCAATTCTAGACCAAAAACTGTTAAAGCCAAGAAAAGTAAAGTATAAACCATATTTTTAGACCCAACTCGTACCGATTTAAATGGTCGTGGGTGATCCTTGAGTACGCCGGGTGTACTAAGGGGTACGCGGGGCAAACTCCCTTCAGCCATTAAATCCTAGTTTTTGATCCTTGATCCTATTTAAACCTCATTTCTTTCGTGAGCCTTGTCTTTTATTAACCTCTAACCTCCTAAACCCTAAAATTCAACCCCTAGCCCTTATCTTGCAGCATTTAAGCCATTGTGAAGGATCTTGGAGTATTTTTGTGAACTTTGAGGAGCTTGGAGCTTGTTGAAGAATAACCACTTGGAAGAGATCTTGTAGATGCAAAAGCTTGCCATCTTTTGCAATGTATTGAATGTAAAAAGCTTTGATCTTTCCATCTCTCTGGTTAGATATTCTTTTGAGCTTGATTAGGTCGTTTTACCCTCTTTTGGTTGGTCCCTATGAGCTAAGGTTGTTTCAGAGGCTTCATCGTGTAGATCTGAATGTTTTAGCTCTCTCAAAGGCATACAAATGTGATCTTTATGGTTTATTTGGACTCAGGCATGTGTTATTTTGACCCTTCATTAAACTCTTTTGAGCTCTAGAGTGTTGGATTGGATGTCTAAGCGCATAACTAGTATTTGTATGTATTTGACCCGACTTGGCATGGTCCATTTGGTATGCATGGCATCGGAACAATTGGATAAACAAAATGATAAAAAGGATACTAGTGATTTATATTAGTATATTATAAGTTCTAATATATTAATATGAAATCATATTATTTAATTAGTATTGATCAAGAATTAATTTAGAATTAATTTAGTGATCAAAAGGAACTAATTAAATATGGACTCTTATATATGTGGTGGGCCAAGTTTATTTAGGTTGGGCTAAGCTTTCATGGATAGTCCATGGAGTTTTTAACCCATTGATCCTATGGAAATGAAAGGTCATGGGTATTAGCGTTTACATGAATGTAACCCTAATCATCCATGCTATATAAAGAGTTCTATTGTTCATGAAATGGGGCTAGGTGCTAGACACTAGAGTGTGTGTACACAAAGAGGACAAACTGATTTCTTGAGGGTGAACCTAAGTATCCTTATTCTCTAGTTATTCCAATGGTTCTTGGTGTTTTTTGAACCATTTGAGGTGAAACATTTGAGGCATTAGGCTCTTAAATGTTCAAGACTTCAAGCTCCATCAAAAGGTACGTCATTCTACTAGATTCTTGTAGTATAGTTACTTCATATTATGCTAGTTAGGATGAAACCTTGGAATATTGAATATTTTCATGTATAATAGAGAAAACATAGATCCAAGGTTTATAGGGTTGCATGCACACCACAGGTGTGTTAGAATGCTCAAAACCCATCAATGGTATTAGAGCCAAGGTTTGTTTTCATTTATACTTGATGCAACAACTTAAAAAACGAAAATTCTAGCTTTGTGGGCACTGGAATCGCCAAGTCCACTAATGGACTCGCTGTGTCCATGAAGAAAATCATCCTACTTGTTGAGTAGGTTCATACACTCGACGGGTAGGAGCCCCTGACAGCATATTTTCAAGTTTTAAGGCTGGAATTGTTCGAGAATCATTACCTTAAACTGTTTTGGACTTATAAACCCTATTTTTCATGTGGTAACGATTATGGTAAATCAATTTCAAGGTTGTTATCAAAATTTCAAGTTTTATGTGTGTTTATGTAATTCTTGAAATTGTTGATATGATTGTTCATACAATTATGAGTTTTGGTAGATCATAGGAATTATTTGCAAAATTCTTTGTTAGTTAATTCGTGATCTAAATGTGTTTTAATGGAGTCCATAATTTGTCCTCAAGTTATGGATTACCATAAGTAATTTCTCTTACAGATCCATTAAAATTCATAGGTTAGAAAAAAATTGAAGAGTCTTTTTGTTTTATGAACTCCATAACTTGTCCTCAAGTTATGGATTGTGACAACCCAAGTTGTCCCGTTACATTTCCCCGTTACCGTTAACGGAATATTCCACTGTATAAAAGTTCCGTTAATTAGAGGGCATCAATTTAATAAACATTTCCATTTGATTACCTTTAACATGCCGTTAAGTCGTGATAAAAGGAAATAAAAGCACAGGACACACATTTTCATTCATTTGGAAAATGTCAAGTTTTATTATTACGACCACTAAATCGGGTGCGACCAAAAGCCCCGTTTAACGGCAGTATCGGGTAAAATTCCACTGAGCCCCGACTGTGAAACCTACATATGGGTGAGTGGAGTCCATTGGAGACTTTTTACACTCTCTCTCTAAACTCTCTCTCTAGACCCGTTTTCGCCCCGAATTCGTAACCAAACGCTTCCAAATTGTAAGTCCGCTTACCCTAGCCTATTCTAAACATATTGATTCATGTGTATGGACCAAAATACGGACTTAGAAGCAATGGAAAAGGAGTTTACGGCCTAAGCTTTTTCTTAGGCCGTAAACACCTAAATCAAGGCCTAAACAACCCAAACCTGTCCCCATTGGCTAGGAAATAAATTGAGGTAATAGCCTAGAAGTGTTTTAACACAAAACTCATGGATTTAGGGGGGGTAAAGGAGAGTTTACGGCCCAAACACAAGCTTAGGCCGTAAACGCCTCAAAATCATGTCAAAAGTGCCCCAAAACACTCCCAAACTCATCCTAGGGCTTATTACATAATTTAGGGACTTATCCTCTTGAGTTTAGACCCTTGAAACACTCCAAAATGAATTAAAGAAAGGAGTTTACGGCCGAGGCGTGTTCAAGGCCGTAAACTCCCTAAATCATGCCCAAAAGTGTGATTTTTGCCCCCCTAATGGCCTTAGACAATTACCATAAAATACTAGGAGGGGATCTAAGGACTTAAACCCAAGAAAATGAGGGATTTCTTGGAGTTTACGGCCCAAGCATTTATCTAGGCCGTAAACTCCCCAAAACCCCCTCAAATGTTGGTTTTAATCACCCATAATAGCATCAAACATCATAAGAAAATTCTAGAAAGGGATTAGAGGCTTGAAACTTCACAAATCACTAAGGGTGAGAGTTTACGGCCGTAAACTCCCTTGGGAGAGTTCTTAGGCCGTAAACTCCTATAAAATACCCTTAGAGGCCTCAATTCCACTCATGCCTTTTGGGAAAAGTGCTTAGAATAAATCAAGGAACAACCTAGAAGCATCAAACACCCAAGAACATGACCTTGGGAGTTTACGGCCGTAAACTCCCTTAGGTTGGGCCGTAAACTCCTTGTTTGGTCCATATTGATGCTTTAAACCCCTTTACACACTAGATATGTGAGTATAGCAAAGTCCCACAGCTGATAGGAGACCCTTAGCACCCTTAAACGCTACCCGGGACCCCAAACACTCAACCGGGAGTGTTTTCCACTCCTTTGAGTGTGTATAATTGTTTAATTAGTATATTATATGCTAATTGTATGTGAACATATGTTACCATATGTTAAAATAGGTCCTTGTGTGTGTTCAAGTCCTTGCGCGACACCGAACGCCCAAACGGCACTTCCGTCGGACCTACTTACACCAGGTGAGTTCATACCCCTGAATGAACCTTTTAAATGCTTTTAAATATTTTATAGGCGGGATTACAAGTTAAACATGCCAGTTATCATATCAATCACATGTGATTGATAACCCGCATGCACAAGATGTTACCACTGTACACTGTTTTACTGAGTAGGACACTATAAATGGCTTTCAAAAAGGGTTGTAAATTGTTCAAGTTCTTACTTTCATAACTAATTAAAGATTCATTTCCAAACTAGTTTATAAAGATTCCCAAAGATTTCTAAAGGTTTTCACACCTATTTTATCAAAGAATACAAATGCGATTTTCCTGAGTAATAAGGTTTTCAAAGGTTTTATGAATACTCTTAATTATTAATTACTGCTGCTTCGCTTATACTTATTTTATACTCCTACTCTGTAATGCTTTCGTTTATACTTGAAGTCACTTATGCCTGATGACGCTTATACTTATCCACACTCTTACTTACCAATATGAGTCTACTTCGCTTATACTTGAGATCGACTTTACTTCACTTATACTTGATACGCTCTTACTTCACTTGTGGTCACCTCCACTTCGCGATGCGCTTATACTTATTCGACACTTATACTTCACTTGCAACCGCTCTTACTTCACTTAGTGTCGTCTCTACTTCGCGATGCGCTTATACTTATTCGACACTTATACTTCACTTGTGACTGCTCTTACTTCACTCGTTAGACTCTCCTACTTCACGAGAATCACTTTTACTTGATACCCACTCGAGCATAGTTAGATGTATGTCTGTGCTTGTATAGACGCATATAAATAATGGTTGAAGGACTTAGGAAGGTTTGCCCGCCCTATTTCCTTTTCTTCGTTGAGATGTGGTCTGGTGGGATCGGATATCCATCCGAAGGTCGTTTGATTCATTAGTTATATACTATGTATACAAGCTTAGACATACGGGTTACTTCAGCCAATTCAGTTAAGAGTCTCCACCTCTATTTCATACTTTCATTAGAAACCCACTATTGGGAAGTCTCTACCTCTAGTTCAGCACTTTCATTAGAAACCCACTATTTGGGATGCATCTTCAGGACACGGCCTTCTCTGTCGTCTAGTTGGTAACCAGAGTCTCCTGTAGGGAGAGCGGACATTGTGTGTATAGATCTATACGGGATTGACACCCCCGCACCCTAACTGCTAGCTACAGTCCACGGCTCACCAAGCCAAGGGGTGACAAATGTCACATTAATTAGATGCTTTTAGGGCGTCTGGTACTCTAGTCAGTATGGTTACGAGTATCCTGGGTTGCCTTATAATTCATTGCTTTAAGGTAATGGTATTTCGTCAGCAATTTACACTGTATGCTGATGTCACTTTTCAGATTCACACTGTTTTGACCTTGCTAGCTGTATCTTTCATTTGATACTGTCTGGGGTCTATAGTCTTTGTTTTGACCTTGCTAGCTGTATCTTTCATTTGATACTGTCTGGGGTCTATAGTCTCTGTTTTCTGTAGTCTTTGTTTTGACCTTGCTAGCTGTATCTTTCATTTGATACTGTCTGGGGTCTATAGTCTCTGTTTCGACCTTGCTAGCTGTATCTTTCATTTGATACTGTCTGGGGTCTATAGTCTCTGTTTCGACCTTGCTAGATGTATCTTTCATTTGATACTGTCTGTGGTCTATAGTCTCTGTTTCGACCTTGCTAGCTATATCTTTCATTGCATACTGTCTAGGGTCTGTACCCTTTGTTTTGACTCTGCGAGACGTACGTTTCATTTAGTATCGTCTTCGGTCTACATTCAATGTTTTAGACCTTACCAGCTGTACCTTTCATTTGGTACCTTCTGGGGTCTGTGTCTCCCCTTTGTTAGACTGAACCAGGCGTGTCGTTAATTCAATACCCTCCTAGAGTCTATGATTCTTGCCTTAGTCAGCAGTCCTCACTGCTGAGGCATATATTATTCCCTGATGTCTCTTGCTTTCTTTAATAATCAAATTCAGTATTTTGATAAAAATAGCAATTAAGGGAAAACTACCTCTTACCACAATACACTGAAACAGTCTTGGTAGAAGGCTGCTTTATTTAAAGAAAATATAGGATTTTCTGGAAAGAACACTGGTGCACTGAAAACACTTAAACTACTACTTATTAAAGTTATTTGACTAAATGACACTAAATACTTATGAACTCACCAGCATTTGTAAAAATGCTGATACTCGCTTTTCAAATAACTTGTAATCTCAGGTCAGCAATTAGACAGGTACATCCCCGGAGCTGCTGATGAAGATGGCTTAAGTACCTTGCTGCACTTTATATATTTTGCTTGTATTACTTTGATACTATGTAATGTAACCATGTAAAATTATTACTATTAATGCAATGATTTGTTGTACTTTGATTACTATACGCATGTGTTGTGATACTTGACATGACGTCATCCACCCCAGGACGTTTCCGCCGTTCCGGTTTTGGGGTGTGACATGGATGTTCAAGAGTCTCTTCATTAAAGTTTTTAAAACCTTAATTAAACTCATAAGTTATGAAAATCTAAAAGTTTTTTGAATGGATCAAAACTTTCCCTCAAGTTTTGGAATTTGTAAAGTTTCCCCTCATGAATACTTTAATTCCAAGTTAAGCCCTTAGAATTTTAAAAGTTATAATTCAACCCTTATACTTTATAATATTATAAGTTAATAATATATATGTATAAGAACAAAGCTAGTCTTACCGTTAGTGGGCCTCATGCACGAAGTCGGTCTATAAGGGGGTATAAGGTTACTTACTGCCTATAAAATGGCAGTTTAATAAGAGTCCACTCTCACCCACCGCTTCCTTGACTGGTGGAGGGTCGTTAGTCGAATGGGTAGGACAAGGACTATAATTATCCATTATAAGTATAATGATAAACATAAAGTAACTAAACCTTTTATAAATTCCCAATCTTAGTTACTTTAGAAAAATGTGAATTTGGTGCTAACCCATGAAATTACACTTTTCACTTTGCTTCAGTCGGTAGTAGAGCGTATGTGGTTAATCGGCACACTAACTTGGATTTAACAAGGTTGGCAAAGGGTGGATTAAGGTTTATCATAGGATCGGTGGAGCGCGTGTGGTTAACCGGCACATCGATTAAGTGATAAATACTAAGGGTACCAAGTATATTTACATGGTTATTAACAACTTGTTTTGTTATCATCGGCATCCCAGTCACAAAACTTGAGAGGGCACAATCAAGATTTGAACATGTCAATGAAAGGGTCAATGAATCTCAAACGATCTAGGAGTTTCAAATCCAATTAAAACCTAATAAATTATTTCGTTTTTCATGGTGGAAATTGGTGAATCGTCATTCTCCTAGATTCAAATATTTTATAACTTGGATTAAGGCATCCCTCTTCCAAATTATAAAATATTATGTTGGGTCCTAGCCTTAATATTTCATATTGGTTTTTATATTAAGGACTTTAAATTAACTAACTTGAATTTCTCCCATTGTAGATGTCTAGTTCAGAAAACTATGATCTTCCCAAATCTCATGGAACAAGCTTTCCTAATGAAGATGATGTTCCGTGGTTTGATAATGAAAATCATACTTCTCTTCGTCCACCTCCTCCAATTATTCTCCCTAACCCACAAGTTCTTGAATAGTTCAAGGTCACTCAAGCCCTATTGGCAAGCAAAGTATATGTGTGCTCACATCTTGGAGATGAAGTCACATATTGACAAGTCTGGAGTGTTGGGTGTCAAAGTCTTGAAGAAGTTGGTCGTTGACTAGGTTCTTAATTCACTTCCTAAGTCACATAGTGAGTTCCGTTGGGACTACTATGTAATAGACTATGACATGACCCTTAATGATCTTACATATTTGCTTGATGCTGCTGAATCAGCAATGATTTGGAGCACTGGTAAAGCAAATTTGATTAGAAGATCAACTTCCCAAACTACCATGGACATTGACAATGGTAAGATTGGATATCCATAAAAGCTTTCTCTTCCCAATGGAAAGGGATCGGCCATAGTCAACTCGGTTAACCAAATGGTAAAGAAAAAGGCTAAGTTTGATATAGTTCCCCGTGTACCATTCCCAAAGGGTCTATATGTTTCTATTGCCAAATGAAAGGTCATTGGTTGAGAAGCTGCCCTAACTACCTGAGAGATCAGAGAGAAGGTCAAGTCAAAAAGATTGACTCTGCATCAGGTAAGTCCACTATCTAACTCTATTAAGTTCCTTATTGATGATGCTTAATACAAAATGTGACTCGCTTACATTTTGATGTTTGGCAGGATCAAGCAAAGGGAAGGAAACATAAAAGGAGAGTAAGTTGAATCTGAACACGAAGATGGATTTCAATCGCATGGTTCGAAGATCGGATTTTTGAGCTACTACTTAGGAGTTACGATAGATTGCTAGAAAATATGTAAAAGCATAGTTTTCATTTAAAGTTGCATTGTAAGGAAAAAAGTTTTTTCCGCATTTATAAATAAATAAAATTTTGGTTTATTTTATTATATCTCCTTGCAATGGCATTTATGGAAAATCGATGTTTGTATGCTTCTAGAAATAATGGAAATGTGAATTTGATTCTTTCATTTGTGGAAGTGTCTATATTTACCAAATAAGGAAAGATTCTCATCCCCCAAGTTTCAATTGGACCGAAACTTGGAATCATGCAACTTATATAGTATGATGAATGAAAATCTTCATCTTCGGAAAATTAAGACTAATTCCTTGTTCACATGTATATGTGAGTCAAGTGAAGGACTAAGGGACCGAGTACACATTCTTGTGCACTAGTCAAGCCCACCAAAATGATCGATAAGACTATTCTTCATGATTTACTAATGTTTAGTAAATATGGTTATACTTACAAGTTTAAGTATAATTCTGAAACATTATACTTACAAGTTTAACTATGGCAGGACGAATGAGATGAATCAAATCTGGCAGAAAGATAAAAGTTTCTCAAATCTGAAAAGATGGGAGAGTACTTTTGTATCATATTTTATGATCATCTTAATGGTTGTGATACCATATCACAATTCATTCTCTAAGGACATCTTAGTGCATTCTTATGGCTAAGAAGAGGAGTCATGAATTGTTGAAATGGTTATAAATGACGAAAATAATATTTAAAAAAACATTTCAAAAAATTTCAATTATTTTGTATTTGAAAAGTATTTTTTTATCTCCAGAATGAATGGCTAGGATTGCCTCCGCATGTCTCACAAAATATAGTGGTTTCAAATGAACCTAAACTTATATATAAATATATATATATATATATATATATATATATATATATATATATATATATATATATATATATATATATATATATATATATATATAGAGAGAGAGAGAGAGAGGGGGGGGGAAGGATCATTTTAGAACTTAAAGTTTCCCGAGAACTAAACGTGGAGCATTGGATCAAAAAAAAAAGGATGGCCAAGATGCTTTGTGGTATTTTTGTAAATAAATTGAAAATTAAAGACACAGGGGTACCTTAACAAAATGACATTAGGGGTATCTTAGGGATATAAAAATTTACCCCCAATTAACTGATCTTATCTCTCTTTCTCGTCAAACTAGTACCTCGTTCCACCATGATAACTTCTGGTGGAATATTTCTCTCCAGACCCTTCACGGCAACCATCAAATCCGCCAATCTCCCTAAAATCGACATCATCACCACCGTCTCCTCCAAAACCTACATCATCGCCGCCTTTCCTAGAACGTACAACAAAAACGTCTTCTAGATATGTAATTAGTAATCGCTCCTCGAATGGATTGTTTTTCGACATCAATGAAGATGGAGAAGGAGATGTCTAGATTAAATGTTGATACTCGCTTCTCAAATAACTTGTAATCTCAGGTCAGCAATTAGACAGGTACATCCTCGGAGCTGCTGATGAAGATGGCTTAAGTACCTTGCTGCACTTTATATATTTTGCTTGTATTACTTTGATACTATGTAATGTAACCATGTATAATTATTACTATTAATGCAATGATTTGTTGTACTTTGATTACTATATGCATGTGTTGTGATACTTGACATGACGTCATCCACCCAAGGACGTTTCCGCCGCTCCGGTTTTCGGGTGTGACAGATTGGTATCAGAGCATTGTTTATAGTGAGCTAAGTATATCAATTCATAAAAGATATACAGCCTATAAATACAATGGGATAAAACACTCTGACCAAGAATTATACTTTAAAATATAACCATATTTTACCAAAGTATAATAACATCCAGAATCTAATCACTCGAACAAAACTATCACAAGAAGGACAATAATAAAAGTCTTCGGATGTTGAGCACTACAGTCAAACCTGGGCAGTTATGTAATCGTAAGTTGGGATAAATGTAACCTGATCAACTACATTTATCCGAGATGCGATGAACGTGTGCTCGGGAGTGATAGTGGTGTGCAGCAGATCTGAAACTTACCAAATAGGAATTCCAGAGCCAAACATAAAGTTAAAATACTATAGGAGTATTTTAGAACGCTAAAAGATCCACACTAATCCCAGAATCATAATCAGAAGATAAGACTCAATCAAGAATTAAAATACCATGGGGGTATTTTAGAACCTATAAACAACCTTGCGTGAATAACTAAAAAGATCCTTGATGATATACCTACAACTACAGAGGGTGTACTCCCAAGGTTATATATAATAAGGACCCCATGGACATTGACAATGGTAAAATTGGATATCCATAAAAGCTTTCTCTTCCCAATGGAAAGGGATCGGCCATAGTCAACTCGGTTAACCAAATGGTAAAGAAAAAGGCTAAGTTTGATATAGTTCCCCGTGTACCATTCCCAAAGGGTCTATATGTTTCTATTGCCAAAGGAAAGGTCATTGGTTGAGAAGTTGCCCTAACTACCTGAGAGATCAGAGAGAAGGTCAAGTCAAAACGATTGACTCTGCATCAGGTAAGTCCACTATCTAACTCTATTAAGTTCCTTATTGTTGATGCTTAATACAAAATGAGACTCGCTTACATTTTGATGTTTGGCAGGATCAAGCAAAGGGAAGGAAACTTAAAAGAAGAGTAAGTTGAATCTGAACACGAAGATGGATTTCAATCGCATGGTTCGAAGATCGGATTCTTGAGCTACTACTTAGGAGTTACGATAGATTGCTAGAAAATATGTAAAAGCATAGTTTTCATTTAAAGTTGCATGGTAAGGAAAAAAGTTTTTTCCGCATTTATAAATAAATAAAATTTTGGTTTATTTTATTATATCTCCTTGCAATGGCATTTATGGAAAATCGATGTTTGTATGCTTCTAGAAATAATGGAAATGTGAATTTGATTCTTTCATTTGTGGAAGTGTCTATATTTACCAAATAAGGAAAGATTCTCATCCCCCAAGTTTCAATTGGACCAAAACTTGGAATCATGCAACTTGTATAGTATGATGAATGAAAATCTTCATCTTCGGAAAATTAAGACTAATTCCTTGTTCACACGTATATGTGAGTCAAGTGAAGGACTAAGGGACCGAGTACACATTCTTGTGCACTAGTCAAGCCCACCAAAATGATCGATAAGACTATTCTTCATGATTTACTAATGTTTAGTAAATATGGTTATACTTACAAGTTTAAGTATAATTCTGAAACATTATACTTACAAGTTTAACTATGGCAGAACGAATGAGATGAATCAAATCTGGCAGAAAGATAAAAGTTTCTCAAATCTGAAAAGATGGGAGAGTACTTTTGTATCATATTTTATGATCATCTTAATGGTTGTGATACCATATCACAATTCATTCTCTAAGGACATCTTAGTGCATTCTTATGGCTAAGAAGAGGAGTCATGAATTGTTGAAATGGTTATAAATGACGAAAATAATATTTAAAAAAACATTTCAAAAAATTTCAATTATTTTGTATTTGAAAAGTATTTTTTTATCTCCAGAATGAATGGCTAGGATTGCCTCCGCATGTCTCACAAAATATAGTGGTTTCAAATGAACCTAAACTTATATATATATATATATATATATATATATATATATATATATATATATATATATATATATATAGAGAGAGAGAGAGAGAGAGAGAGAGAGGGGGGAAGGATCATTTTAGAACTTAAAGTTTCCCGAGAACTAAACGTGGAGCATTGGATCAAAAAAAAAAGGATGGCCAAGATGCTTTGTGGTATTTTTGTAAATAAATTGAAAATTAAAGACACAGGGGTACCTTAACAAAATGACATTAGGGGTATCTTAGGGATATAAAAATTTAACCCCAATTAACTGATCTTATCTCTCTTTCTCGTCAAACTAGTACCTCGTTCCACCATGATAACTTCTGGTGGAATATTTCTCTCCAGACCCTTCACGGCAACCATCAAATCCGCCAATCTCCCTAAAATCGACGTCATCACCACCATCTCCTCCAAAACCTACATCATCGCCGCCTTTCCTAGAACGTACAACAAAAACGTCTTCTAGATATGTAATTAGTAATCGCTCCTCGAACGGATTGTTTTTCGACATCAATGAAGATGGAGAAGGAGATGTCTAGATTAAATGCTGATACTCGCTTTTCAAATAACTTGTAATCTCAGGTCAGCAATTAGACAGGTACATCCCCGGAGCTGCTGATGAAGATAGCTTAAGTACCTTGCTGCACTTTATATATTTTGCTTGTATTACTTTGATACTATGTAATGTAACCATGTATAATTATTACTATTAATGCAATGATTTGTTGTACTTTGATTACTATATGCATGTGTTGTGATACTTGACATGACGTCATCCACCCAAGGACGTTTCCGCCGTTCCGGTTTTGAGGTGTGACAGATTGGTATCAGAGCATTGTTTATAGTGAGCTAAGTATATCAATTCATAAAAGATATACAGCCTATAAATACAATGGGATAAAACACTCTGACCAAGAATTATACTTTAAAATATAACCATATTTTACCAAAGTATAATAACATCCAGAATCTAATCACTCGAACAAAACTATCACAAGAAGGACAATAATAAAAGTCTTCGGATGTTGAGCACTACAGTCAAACCTGGGCAGTTATGTAATCGTAAGTTGGGATAAATGTAACCTGATCAACTACATTTATCCGAGATGCGATGAACGTGTGCTCGGGAGTGATAGTGGTGTGTAGCAGATCTGAAACTTACCAAATAGGAATTCCAGAGCCAAACATAAAGTTAAAATACTATAGGAGTATTTTAGAACGCTAAAAGATCCACACTAATCCCAGAATCATAATCAGAAGATAAGACTCAATCAAGAATTAAAATACCATGGGGGTATTTTAGAACCTATAAACAACCTTGCGTGAATAACTAAAAAGATCCTTGATGATATACCTACAACTACAGAGGGTGTACTCCCAAGGTTATATATAATAAGGACCCCATAGACTGAGAATGTGTGGTTTCGCTCTATTTCCTTTTCCTCTTGGGATGTGGTTCTGGAGTAGTATCACATATTCGAAAGCCTATCGGATCTAAGCTATATATGATTTGTATACCCTGTGTAATTGTAGCAGGACTCGATATGGATCATACAGTGAAATGTTAATAATCCCTTAGGATTCTTTAGACATTTCCATTCTCGCGCGAATCCTGTAGAAAAACCCTACCCACTTCAGTGCTTGACAGAAGAGTTGATTCCGACCCCGAGGAGATTCATTGAGAAAATTTCCTGTTCGGAAATAAATAAACTGGGTCGAGACTATTGAATGCACCAAGTGCCCATATTCTCTTAGGGA
This sequence comes from Lactuca serriola, assembly GCF_051521515.1. NCBI lineage: Eukaryota > Viridiplantae > Streptophyta > Magnoliopsida > Asterales > Asteraceae > Lactuca > Lactuca serriola. The sequence continues at coordinate 92,247,073 of NC_136413.1, read as the reverse complement.
CAGTGGTGAGAGATTCGCCTAAACTTCGAAGATTCCCGGTCATCCATCATGAAGTGATGACACCCACAGTTGGAATCAGAAGGAAGGCGGAGTAGAAATTCAATATGTCCATACAAGAAGAGAACCCTAGGAAAATATCCGAAGGAAACCAATGCCGATTCCAGCCAAAGACACGAGGCAGACCGAGGGAGCCAGTGCATGGAAACCCGGGAATTGTCTTTTCCTCGTGTTCGTCACACTAATAAACCCTTAAAATAATGCAATTTAGTGAGTTAGTGGCTACACTACTCACTCTATGTGTTAGGTAAATCGTCGTTTCCCATTGCCAAATACACGATTAGGGCGGATCCCCGCATCTCTAATTGAGAGAATTTTAGCTATCTGCCCTTGTAAGCCTCTCTTTCCACGATTTCGTTCCGAACCGTTCTCAATTCTCTCCAGGCCGGAGAGTGAAACCTTTCCCAGTATAAAGGTAACTTAGTAGGAACGACTCGCATCTTATGGTCTTTTTCCGATACTCATACTCTTACCTTGATTTCCAGGACTACATCATAGGGATGTAGGTCAACGTTCAAACAACCAGTACCCGAGGCACGAGAGAAATTTATGCCTAATATGTTCAGGACAGAAATGTCCAGGGTTAACCATCGTCTCTCATTACCTTGTATTCCTTTCCGTTTAGGAAAAACCATGCCACCAAAGAAGCGTAACCAATCCGCAAGCAAGAAACCTGCCCTCTTATTCGATGAAGCTACGTTCCAAGCTGCAGTCTCGGCAGCCGTAGCAGCTGTCATGGCTCACCTGAATGCTAACAACGCCAATGTTAGCAAGGGCCCTGTCAGGAATTCCAATCCTGGCAATGGACCGCAGCAACCCACTCTTCCACACTCAGCCACCCAAGAACCTCCACTGAACCTACTAAAGAGAAAACTCAAGATAGAGGAGGGAAGTACCTCGGCTCCAGGACCTTCCGAAGGGAAACGAGTTGAGGCAGTCGATACCCCTGTAAATCCTTCCCTCCCGATCTCACGAAGACCATACCTAGGAGGCCTTCCCCACTGCAGCAAGTGCAGCTACCATCATCATCATGGTACCTGCCGGGAACTTTATTGTGCCAGGTGCCACATGTTGGGGCATACTGCTCGTGTCTGCAGAACCCCGGTTGAGTTCATTACACCAACCACCAATGTGGCGACCCGTATAGTTTGCCACCTATGTGGTAAAATGGGACACTTTAAGAGGGAGTGCCCAACCGAAGAGAAAGACAAAGACATAGAAGGAGCCTGACACTACTGCTTAGGGAGAAGCAGCAAGGAAACTCGTTAGATTTTTGGTACGCCTCTCGATCCCGGATAACTAAGCTAAGAACAATAAAAGACTAACTCAAATATAAATTCTTTCCAGTAAGGCGAAAGTCGCAGCAATGTTATAAAATTTAAAATCCATTAGGTAAAACTATAATGAGTGAACATATACGCTACGGCCATGTATATTTAAGATGGACGGACCTAGAGTGAGCGAATGCCGCCTCATTTCCTGTTCCTCGTTTGGTTGTGGATTTAGGGCGGGGTCGCTCAGTCAACAGTCCAACCCACCTTAAATATACATGACTAGTATATGTTAGGCGATTATAGAAATGCCTTGTGAGAATTCGTTCAAGAAAAGATACTCTATTCGGAAACACTTAGAACTCTCTATAGTTCCGCGTCGACTCTATCGGTCGAAGTATCCGCGGTAGCGATACCTAGGACGAAACCCGAGACGCCTAGAACTTGTGTGCCTGTTCGGCACATGACTCTATCGATCTCCACTTTATATCATGTCGAAGTGTGCCAACTTCGACGACTCTATTGATCATGGTTTGACTTCGTGTAACCGTGTGTACGCCCTTAGTGATGTGCAAAAAGAACTTTCTCCAAAGCCTTGTCGGCAAATAAAGGTTCTCCCGAACCTAAACCTAACACAAATAATCAAACTTAACGCGATCCGTCAATCGTCTCTCTTATCTCAAACCTTCTAAAGTACCCAAGGGAGGGTACCCTGCACTGTGGACCGACACCTCGTAATCAGATAAACGCCAAAGCGAAGGACACCGCAGATACTCTAGAAGATGACAACCATCCGAGGCATACTCCGTTGAGTCCCCTGGGAGACCCTTCTCACCTCGCACATCAGGTTCGTGAACCCAGAGAATAGAACTCATGAGGCTGGCCACTATGACCAGGTGTACTGCAGGCATCCATCAAGTATTGGCGGTTAAGCCAAGCATGAGCTCTACCACGAACCTCTTCGCAAAACGCTTTCACCCTATTTCGTAACATAGGAGCCAAAGTCAAGAGAACTACTGCGGATTGAGCTAGTAAAGTTCCGAGTGAAGAGACCCTATGCCCATTAGATTGGCCTTAGACCGAGAAAAACTCAGAACCTTTGGGAGAGTAGTTGCGGTAGGTGCTCGCACTACTCCTGCACCTTGTCCACCCAGTTATAGACCAGTGGTGCTTATCATTCTCCACCCTCTCGCAAGAAGGAAATCGTCGTCGCCCTGTAGACGATAGACTTCATTCTCCGAAGTGAACACTAGGATACCGAGAACCACAGGGTAACCTTCGCAGCCAAGAATACTTGGTCAAGTGCGAAGGTAGTTGCGTTAAATCTCATGACCTGGATCCCGAAAAGATTATAGACTCGACACCAGCCTTGGTGTTAGTCGAGGGATTATGCAGGAGCATGCACTTTCCACACTAAAATGAACCACAGTCTTAGAGATTCCTTGGACTAATAGGTGTTCCCCGAATACTATCTCAAGCAGAGATAGTAGAACCACCTCCCGAGATAGTCCAACACTCGTCTGGTGGAAACCCTATCTCCCCGATCCTCAGGGTTTCCGTATCTCAAGCGTAGATAGTGCAGGCCCATTTTGCACAAGCTTGGGATAGACACTCTATAGCAAACCGATAACCATAGTCGCGCAACCCACTTGACGATCTAGGAAGCTTCTATCAGCCAGTTGGAAGAAAACATGAAACTGGAGACCACTTGAGATTCCTAAGAGCCAACCCGAAGGACTACACTACCAGTACGAGAGAGAACGTTAGGAACTTCGGAATGGCGATCACGCCAGTGATGATCTTGCCATAGAAGTGCACTGTGTTCTAAGTATTGAAAGGCTCTACCCTTCCGAGAGCGTAGGACCATCCGAGAATACTCATGGAGGCTTGGTCCAACCCTTTCCAGGCTGCCACTACCTTCGGATATGCAACCAGATTCACACCCGATCCATCCACTTCTTAGAATTGATACGTGATTTCCCGACAACACTTTTCGTACCTCACTCATCTTGATAGAATCCATCGAGAACCCTGACTTCATAGATACACCAGTCGGAACCCGCTAGCTACACCAGACGGAATCCGCATCCCGTATGTGAAGGTCTGTGAGAATGACAAACACAGACTAGAGATCACTTGGGAATGCAAGGGCAACCGTATATGAAGTACTCCCTCATCTCTACTTGGCCCTTCATACCTACTTCCTTGTCTAGACTTGAATTTCGGGACGAAATTCCCTCTAACGGGGGGATGATGTGACAACCCAAGTTGTCCCGTTACATTTCCCGTTACCGTTAACGGAATATTCCACTGTATAAAAGTTCCGTTAATTAGAGGGCATCAATTTAATAAACATTTCCATTTGATTACCTTTAACATGCCGTTAAGTCATGATAAAAGGAAATAAAAGCACAGGACACACATTTTCATTCATTTGGAAAATGTCAAGTTTTATTATTACGACCACTAAATCGGGTGCGACCAAAAGCCCCGTTTAACGGCAGTATCGGGTAAAATTCCACTGAGCCCCGACTGTGAAACCTATATATGGGTGAGTGGAGTCCATTGGAGACTTTTTACACTCTCTCTAAACTCTCTCTCTCTAGACCCATTTTCGCCTCGAATTCGTAACCAAACGTTTCCAAATTGTAAGTCCGCTTACCCTAGCCTATTCTAAACATATTGATTCATGTGTATGGACCAAAATACGGAGTTAGAAGCAATGGAAAAGGAGTTTACGACCTAAGCTTTTTCTTAGGCCGTAAACACCTAAATCAAGGCCTAAACGACCCAAACTTGTCCCCATTGGCTAGGAAATAAATTGAGGTAATAGCCTAGGAGTGTTTTAACACAAAACTCATGGATTTAGGGGGGGTAAAGGAGAGTTTACGGCCCAAGCACAAGCTTAGGCCGTAAACTCCTCAAAATCATGTCAAAAGTGCCCCAAAACACTCCCAAACTCATCCTAGGGCTTATTACATAATTTAGGGACTTATCCTCTTGAGTTTAGACCCTTGAAACACTCCAAAATGAATTAAAGAAAGGAGTTTACGGCCCAGACTTGGTCAAGGCTATAAACTCCCTAAATCATGCCCAAAAGTGTGAGTTTTGCCCCCCTAATGGCCTTAGACAATTACCATAAAATACTAGGAGGGGATCTAAGGACTTAAACCCAAGAAAATGAGGGATTTCTTGGAATTTACGGCCCAAGCATTTATCTAGGCCGTAAACTCCCCAAAACCCCCTCAAATGTTGGTTTTAATCACCCATAATAGCATCAAACTTCATAAGAAAATTCTAGAAAGGCATTAGAGGCTTGAAACTTCACAAATCACTAAGGGTGAGAGTTTACGGCCGTAAACTCCCTTGGGAGAGTTCTTAGGCCATAAACTCCTATAAAATACCCTTAGAGGCCTCAATTCCACTCATGCCTTTTGGTAAAAGTGCTTAGAATAAATCAAGGAACAAGCTAGAAGCATCAAACACCCAAGAACATGACCTTGGGAGTTTACGGCCGTAAACTCCCTTAGGTTGGGCCGTAAACTCCTTGTTTGGTCCATATTGATTCTTTAAACCCCTTTACACACTAGATATGTGAGTATAGCAAAGTCCCACAGCTGATAGGAGACCCTTAGCACGCTTAAACGCTACCCGGGACCCCAAACACTCAACCGGGAGTGTTTTCCACTCCTTTGAGTGTGTATAATTGTTTAATTAGTATATTATATTCTAATTGTATGTGAACATATGTTACCATATGTTAAAATAGGTCCTTGTGTGTGTTCAAGTCCCTGCACGACACTGGACGCCCAAACGGCACTTCCGTCGGACCTACTTACACCAGGTGAGTTCATACCCCTGAATGAACCTTTTAAATGCTTTTAAATGTTTTATAGGGGGGATTAAAAGTTAAACATGCCATTTATCATATCAATCACATGTGATTGATAACCCGCATGCACAAGATGTTACCACTGTACACTGTTTTACTGAGTAGGACACTATAGATGGCTTTCAAAAAGGGTTGTAAATTGTTCAAGTTCTTACTTTCATAACTTATCAAAGATTCATTTCCAAACTAGTTTATAAAGATTCCCAAAGATTTCTAAAGGTTTTCACACCTATTTTATCAAAGAATACAAATGCGATTTTCCTGAGTAATAAGGTTTTCAAAGGTTATATGAATACTCTTAATTGTTAATTACTGCTGCTTCGCTTATACTTATTTTATACTCCTACTCTGTAATGCTTTCGTTTATACTTGAAGTCACTTATGCCTGATGACGCTTATACTTATCCACACTCTTACTTAGCAATACAAGTCTACTTCGCTTATACTTGAGATCGACTTTACTTCACTTATACTTGATACGCTCTTACTTCACTTGTGGTCACCTCCACTTCGCGATGCGCTTATACTTATTCGACACTTATACTTCACTTGCAACCGCTCTTACTTCACTTAGTGCCGTCTCTACTTCGCGATGCGCTTATACTTATTCGACACTTATACTTCACTTGTGACTGCTCTTACTTCACTCGTTAGACTCTCCTACTTCACGAGAATCACTTTTACTTGATACCCACTCGAGCATAGTTAGATGTATGTCTGTGCTTGTATAGACGCATATAAATAATGGTTGGAGGACTTAGGAAGGTTTGCCCGCCCTGTTTCCTTTTCTTCGTTGAGATGTGGTCTGGTGGGATCGGATATCCATCCGAAGGTCGTTTGATTCATTAGTTATATACTATGTATACAAGCTTAGATATACGGGTTACTTCAGCCAATTCAGTTAAGAGTCTCCACCTCTATTTCATACTTTCATTAGAAACCCACTATTGGGAAGTCTCTACCTCTAGTTCAGCACTTTCATTAGAAACCCACTATTTGGGATGCATCTTCAGGACACGGCCTTCTCCGTCGTCTTGTTGGTAACCAGAGTCTCCTGTAGGGAGAGTGGACATTCTGTGTATAGATCTATATGGGATTGACACCCCCGCACCCTAACTGCTAGCTACAGTCCACGGCTCACCAAGCCAAGGGGTGACAAATGTCACATTAGTTAGATGCTTTTAGGGCGTCTGGTACTCTAGTCAGTATGGTTACGAGTATCCTGGGTTGCCTTATAATTCATGGCTTTAAGGTAACGGTATTTCGTCAGCAATTTACACTGTATGCTGATGTCACTTTTCAGATTCACACTGTTTTGACCTTGCTAGCTGTATCTTTCATTTGATACTGTCTGGGGTCTATAGTCTTTGTTTTGACCTTGCTAGCTGTATCTTTCATTTGATACTGTCTGGGGTCTATAGTCTCTGTTTTCTGTAGTCTTTGTTTTGACCTTGCTAGCTGTATCTTTCATTTGATACTGTCTGGGGTCTATAGTCTCTGTTTCGACCTTGCTAGCTGTATCTTTCATTTGATACTGTCTGGGGTCTATAGTCTCTGTTTCGACCTTGCTAGCTGTATCTTTCATTTGATACTGTCTGGGGTCTATAGTCTCTGTTTCGACCTTGCTAGCTGTATCTTTCATTGGATACTGTCTGGGGTCTGTAGCCTTTGTTTTGACTCTGTGAGACGTACGTTTCATTTAGTATCGTCTTCGGTCTACATTCACTGTTTTAGACCTTACCAGCTGTACCTTTCATTTGGTACCTTCTGGGGTCTGTGTCTCCCCTTTGTTAGACTGAACCAGGCGTGTCGTTAATTCAATACCCTCCTGGAGTCTATGATTCTTGCCTTAGTCAGCAGTCCTCACTGCTGAGGCATATATTATTCCCTGATGTCTCTTGCTTTCTTTAATAATCAAATTCAGTATTTTGATAAAAATAGCAATTAAGGGAAAACTACCTCTTACCACAATACACTGAAACAGTCTTGGTAAAAGGCTGCTTTATTTAAAGAAAATATAGGATTTTCTGGAAAGAACACTGGTGCACTGAAAACACTTAAACTACTACTTATTAAAGTTATTTGACTAAATGACACTAAATACTTATGAACTCACCAGCATTTGTAAAAATGCTGATACTCGCTTTTCAAATAACTTGTAATCTCAGGTCAGCAATTAGACAGGTACATCCCCGGAGCTGCTGATGAAGATGGCTTAAGTACCTTGCTGCACTTTATATATTTTGCTTGTATTACTTTGATACTATGTAATGTAACCATGTAAAATTATTACTATTAATGCAATGATTTGTTGTACTTTGATTACTATATGCATGTGTTGTGATACTTGACATGACGTCATCCACCCCAGGACGTTTCCGCCGTTCTGGTTTTGGGGTGTGACATGGATGTTCAAGAGTCTCTTCATTAAAGTTTTTAAAACCTTAATTAAACTCATAAGTTATGAAAATCTAAAAGTTTTTTGAATAGATCAAAACTTTCCCTCAAGTTTTGGAATTTGTAAAGTTTCCCCTCATGAAAACTTTAATTCCAAGTTAAGCCCTTAGAATTTTAAAAGTTATAATTCAACCCTTATACTTTATAATATTATAAGTTAATAATATATATGTATAAGAACAAAGCTAGTCTTACCGTTAGTGGGCCTCATGCACGAAGTCGGTCTATAAGGGGGTATAAGGTTACTTACTGCCTATAAAATGGCAGTTTAATAAGAGTCCACTCTCACCCACTGCTTCCTTGACTGGTGGAGGATCGTTAGTCGAATGGGTAGGACAAGGACTATAATTATCCATTATAAGTATAATGATAAACATAAAGTAACTAAACCTTTTATAAATTCCCAATCTTAGTTACTTTAGAAAAATGTGAATTTTGTGCTAACCCATGAAATTACACTTTTCACTTTGCTTCAGTCGGTAGTAGAGCGTATGTGGTTAATCGGCACACTAACTTGGATTTAACAAGGTTGGCAAAGGGTGGATTAAGGTTTATCATAGGATCGGTGGAGCGCGTGTGGTTAACCGGCACATCGATTAAGTGATAAATACTAAGGGTACCAAGTATATTTACATGCTTATTAACAACTTGTTTTGTTATCATCGGCATCCCAGTCACAAAATTTGAGAGGGCACAATCAAGATTTGAACATGTCAATGAAAGGGTCAATTAATCTCAAACGATCTAGGAGTTTCAAATCCAATTAAAACCTAATAAATTATTTCGTTTTTCATGGTGGAAATTGGTGAATCGTCATTCTCCTAGATTCAAATATTTTATAACTTGGATTAAGGCATCCCTCTTCCAAATTATAAAATATTATGTTGGGTCCTAGCCTTAATATTTCATATTGGTTTTTATATTAAGGACTTTAAATTAACTAACTTGAATTTCTCCCATTGTAGATGTCTAGTTCAGAAAACTATGATCTTCCCAAATCTCATGGAACAAGCTTTCCTAATGAAGATGATGTTCCGTGGTTTGATAATGAAAATCATACTTCTCTTTGTCCACCTCCTCCAATTATTCTCCCTAACCCACAAGTTCTTGAATAGTTCAAGGTCACTCAAGCCCTATTGGCAAGCAAAGTCTATGTGTGCTCACATCTTGGAGATGAAGTCACATATTGACAAGTCTGGAGTGTTGGGTGTCAAAGTCTTGAAGAAGTTGGTCGTTGACTAGGTTCTTAATTCACTTCCTAAGTCACATAGTGAGTTCCATTGGGACTACTATGTAATAGACTATGACATGACCCTTAATGATCTTACATATTTGCTTGATGCTGCTGAATCAGCAATGATTTGGAGCACTGGTAAAGAAAATTTGATTAGAAGATCAACTTCCCAAACTACCATGGACATTGATAATGGTAAAATTGGATATCCATAAAAGCTTTCTCTTCCCAATGGAAAGGGATCGGCCATAGTCAACTCGGTTAACCAAATGGTAAAGAAAAAGGCTAAGTTTGATATAGTTCCCCGTGTACCATTCCCAAAGGGTCTATATGTTTCTATTGCCAAAGGAAAGGTCATAGGTTGAGAAGCTGCCCTAACTACCTGAGAGATCAGAGAGAAGGTCAAGTCAAAACGATTGACTCTGCATCAGGTAAGTCCACTATCTAACTCTATTAAGTTCCTTATTGTTGATGCTTAATACAAAATGTGACTCGCTTACATTTTGATGTTTGGCAGGATCAAGCAAAGGGAAGGAAACTTAAAAGAAGAGTAAGTTGAATCTGAACACGAAGATGGATTTCAATCGCATGGTTCGAAGATCGGATTCTTGAGCTACTACTTAGGAGTTACGATGGATTGCTAGAAAATATGTAAAAGCATAGTTTTCATTTAAAGTTGCATTGTAAGGAAAAAAGTTTTTTCCGCATTTATAAATAAATAAAATTTTGGTTTATTTTATTATATCTCCTTGCAATGGCATTTATGGAAAATCGATGTTTGTATGCTTCTAGAAATAATGGAAATGTGAATTTGATTCTTTCATTTGTGAAGTGTCTATATTTACCAAAATAAGGAAAGATTCTCATCCCCCAAGTTTCAATTGGACCAAAACTTGGAATCATGCAACTTGTATAGTATGATGAATGAAAATCTTCATCTTCGGAAAATTAAGACTAATTCCTTGTTCACATGTATCTGTGAGTCAAGTGAAGGACTAAGGGACCGAGTACACATTCTTGTGCACTAGTCAAGCCCACCAAAATGATCGATAAGACTATTATTCATGATTTACTAATGTTTAGTAAATATGGTTATACTTACAAGTTTAAGTATAATTCTGAAACATTATACTTACAATTTTAAATATGGCAGAACGAATGAGATGAATCAAATCTGGCAGAAAGATAAAAGTTTCTCAAATCTGAAAAGATGGGAGAGTACTTTTGTATCATATTTTATGATCATCTTAATGGTTGTGATACCATATCACAATTCATTCTCTAAGGACATCTTAGTGCATTCTTATGGCTAAGAAGAGGAGTCATGAATTGTTGAAATGGTTATAAATGACGAAAATAATATTTAAAAAAACATTTCAAAAAATTTCAATTATTTTGTATTTGAAAAGTATTTTTTTATCTCCAGAATGAATGGCTAGGATTGCCTCCGCATGTCTCACAAAATATAGTGGTTTCAAATGAACCTAAACTTATATATATATATATATATATATATATATATATATATATATATATATATATAGAGAGAGAGAGAGAGAGAGAGAGAGAGAAAGGAAGGATCATTTTAGAACTTAAAGTTTCCCGAGAACAAAACGTGGAGCATTGGATAAAAAAAAAGGATGGCCAAGATGCTTTGTGGTATTTTTGTAAATAAATTGAAAATTAAAGACATAGGGGTACCTTAACAAAATGACATTAGGGGTATCTTAGGGATATAAAAATTTACCCCCAATTAACTAATCTTATCTCTCTTTCTCATCAAACTAGTACCTCGTTCCACCATGATAACTTCTGGTGGAATATTTCTCTCCAGACCCTTCACGGCAACCATCAAATCCGCCAATCTCCCTAAAATCGACATCATCACCACCGTCTCCTCCAAAACCTACATCATCGCCGCCTTTCCTAGAACGTACAACAAAAACGTCTTCTAGATATGTAATTAGTAATCGCTCCTCGAACGTATTGTTTTTCGACATCAATGAAGATGGAGAAGGAGATGTCTAGATTAATCTCGATTATGATCTTTCAATGATGAAATTCAAGGTCTTGATGCTAGCAATTGCAAACTCAAGCTCTAGAAGTTGAGAGTTTTTTGTCGGATTTTCCTATGTTGTTGTTTAATTTTCGGTAGAAGGTCAAATTTACTTTTGTTTTTCATTTTATTAAACTAATAACAATTATGAACCGATAACTCGTTTTTGATTTTTGATTTCTGATATCACATGATTTTCTGATATCCTTCTACGAAGGTTATTGCTGTTTTTTCTAGAATTTCGTATAGTTTTTGTGTTCTTACGAGATTGTTAGTGGATAATTACACCTGATTCAATTTGATTTTTTTTCTAGAAAATCATTTGATCCTTCAATGTTGTAATTCAAGTTTGTTCATTTGGCAGGTGATATTTGACTTCCAGTTTTTGGCACTTTTGGTTGTCGTAGGCTCTTTAGCTTGCTCTGTAAAGACACGTTAAGCATAAATCTCTCTAACACCATATCACCACCATATAGCTCCAACTTCCATGCCTCTCTTTGATTTTCTTGTTTCCATCTATGTCATGTACCTCGCACACCACAACAGGAAACAACAGCGAAGTCTAAATCACCGCGCTGTCATTTGACGACCTCCACCTCCGCCTTTCACTTCATCCTTTTGAATTCAAATTTAATTTATGAAGTTTGATTATGTCTCTCTAGCTAATCAAATTGGTCATTCTTCCTTCCTTCATTCTTTCACGAGTTGTACTTTAGGCTTATAGATTGATCCTGGTTGTATGCTTCATTTTGTGCAAAGTCGTAGGATGTTCAAATAGACATCATCACCCTTTGATTCAAGACTTTGATTTGATCTAATGAATTTTGTGTTACTTTTTATTGATGCATTAAGATTATTGTGGTCTTGCCCTTGTCTTTTCATATTGATTGAATTTATGAACTAAAGTGAGGTGCCAAATGTCTTCACTCAGTTAAATGCCATGTGACAATCGAGGCTCATCTCCGCCTCATCTTCTGCAATCGAATCACATCTCCGTCTCATCTCTAGTGACCGATTTGGTACTGCACCTCATCTCTTATTCGTTTTTTGTATATCTTTCAAATTTGGAATTATGTTTTAGTTTATATTACTTTTTTGATATTGATCACTCTAGGCTCCTCTTATGGATCTATCTCTTCTTCCTCCTATCATTGTGCCTTCATCACTCTCTTACACATCGATCTAGATTTCAGGGAATAGCGGTCCAAATATGATTATTAATAATGGCAGTGGCTTTTAATTTTTTGATCTGGTATTACCTTCTTCTGGACAACATATTACTAATATTTTTACAAGCTTTGATTTTCATTTTTTTTTTCCTATAATTGATATCTAATAAGAGCTTTATTGTCTTCGAAATCACGTATCTTGTCATTTAATTTATCTGAATACTATTATATAGTTAATCTTGAAGGGTCCAATTAGTGGTTTGGTCTAGGCTTTCCATGTAATAGGTTCTTTTGGTCATTTGATAGCTTGTAGTATTGTTCTTGGAGTTTACGGTCACTGTAATGAGTTCACGACCATAAGCTTGTTTACGGCCGTAAACCCAAGGTCGGCCCATGATAGTATATATAGAGGTATGTTAGGTCTTTTGTGGTTGTTGATGCCTCGATATTCTAAGCTCTTGTAAACTACAAGTTGTACCAGACGTGATTCTAATAGAAAAGCATGTGCAAGCTTGTTTGATTCTTATTCTACTCGTTCTTATTTGTTTATCTGATTGTTATTGCTATTTGATCACTGGTAAGATCCTTTCAGGACCTTACAATTAGTATCAGAGCAAGAACAGCATCAAAGGCTCTCTACAATCGATTTTGGAGCGACTTCTCATCTGTTTTCGACTAAAGTTGATGATTTCTGCAAAAGGGTTCTCGGTTTCATCGAAAGATTTGCAATTTCTCTCAAGTTTAAGAGCTTACGGCCTTAGCTTATGGCCGTAATCTCAGTTTACGGCCGCAAACTCTTCAGAGTTCTTGTACCGTAAATTGTGTTCTTGAGCCGTAAATAAGGAATATTCATAAACCAGAAACTGACTGTTCTTGGACCGTGATCTTTAGACCGTGAACACTTTACGACCGTAAACTCGGAGTTTACGGCCGCAAACCCTCATCTGACCGTGAACTCTATTTATGGCTGCAAATCGTGTTTTGACTGTGTTTGACTAGAAGCTTAATTTAATCATAAATAATTTAATTTATGTTTCATATTAATTAAATAATAATAATGGATTCTCAAAGTCAAACAAACCATCACGAGCTGGATTCAGTTATGGGCACAACCACCCGAATTCCTAGACTTTTATCCGCTGAAGGCTTCCCAGAATAAAAGTACAGAATTGAGCAATACGTAAAGATGAAGGACTTCAAAATTTGGAGAAGCATAATAAAAGACCCTGTCAGAATAACCACTACTGTTGCAGGGAAATTGGTTGACAAAAAGATGGAAAACTAAACTGATGAAGACTTCGAGAAGGTTGAAGAGCAAGAAAAGGCTTTGGCCACCTTAACCATGGCTCTATCTCCAGACATTGCTCAAGGTTGCAGGGAGTATACTTCTGCTAAGGCTTTGTGGGAAGCCCTAATTGAGGTCTATGAAAGGAAGGAGGATATGAGGGAGAGTCGCCAAGATATGTTGTGACAACGTTTCAATATGTTCAACTATGTTCCGAGAGAGACTCTTGAAGCACAGCTGCAGCGGTTCACATCTCTCAACACTGAAATGGCTGTGGCCGGGATTTTCTACACAAAGTCCAAGATAAATAAGAAGCTACTGAATGTTGTCCCAAAGTCTTAGGACATGAATATCGCTGTCATAAAGAAGACTAAGGATCTTAGTCGGCTCTCTCTTGCTGAAGTGATGGTTGTCATCAAGGCCTGTGATATTGATGACAAGTAGTGAGAGATCAACCATGTCAACTCATACTCAGCTGCAAACCTTGGAATTTCTTCTAACAATGCTCTTTCATCTCTCACTTTTCCTTCTGTAGGTCAATCATTTGCTACTCAGCAAGCTCAAGTTCAGTCCTTCCCCACTCCATCAGCATCCTTTGCATCAGCCATGCCTTCCTTACAGAACCAATCGTTCGTGGCTGCTAAGTTGCTTCCTCTTCCAATGTGGCTTCTTCTTCAAAAGGAAAGGAGGGTGATGAAAATCTCGCTCTTGCTACAGGGCTTGTCAATTGCTACAATGCACTCATAGCTGGAGATCTTCCACCCCAACTATCATTTGCCAATCTTGATCAGGTTCACCCTGAAGATGTTGAAGAGATGGATATTACATGGAAGATTCCATGGCAGTTTTTAAGGCGAAACAGTTTGCCAAGAAGACAGGAAAGAACAACTGTGGGATGAGTGCTGATAAGAAGGTTGGGTTCAGCAAGGGAAAGTTGCGGTGTTTCAACTGCCACGAGCCCGGGCATTTTGCTCGTGACTGTCCACAGCCAGACAGAAGATTAAATAATGACAGGACAATAGTTGCAGTTGGGAACAATCAAAGTGGTGGTCAAGTCAACAACGAGAAGGCTATGGTTCCACAATCGTTTGACTGGGAGGATCAGATGTAGGCCATGAACTTATCTGGACCTGAAAATGCCCACCTGGCACAGGTTAGTAATGATGCTCCGGCAGAGATTGTTGCGGCTGAAGATCAAATGATGGAGCTGCAGTTTGCATTGATGGTATCTTCTTCTCATGAACCTAATAAAACCGAGGTAATTCTACCCTCATGCTCTCAAACTTGTATTGATTATGTTAAAATTCTGCATGAGAAAATTGAGACATTAAGTAGTGAAGTAGAGAATCTTAAAATTCTCCGTGAACTTAACGAATCACTAAAAAAGGAAGTAGAAGATCTTAGATATGAAGGTTACCAACTCGGAAAAGGTTAAAAACCTCTTAAAGCCCAATTAGAATCTAAAATTAAGGACTTTAGGAAACTTCAGGAAGACTACAGTAATAAATGCGAAAATCATGACTATATAATGAAACAGAACACTGAACTAGTGGCTGAAATTGAATCATTAAAGGGCAACTTTGAAACTGCTAATTTTGACTTTAGAAAATTTGATATATCGAGTGAGGTAGTTGTAAATATGATAGACCACTGGATGCAATTTAAAAGAAATCAGTTAAAGGGTCTAGGGTATAATCAAGTGCCTCCTCCTTTCAATCATACATATTAGTTACAACCATTGTCCAAAGAAGAGATTGCCAATGAACCATTCATGGTTTATAGCAAGCCATCTGGTTTTTTTTCGGGAGGATTTATCAATTTTGAAAGTACTAACATTTCTACTTCTCCTACAGATCAATCCTTGAATCAGTTAAAGCACGAAGTTGAAGGATCTGTTTCTGAAAATAAAACTGAGTCAGAACCTAAAGTTTTAGTTTTAAATAAAGACAATAATTTTTCTAATGTTTCAAGTGACAATGTTTTTTGTGGTGTTTCTATTTCTTCTGATACTATTTTGAATGGTTTTAAAGTGTCTGATACTAGTTTGAACAATTTGGTTGACAATTCTAATGTTTGTGATGATAATTTTCAAAAACCACCAGTTTCACAAGCTTCTCCATCTAATGTACCCTCACTTGTCTCACAACCTAATTCGTGTTCCTGTTCTTGTGAGAGAAGCAAGGGTGTTAGTATGGAAAACAAATCTGATCAATGTAGCACAAGTTATAACAATAACAAACAGATATAGCTAGAAATTGTCAAAATCGTATGTTTGTACATTTCGAATTTCCAAGAGGAGAGAACGAATTCAGAGGAAGGTCTTTAACTAGAAAGTCCTCTAGAAATCGCTCTCGGTATGATGATTGGATAAATGAGCAAAGTAGAAAACAGGCTATTTTTCAAAAACATAAAAAGGTCTTTCATAATATAGTCCCAAGCAGTTTGCCAAAACCGAGCACGGCCAAGCCAAGGTCAGTTTCGTCAAGAAGCAACAGTGGGTCTTCAACTAATTCTAGTAGAAAACCCAAATGCTTCAAGCAAACTGATAAACATTCGATTTCAAAACCACACGGGACTGTTATAAAGCCTAATTATCAATGGTTGCCCAAATTAGCTTCCAATTTATCATCTGTGTCCTCTGAAAAATCCGTAAATGACAATAAATCTGAAAAGGCATCGGGACCACCCAGGAAAATAACGACGTGGGTTCTTAAATCTAATTAAACCCGCACATCTTGCAGGCATAGTTGCGGGGGAATGTCGTCAGACCCTGGTTCGTCGACAGTGGTTGCTCCCGGCATATGACAGGAGATATCGCCCAACTACACAACATTCAATCCTTTAATGGGGGATACATCTCCTTTGCGGGTGGAGAAGGTGGCAAGATCACTCAAAGAGGAACTTTCACAAATGGGGTTTTGAGTTTCGAAAACGTCAACTTTGCTCTGGAATTGAAGCATAGTTTGTTGAGTGTGTCTCAGATATGCGACAAAGGCTATTCTACACATTTCACTGAGAAGGAATGTATGATTCTCAAGCCAGGATTTGTCATTCCTGAAGAATGGATTCTTGTATAATCTAAAAGGGATGGGAATGCCTACGTCATTGATATGAATAGCAATCTTCCAAAATAACTTATGTGCCTCTTCTCAAAGATTTCCGAACAAACTGTAATGTTGTGGCACAGAAGACTTGGTCATGCTAATGCCAAGAAGTTGAATCGTCTTGCAAAGAATGAGATGGTTCGTGGTTTGCCTATCAAGGACTTTATCATGTTTGAGAAGTGTGTGTCATGTGCCCAAGGTAAGCATCATAGAAAACTACACCTGCCATACCAGGTTAACTCAAATAGTCAGGTGCTTCAATTGCTACATATGGATCTGTTCGGACCAGTAAACGTTCTCAGCATTAACAGATATTCCTATTGTCTAGTCGTGATTGATGATTTTTCACGTTTTACATGGGTTTTCTTTCTATCCAATAAAGGTGGAGTTGCTAATCTGATTAAGAAATTCATTGTGTTGATTGAGAACCAAACTAACAACAGGGTGAAGGCGCTTCGTACTGACAATGGAACAGAGTTTAAGAATTCTGTTCTCGATCACTTCTGCGTAGAAAAGCGTATCATGCGTCAATACAGCTCCACTCACACACCCCAACAAAATGGTGTGGCTGAGAGGAGAAACAGAACTTTGAAAGACGCCGCAAGGACGATGCTGTGTGACTACAAATTGCAAGTCTTCTTTTGGGCTGAGGCAATAAACACTGCTTGCTACGTTCAGAATCGTGTGTTGATTAACAAAGCTCAAATGAAGACTCCGTGCTTGATTCTATATGGTCACAAGCCTTCAGTCAGTCATTTCCGTGTATTTGCCTGCCCGTGCACCCTTCTTCACTTAGAGTCCAACCCAAAGTTCAATGCCAAAGCTGATGATTGTTACTTTATAGGGTATGTTGCTCGCACCGCCTATCGGGTCTATAAAAAGAAGACAAAGCAAGTTGTATAATCGTATGACGTGCACTGGTTGGAAGAAATTGAGACGGATGCTCGAGTAGGTCCGGATTGGTTGTTCGATTACAAATCTCTGTTCAAATCTATAAATGTGTCTTCAGGTAGCTCATCTGGATCTATCTCCGGTTCAAAGAATGTTTCTAAAGATGAAGATGAAGAAGTTGTATACAGACCTCCAACGGTATCTTTTCAACAACCTGAGGGGGAGACTCCTGCTTCGCCTAAGGGGGAGTCGTTTGCTTCACCTGAGGGGGAGTCATTTGTACATCCTGATAGTCTGAAATCTCCAGTTCAGAATACTTCTCCTGATGCTGAAACAACACCACTTACTCCTATAGAAAGAAATTCATGTCTAAAGACTCTTCCGCTGCTACTTCAACATTTATGGAGCTACTCTTTCCTGAAGACTTTTCAAATGAGTTTGTGGCAGAGTCGTCTGGCGCGGCTCAATCAGCTAATGAGGGAGGTGTAAATATTCACAATCTTCCTGTCTCTCTTAATGAGATCAGCCAGGAAATACCCTCAAGAATTCAACGTGATCATCCGATCGACAATATCATTGGTCAACTGGGCGACGGTGTTAAAACCAGAATTCAGAGTGGAGATGTCAATACTTGTCTTTACTCTTGCTTTATCTCTCAAATAGAGCCCAAGAATATTGAAATGGATCTGAATGAGCCTAGCTGGGTAGATGCAATGCATGAAGAGTTACATCAATTTGAAAAACTTGGGGTTTGGAAGCTAGTTGAGTTGCCAAAGGGCAAAAAGTCTCTTGATGCACGATGGGTCTATCGAAACAAGCAGGATGATTCAGAGGTTATAGTGCGAAACAAAGCCATATTGGTGGTTCGTGGGTTTCGACAGGTTGAGGGTCTTGTTTACACTGAAGTTTATGCTCCAGTAGCTCTCTTAGAGGCTATTCGTATCTTCCTAGCATATGCTTCCTACATGAACTTTACTATTTACCAAATGGATGTCAAGACCGCCTTCTTGTATGGCAAGGTGAAGGAAGAAATTTACGTTGATCAACCTCCTAGGTTCGTTGACTCAAAGTTTGCTAATCATGTCTACAAGTTGGAAAAATCATTGTATGGGTTACATCAAGCTCCTCGAGTGTGGTATGCAACTCTGACAAAGCATTTGCTTGAGCATGGTTACTCTCGTGGCACTATCGATCAGATTTTGTTTATCAAGCATGTCGGTAATGATCAGATACTGGTGCAAATCTATGTTGATGACATTATCTTTGGGTCGACAAGTCCGCAGCTATGCAAAGAATTCGAAGGTGTTATGAAAAAGAGGTTCGAAATGAATTCGTTGGGGAAAATGACCATGTTTTTGGGGCTTCAGGTCAAACAAAATTCAACCGGGATCCTGTTACATCAAGCCAAGTATGTGTAAGACATTCTTGAGAAGTTCGGGTTTCACGACGCCAAATCTGCATTGACACCAATGGCTGAAAGACCTCTCCTAACTCCAGATCCTGATGGCGAATCCGTAAATCAAACGCTCTACAGATCGATGATCGGATCGCTGATGTATCTTACTTCAAGTCGTCTTGACATGATGTTTGTAATTTGTCAATGTGCATGTTATCAGTCTAATCCTAAACTTTCACATCTTATTGTTGTGAAAAGAATTTTTCGGTATATCAAAGGTAGCCTAAAATTGGGTCTTTGGTATCCGAAGAATTCTGAATTTAACTTATATGCTTTTGCTGACAGTAATTATGGAGGCTGTGAGCTTGACAGGAAATCTACTTCGGGAGGGTGTCAATACCTTGGTGACAGATTAGTGTCGTGGCAATGCAAGAAACAACACACTGTTTAAACCTCAACAGCGGAGGCAGAATACGTTGTTGCATCTGCATGCTGCTCTCAAGTTATCTGGATCCAACATCAGCTGTTGGACTACGGTTTGAATTATTTAGAAACCCCCGTTTACTGTGATAATGAGGCCGCAATCCAAATTGCCAAAAATCCAGTCCAACACTCTAAAACCAAGCACATCGATATTAAAATTCATTTTATCAGAGACTGTTATGAACGTTCACTAATCCGGCTCGAACAGGTTCCTACTTTAAACAATGTGGCGGATCTGTTCACTAAGCCTTTTAAGAAAGATCGATTCAATGTGCTTGTGGGATTTCTTAAAATGATTCGTTTTGAGGATTAAGTTTTTGTTTTATTTTTTTACTTAATTATTCTAAATCTTTTAAATTTGTTTTGGTTTCTGTAGGTAGGTTAATTTAAATTTGCGCATTTCATTTTATTTTTATTCTTTCTCATGCACAAAATTAAGGGGAGAAAAATCCAAAAACAATAAAAAAAATCAAAAAAAAAATCCAAAAACAATAAAAAATTCGGAAAATCAAAAATATTGTAGTCACTTTTGTTTGCAGGTGTTGTGACGAGAAATGAAATTAGCAAGTGATAACGGGCAATCTGAATCTGCGTAACGTACCTAAGTTGAATCGTCTACGGTCTGTGCTTGATGCGCTGGTAGGCACGAAAGATTTTAAATGGACTTGACTAGGGAGAGTTGAACTTAATGAATTCAAGGACTTAACAAACTTTGACCTAGTTAGATCCGTTTAGCCTGACAATACGACGCTCGGATAGGTTGAGCAAGGAGATATACATGAGAATCTACCAGTCACACTAATGAACCCGTATCTAGAACTGTGGATTCACTTTTCCTCAATGTGCGGATTTTGTCTATAATTCTGGTTGGATGGGGTGACTGGGGAATTTCGATAAACTAGGTTTGTAGAAGGTTATTTTCTTTCTTTCTATCTGTTAGTCATATGTTGCCTCCTCTGCGTGATCGAGAGATCCGACCTGGACTATAACATATGCAATTCGATATCTCTGCATCTTCTCTCTATGCAATTCTTTCTATCTGTTAGCCATATAATGTCTCCTCTGCGTGACTCAAAATCCGACCTGGTACACAGTATATGCACCATTATCTTCTCAATCCCTCTAAAAACCTCAGTTAGTCATATGTTTCATCCTTTGCGTGATTGAAGACATCCGACCTGGATGTACAACATATACATTCTAAATCTATCTTCTCTCTTAATAATTGTCTGCTCACCTGTTGTAAGGAGTATTCTAGAAGTCCTTGATGGCTGGGGCATATCAAGAAGCGGGAAACACGTTCTAGTACAATTAAAATTGAACACATACAGATTATTTGTAGATCTCGCTGCTCAATTTAGGTGGACAACAATATCCCTGGTTGTCATCAGATAAATGGTCCCTAAGAAATTTGCTTAAGATTAAGGGCTAAATATGTCATATTATTGGTAAACTGTCCAAAATTATGTCACAAATGTTTCGTGTTTAAATGGACCACAATATTGGCGATCGATCAGAAGAAGATGTGAAAATAAGGGTACCGACAAGTGGAAGAAAGTTGTCCAACAACTTTGATCCCAGCGTCACAAATTCATTCCCAATAATTAAATTTTTAAGTTGTATATTTTAGTTGGAGTTAATTTAATTTTAGTTTTAATTTTATTTTATTTTTATTTTTATTTTATTTTTATTTTGTTAACTGCTAAAAACAAAAAAAAATATTTATTTAATTTTGCAAAGTTTATTTTATTTTATTTTATTTTTAATTTTAGTATTAATATTAATCCTCAAAAGATTTTAAAAAAGAAAAAAAATTAAAAATATTGGACTGTGTTGGAGACTGCCTTATACTGTGTAGTTATCAGGTAAATGAAAAGGGGGTATATAAGGAGGTTTACAGCCGGAATCTCCATCATTTTCTTGGTTCCGACCGCAAAATCTCTCATCCTCTCTTTCCTCCAAAAAAAATTCATCGATTTTTGCGAAATTAATCTGATAGTCTTGAAGGTACTACATTTTCGACCAGGAATATGCATCTCGTTGTGTCATTCACCGTGTTTTTGAGGCTGAAATCGGCAAAAAGGGTTTTCAGAGTTTACGGTCGAAGCTTACGGCCGTAAGGTGTTTACGACCGTAAACTCCCCAAATGGTCATTAGCATACGGTCAAGGGTTTACGGTCATAAACCCTAGTTGACCGCAAACCCTGATGTTGATCGCAAACTCTGACTTTGACCTAATTTTAATTAAAAAAATTTGTTATTTCATTTTGGGGTCAAAAATTAAATCATTTAAAATTTTAATTGCTCATTTTTCTTTTTTGTCTCACTTGGTATGTTTTAGTGCAGATAAAATGGCAGCCTTGAAATTTGTAGATATGCACAACCTGGCGATGATTCTTGCTGACCCTCCGGTGGCACATCAGGATTTCAGTCGATGATTCACGGACTTCGAGAATGCTGCTTGGCCTCTACCATTATGATGAACGTTGCGGTGTACCAGAAAATGATTCGTGAGTTCTGGCAGACTGCTAAGATGACAAGGGACGGCAATGGAGCTGTAACTGTAGATGCAATCGTTCAGGGATGCAAGATTGTCATTGATGAGACCTTTGTGAGAGAGACTCTGCTGATTAACGACCTTCCAACTTTTCCCATGGAAATTGGTACTAGTGATGCTCAAAAGATTCTAAGGAGGATAGGATACGAGGGTGATACTCCACCAACCATGAAGAAAATTATGCCGCCTTATTCGAGATTTCTAGCCCATGTGTTCATGAGCTGCATCTCCGGCAGAAGATCCGGTGCTGATGAGATTTCCCTGAGGAACACTGGCGCTATTGTTTCTCTCGCTGCAGGGTTCGGCTTCAACTTTTCTAGATTTATTCTAGACGAGTTTATTGTCAACATTAATGCCACTACTCGGGATACTTTCTTAATGTACCCTCGATTTATTCAGCTCTTCATCAACAAGCAGTTTCCTAATTTGGTGAAGGATGGAGAACATTGGATATGAAGTCTTTGGGTCCTCATACTATTGGGCTCATTAACCAAAACCAAAAAGGAAAGGTGATCTTTCAAGGGTTGCATCCTCTGGTCAAGTTTGGACGATTTGCTGAACCGAATGAAGCAACCGAGTATCATGGATCGTCAGACAAAATTTCGTCAGAGCATACTTCATCGGAAAGAGTTATTTCAGAAGGAGATGTGGTCACTATATCGGATCAAGAGGGAGAAGAGGCTGAAGCTCATGATGTATCAGTTACAGAGGAACATAATTTACAAAATGTTCAGATCGAAGGAGAATACAATGAGGGGTCATCTAAGAACACAGCCTAGCCTAATCAATTTGAAGACCTTGATCTTACTGGATTTGATCAAGATGACATTCCTGGGACTTTAGGAAGAAGTGATGACATCTTAACAAGCGTAAATCTCAACTCTTTGCTAGATAATGTCAGTGATGTTACTATCCCAGTAACGGAGACAAGGGAGAAGGAAGACGTTTTTTATTCAACCCCCGTTTCTCAATAGCAAGTGGTTTGTTCTTCAATTCCTACAGTGACAGTGTCAGGGATTCCTCCCCTTGACAGTGCTTTGCCCATATTTGAGCCACTTCAAGATGATCAACAAGAAGACCAGACAGTGCAGCCTCCATCAAAAAGGAGAAGAAGAGATCCTAGGGTCGAGTTTTTGGACTCTGGCCTTTCTCAAGGCGTGCCTACTACTCCAACTACTACTCCAGCTATCATAACTGCAGAACCATTCAGTGAAAGCCCTATTACTGTTTTTGAAACTGGTGGTCCCTCTATACCACCAGGGTTATCTCCTCCAAGGGAAGATCATGAACAAGCTTCCATTCGTTTTGCTCAGTTTTTGGCTCAAGAGCAAACCGGCACAACTGCTTCTAAGGCAAAAGGGATTGTTTTTAAAGAGGGTCAGTCTAGAGATGAAAATTTTGTAATCGACGAACTTCAGAAAAGGGTCAATGTGCTTGATCAGAAAAACATTGAGCTTAGCATCCAGGTTGAAGATCTTAGTGAAAACACAAATTTAAAGATTCAAGTCTCTGATCTCAAAGATGATGGAGCTACAAAGACCAAGCAGATATCTGAGCTCCAAGCTCACTTTAATATTTTGACCTCCAGCTACTTTGATCTAAAGAAGAAGCTTGAAGAAGATTTGGGTGTTAAGTACAAGACTAATGCTGATGAATACAGAATCAATCTTCACTCTCAAGCTCACCCCATTGCTGTGCCAACTGCTGATACCTCACGAGTCGTGGATCGCTTTGAAAAAGAACCTGCTCAGGCTCCTAACAATGCACAGATAATCAGAGACAGACAAGCTGAAGCAGCTAAGAAGGGACAACTCTTATTCAAGAAGAGTTCCGATAAAAACGCACCTGGGAGCGAATCCTCAATCACTGTAACAGATCTCCAGGCCGCAAGGTTTAGAGACACGTATGGTGATAGGTCGGGAATTATATCTTGGGGTTTTCATGATCCCTTGAAAATGTGGATTGTGAGGAGAAAGAGCGGTAATACAGAGCTCTACAAGGACTGTCATGACTTTAACTCTTGGACCAAGGTGGATCTTTCGGAGTTGTCTCAATCTCCTTTCTCAAATCCAACAAACAATCAACAAGCAACCAACTTTAAACATTTCCTGGACGATCAAGTGAAGAAGGGATTCATGTCAATGAAAACTGTTGAATCTGTGATAAAGCATTATCCAGATGTCATTGATCCTAAAATTGGTCATCCCCTCCAGGTGGTGATGTGGCTTGCTACAAATCAGGTCAAACAAATTCCAGTGCTTCAGAGCTACCCGGATGGATCCTTGAGCTCAATGCTTTACTGGGTGTTTGATGAGACAACAGCATCTGTTCTCATCAAGCTGAAGGAAGGATGCATTCGTCTATACGATAAAAGGGATTTGTTTTAGTTCAGAAAATGGGACATTCATCACCTGAGCAATTTCCAGATCCAAGTTGCTAAGGAGATTTTCGAGTCGGCTGCAAAAGAATACACTGCTATGGTGGATGAGATCATTAATAAGAGAATGTGGAATGGAGCCATGGGGCTAGATGATGTAATGATCGTGGACAAAGATTGACCTAAAGCTAGCACCAAACCAAGGGGGAGATTGAAGGGTCCAATTAGTGTTTTGGTCTAGGCTTTCCATATAATAGGTTCCTTTGGTCACTTGATAGCTTGTAGTATTGTGCTTGGAGTTTACGGTCACTATATTGAGTTTACGGCCGTAAGCCTGTTTACGTCCGTAAACCCAAGGCCGGCCCATGATAGTATATATAGAGGTATGTTAGGTCTTTTGTGGTTGTTTATGCCTCGGTATTCTAAGCTCTTGTAAACTGCAAGTTGTACCAGACGTGATTCTAATAGAAAAGCGTGTGCAAGCTTGTTTGATTCTTATTCTACTCGTTCTTATTTGTTTATCTGATTGTTATTGCTATTTGATCACTGGTAAGATCCTTTCAGGTTCTTACAAATCTTCTATTAGTTGTCACTTTACAAGCTTAAGAATTTTGATTGTTGTCAGAAATACAGTGGTGTTAACACATTTGGTGTTAACCAATAACAATGTATCTAATGCTATAACAGCTTCTAATGGCGAATATCAAGGAGTGTGCCCCAATAGTATACACTCCAATAGTAGGACTTGTTTGTCAGGAATATAGTGGATTGTTTAGAAGACCAAGAGGGATATATTTCAATGCTCTTGATCGTGGAGAAATGATGTCAGTGGTTTATAATTGGCCTGCTGAACAGGTACTCTACTTTTAAATAAATGATATGATTCTTTTTTTTTAATTATTAGATCTAGATACATTGGTGCTTGTAATCAAATTTCAAAACCTTTTTGCAAATTTTGTAGGTTGATATGATTGTTGTTACTGATGGAAGCAAAATAATGGGTCTTGGTGATCTAGGAATTTAGGGTATTGGAATTGCAATTGGGAAGTTGGATTTATATGTTGCTGTAGCTGGAATAAATCCTCAGAGAGTAATGTTTGCATATTATCCATCTCAATATATACATATTTCAAAATTTTCTCACATGCAAACATTTTCCATTTTTTATTGTAATAGGTTCTTCCTATCATGATTGATGTTGGAGCTAACAATGAGAACCTTCTACAAAATACCTTGTGTGACTTTTTTTCTTCTCTTCTTGATTTTTTTTCAAACCTTACTAACTAAATTACATGTGATTCACATGTAAACCACATATGAATCACATGTGATATACATGTAATTCACATATGAATTACATGTGATTCACATGTTATTCACATATGAATTACATGTGATTCACATGTAAATCACATGTTATTCATATGTTATTCACATATGAATCACATGTAATTCATATATGAATTAGATATGATTCACATGTAAATCACATATGAATTATATGTGATTCACATGTAAATCACATGTTATTCACATATGAATTACATGTGATTCACATGTAAATCACATGTTATTCACATATAAATTACATGTTATTCACATATGCATCACATGTAATTCATATATGAATCTGATATGATCACATGTAATTAACATATGAATTACATGTGATTCACATGTAAATCACATATGAATTATATGTGATTCACATGTAAATCACATATAAATTACATGTGATTCACATGTAAATCACATATGTATTTTTGTGAGTGTTTTTGCATCAACCGATTTCTTTTTATTTTTGTTGTAGATTTGGAAGAAATTGTGGTGAATATTGAAGAGGTGAAAAATGATCAATTGAAGAAAATATGGAAATACTGAGACGAAGACATGAAAACGCTTTGGAATTTTGTCGTATTTTTTTGTTTTTTATATTTTATATTGTATCGAATAAAATACTTATTTTATTATGTTTATAGATTAGTAAATAAAATGAGTTTTCTTATGAATTCTTTACAAATATTATAATATATGAAATATGCATATATGCACTTGTAAAATATGCATAAAATTACCAAAAATGTTAATTTTTTGGTTCAAAAATTATACCATTTTTTAAATATTCTAGTTTATTTTTTTAAAATTTTATTGATTTTGAAACGCTTTTAAAAAAATTGCAGTTTTTTTTAAATATTTTTTTCAACTTTTTTTCAAAAATTCATGTTTTCCGTCAAAAAAAATTAACAAAATCTACACTTAAAAAAACTAAAAAATACTACTCTTAAAAAAATCCGAAATTTTGATTTATTATGTATTTTTTAGATATTTATATTAATATTTTTCAATAATACAAAAAATTAAACATTAAATGAGATTCATAAAATTAAGATATGCCCTTAATAAATTAGTTTTGATCTAACGCTCCAATTTTAGTTCTCGGGTTCTTAGGAAACTATGAGTTCTCAACCGATCTCACCCCTATATATATATATATATATATATATATATATATATATATATATATATATATATATATATATATATATATATATATATATATATATATATTCTAATAAAATAATAGTTTTATTCTTATTTTGTCAAATGTCACACTATTAGCCCTCTTATTTAATGTCATATCACTTGTCAACCTATTAATTCTCAATTTCAAATTTCAAATTTTAAATTTCTCATTCAATTTAAATAAAATTAATAACATTAAAATTAAAATTAATATAACATTAATACATACAATAAGATGATATAATTTCACGTATTTATTTATATCAACGATTATAAGTTTATATAACTAGACAATTATCTTTTAATCAACAATTTATTTAAAATAATTGATTAATAATTTTCAGTTTTTACTATTAATGTTTAATTAATTTTGTAACTGTGATTCCCACGGGTTATATATATATATATATATATATATATATATATATATATATATATATATATATATATATATATATATATATATATATATGACAAAACTTCAAAAATGGTCCATGTGGTTTCCGAAAATCTAAAGTTTGGTCCCTAACTTACAAAAACCTCACGAATCGTCCCAGTAGTTTAAAAACTTTTAACATTAGGTCCTTCTGGCTCACTCCTTTAGCATTTCACCGTTAACTCATTTTTCAATATTATATTGCAGGGGTAATTTCGTCATTTCAGTTGTAACCTTTTCTCTTTAAAAGAAATTGCATGTCTGATTTTTGGGCAAACCCTTTACCTTTATCTACGATCATCATCTCCCTTCTCCCTTCCAATGTTTCTCGACCGTTGCACCCTTCACGACACCCAATCGCTACTCATTCGAAGATGGTGACTTGCAGATGTGGGAATGAAGCAATGAAGATCACTTCATGGACGGATCGTAACCCTGGAAGAAAATTTTGGAACTGTACAAGATATGGGTTCCTTCGATGGTCTAATCCTCCTATGTGTGCTAGGGCATTGGTGGTGATTCCAGATTTGATAAGATGAATGAACCGATTGGAAGAGAGGGTTGCCATTGTGAGTGTAGAATTGTGTAACTACCGTTTGATGTTGTTTTGTTCATGGGTGTTCTTTTTTTGGTTTTATTTTAATCTCTAAGTATCTTTTGAAACTTTGGATGGTAATGGAGTTTTTTTTTTGGTTTGTAACCGTTGTAGGGGTTTTTTGATTTTAATCGAATACGGGTTCTTTTGCTTTCAGTTTCTGTAGCGGGTTTTTGAATTGGTGTTGTTGTATTTGGTTTATGTATCAGATTAATGTGTAATGGAGTGGTAATGGTAATGGTAATGGTAATGGAATGTAGTTGTTATAGTTGATTGTTCAATTTCTTGAATGTTTTTTAAATGCAATTGTTAAGTGTATTGTAAATGTATCTTTAAGATGGTTTTGATTTGCAATTGAAATGTACAATGTTATTAATTGATTTGTGAATGGTAGTACACAGAACAGATTAATTCATTACCACAATGTGCATTCACATCATTACATGCAAAGTTTTAAAGTGATTAATACAACCGTCATACTAAGTTTCAAAACAAATAAAGACGTACAACAAAAGCATTACATGAAAATTTTTCAAGTTGTTAACACATCTTCAAACAAGTACACATGACTTGAGTTTCAGAAGACCTACAACACAAGCATCCTAATAACTACTAAAAAATAGTTTTCAGCCGCCTCCAACTTCACCATTGCCTCC
Organism: Lactuca serriola; assembly: GCF_051521515.1. Classification (NCBI taxonomy): domain Eukaryota; kingdom Viridiplantae; phylum Streptophyta; class Magnoliopsida; order Asterales; family Asteraceae; genus Lactuca; species Lactuca serriola. Next base: position 92,218,634 of record NC_136413.1, on the reverse strand, counting down.
CTGCCCTTTACATGTTCTGGAATTGTGCCCTTTGTTATGACACTTTGAACAAGTGACTGCCAGATATTTCCTGCACAATCTACCAGCTTGGCTATTTGGCTCATCAAAACCCCTCCTTCTCTTCTTCTTAGGCCTCCCAACCTACACATATTGATATACTATAGTTAAAATTAAATTCATTCCATATTCACATGTATACTATATATTTGGTCTACTTGAAATACAAACTTGTGTTTTATGTTTTGGTGGAAGTAGTGTGAATGAGCAGTCACTTTTAGGCCACATTGAACGCCCATTCAATGGATCAGTTTTGTTGAAATACATGGTTTTCCATGTTGATAGCCTATAGCAAGGATGGACCCATTCATCAACATGTGGGGCATTTTCACCGTTTTCAATTTTGTCCCATATAGCACAAACAGCATGTCTACATGGGAAACCTGTAATCTCCCAAAACCTATAACTGCAACTTTTGTTATTCAAGTTTATCACATACTGATCTTGCCATGTTCTTGCTACTTGGTACTTTCATGTCCCATTGCACTTAGCCATTAGCTACATCAGTCTTAATCTTTTCAAACATTGTAGTTGCAGTAGGGGTTAGAAGTCCTTCACGCTTATCTATTTCCTTTTGCACCACACATAACCTCTTCATGAGATACTCTCTAATATACTCTAAGCAAGTGATAATAGGTTTATCCCTACCTTCATCTAGCTTAGAATTGAATACCTCACAAAGGCTATTCAACAAATAATCATTGTGTGCCCTTCCTAAATAATAAATATTGAGATAAGACAATTACACATACAGTAAACACACAACATGGAAGATTAACATTTATCAATAAATTTCTACAAACATACCACTAAAATGAGATTTAGCCCAACTGTTTGCTGGGATCTTACACACCTAAGCATGAGCCTCTTCATTGATCTTCCTCAACTCATCCATTTGATTGTTAAAATGATTGACTATTGTTGCTCTACCACACTCCAAAGCTGGTCACTTAAGTATTTTCCTTTCCATTGTTTCTTCATGTTTTCCTGGATATGCCTCAAACAGAACCTGTGTTCTGCACTAGGGAATACCTTTACAATTGCTGGTATTATTCCCTAAACAAAAGTCAACTTATGCAACATCAGTTACCCAAATGTATCTAGAAATAGTACTAAGAAAAAAAGTTAGATGGTACATACATTTTTTCTATATGAAATGAATGTAAAGTTTGAATTTGCTCCCAGATCCAAATCTTCTCCTAACAGTTCTAAGAACCAGGTCCAACTACTTGTTGATTCTGTCTCTACCACTTCATATGTTATAGGGTATATGCCATTGTTTGAGTCCAACCCTACAGCAGTTAACACTTGCCCAGGGTAAGGGCCCTTCATGAAAGTACCATCCAGACCTAGAAAATCTTTAAACCCAACTTTGAATCTCAACTTCAATGCACCTAGACAGACACATATTCTTCTAAAAGTTCTTGTGGTAATAGACAAGGAGGTTTCTGGATGCACATCAATCCAAACTGTTTCACCAGGGTTAGTGTTTAGTAGCTCCAACACATAATTCCTCAAAAGTACGTATTGTACTTGGTAGTCCCCACTAATGATACGTTCAACCATTGTCTTTGTCCTAGCAACCTTTTGTAATGACATTCCTAGCTCTAGTTTATTGCACAACTCTTCGTGTAAAGCTTTCACTGGAATTCTAGGGTTACTCTAGATTAGTTAAAAAATTAAATTTGCAATGTATCTAGAAGTGCAAGCTTTAACCGCCCTTGTTTGCAAACATTTATGCTCATCTTGTATTGTTTTCACCAACCAATCCTGATTTTCATTAGCCCTCGATATTTGGACTGCCCATAGATATGTACCTTTATTGGCAATTACATCTTTACCCTTACACTTTTCCCTACTTCTAGTTGAGAGCCCACCACCATCAACTACTTTGGATGGCTTACTTACAACACCTTTACATTACACCCTAATCTGGATTTTGTCATTTTTTGCTAGGTATAAAGACCTCCTTGTTGCTACAGCGTGTGAGTTCATGTAGTTTTTAACATCATGCTTGGTTTTGAAGACCTGGCCAATCTGAAATGGTTTTACATGAACCTCTCCATGTGAGCATGTACTTGACTTACTCAACTCTTTTAGCAATCTCTTCCTATCATCTTTATGAAATCCAGCAAATTGATAATCATCAGTCGCAATAACTTCCAACTCATCATCAACCATGTCATTCCCTTCATCTTTTAAATGATTGTTTAAGATTCCATGTTCATCTACATCAACAACATTATGGAAATCACTCATGTCTACATCTAAATCAAATTGTATGATAGACTCATCCACATTGTATTCACTGTCATCAAAATCATCTCCACTGCTGTAATGAGATGATTTTTCAAATAATTTTTTCATTTTTAATTTCACAAAACACATGTCATTTTATATAAAACACCATAATAGTCAACAAAGTTTTCTAAACATCATATCAAATCCAGGATCCACAATCATATCTCAATATCCCGAGTGTATGTACAATCACACCGGTGCCTTTCCGCGATCCTCTGAGGTACCTGAAACACATAACACATAACATGGTAAGCATGAATGCTTAGTGAGTTCCCCAAAATACCACATGCATATAAATTAGCCACTCGAGACTATAGCTTTATGATGCCTTCCGGCGAATGTGTCTTAGTGGACCTTCCGGCTCTACAACTCTGGTAGACCTTTCGGCCCTACCCTGATGACCTTCCGGTCCTGCTCTGTTGACCTTCCGGCCCAACTCTGTTGACCTTCCGGTACAAGCCCTGTCGACCTTCCGGTCCGAACCAGGCAACTCATAACATAGCATATCACATATATCACATATCACATATAAGCACATACGACCTTCCGGTCACACATAATTACCACTCTAGGTAAGGTATAGTGAGAAGACACACCTCAAACTATCTCGGACTCTAATCTCCAGTCTAGCCTCCGTCTAATACACATAAACAGAAATTCTTATTGAATAACAGCACTCACAGAAGGGTAAGACACCATTTTACCCCTTCTTGAATCAAAAAGTCCATTTGTTGACCGAACCCTAAAAGTCAACAAAAGTCAACGTCTGCGAGTACGCTGCGCGTACCAGATTCCTACGTTGAGCGTACTCGTCGACTACGCTGATATCGGGATGATTGAACCCTATGCCCCACGTACTGGGGTTTACGCTCAGCGTACGTCCCAATTTCACTATTTTCTCACTTATGGTCTTTATCAGTTAAGACCTTAGCTAAAAATACAGATCTGGACCCCCTACAGCCTCCTAATCCATAATGTCGAAGACTTTACACCTTTGCATGGCTGGTTTGACCTTAAACACTCAAAACCTTCATCCATTTTCTTTCTCAAGCCCATATCCCATGCATGGTTAGTTCTTAATGACCAAGATGCATTTTTATGACTTTATAACACGAAATACACTAGCAAGGGATAGATCTAGGTTCTTAGAGCTCATCAACTCACAAAGCCATCAACTTTTGGGGCAAAAACCCTAAAACATCCCAAATAAGAACACACAACAGAAAAGGAAGAAAGTTTGAAGCTTTATACCTCCCAATGAAGCTTCTCACACTACTAAGCTCAGATCCAAGTGTTTGGGCTCTTACTCCTTCTTCTCCAAAGCTTCATTTCCACTCTTAAGGCTCAAGAACACACCAACAAGCTCTCAAGTGCACTCTCTAGCTTCAAGAACGAGGATTAGGGTTTTAGATGGACAAGTCTCTGGAAATGGTGGCTAACAATGAGGCCATAACGTTCTTTAAATAGGGGGCTCACTTAGAATTAGGGTTTCATTCTGGGCCCGGTATGCCCCACGTACTAGGCAACGTCCACGTCATGAATACACCCACGAGTACGCGTGGCGTACTCTATATTACGCCCAACATACTCAATCATCACACAAATTACACAAGGGCTAAAATTGACAACTTAAGGAAAGAAGAAGGACCAAGGAGATATACCTAATTTTGGGATGTTACAACTACCCTCAGAACCATGGCCACTCTCAGAATAGAAAGCCTCTCCACTATCATCACTCACCATACCCTCTAGATAATCCACTTATAGTTGTTGTTCACATGAATTTTGAACATTAAACTCAACATCATAATCAGCATAAAGTGAATAACCCTCTACAAATGCTTCAAAGTCATCAATTGTTGCAGTATTTGCTACATCACCAGCTTGGCAGCTTGGTTCCTATACATGGTAATTTCCCACTGGTTCTTCATTTTCAAGTGCACTAGTGATCACTTCTTCTTGAGTTTCAATTTCATGATTGACCAATTCCTCTTGAATGACATGACTTTGTTTGCTAGCTTGTGACCTTATAAATGGCAGAATACTCTTTGAGTACTCATGCCCTTCATTAACATCTAATACTTGTGACTGCTCATAATCAGGGTTGATAGACTTGTTTAGATCAAGCTTTCTACTACGTGATCTTGCTTCTCTCCTACAAGGTTTCTTTCTATTCATTTCAAGTAACACACTATCAGGCTCCAACTCTTCAATAACAACTTTAGAAGGAGACTTTTAATACCTAGCTACCCTTGTCTGAGCAGTTTCAATATACACCCTTATAAGTCTGTGTTTAGGGACATATGATACCATTTTAAGTATATCTTGGTCATTACCTAAAGGCATTAAGCCATAGTCTAAAGGGTATTCGGGGATACAGAAATGGTAATAAAGGGTTTGCTCGGTTTTGTACCCTAGTTCTCGGACCATGTCATCAAGCTCATGAACTGAAAATAAATCAGTGTCAACATCATCTACATATGCTAGAACACCATCAACGTATTTCCTTCCAGGTGCTTTGGTGAAGACACCACTGTAGTGTATCTTCAACGTGAAATAGTTGTCATATCCTTCTACAAACACAAAAAAAAAGAAAAGATTAAAGTCAATGATTTCTCTACGTGAACACAATCGACCAAGAAAAAACAAGTTTTGTTGTAGTATCGTACCGTATCTTTTTCCTAAGTCCTATACGGTTGAAAATTTTTCTCAAAAACACCATATTGATAGCACCATTGCAATTCCTTCAGCTTAAACCCTAAATCGCAATTTATGTTCTTACTTCTACGATGGGAATGAACCCGATGATTAGAAATGTAACTGGTTATCTTCTTGGGAGAAGGACGGGTAGTGAGTTGACATGCAAACAATAGGTAATCATTTCATATTAAAGAGAGAAGGTTACAACTGAAATGATGAAATTACCCCTGCAATATAATATTGAAAAAGAGTTAACGGTGAAATGATAACGGAGTGAGCCGGAAGGACCAAATGTTAAAAGTTTTGAAACCATATGGACGATTCGTGAGGTTTTTGTAAGTTAGGGACCAAACTTCAAATTTTTGGAAACCACAGGGACCATTTTTGAAGTTCTCTCTCTCTCTCTCTCTCTCTCTCTATATATATATATATATATATATATATATATATATATATATATATATATATATATATATATATAGGAATGAGTTCTATGGAAAACAAATAACTAGGGCAACATCTACCGGAACCAATAATCAAATGACATGTGTCCATTTCTTTCTTCACAAGTAATGTATTGTGGAAGTTATTGTAGAAGTGATGTGTTGTTATGTTTTCATTGGTTCAAATATGTGTTGCCCTAATGATTCATTTTTCATATAACTCTTCCCTATATATATATATATATATATATATATATATATATATATATATATATATATATATATATATATATATATATATATAATGCTAACAATTAGCAATGAAGATTACATCAAATTATCCTTTTAATGTGACAACAACAGAAGAAGGAAAAAAAAAAGACAATTGTGCCCACCATATGCATATATATATATATATATATATATATATATATATATATATATATATATATATATATATATATATAATGCTAACAATTAGCAATGAAGATTACATCAAATTATCCTTTTAATGTGACAGCAACAGAAGAAGGAAAAAAAAAAAGACAATTGTGCCCACCATATATATATATATATATATATATATATATATATATATATATATATATATATATATATATATATATAATGCTAACAATTAGCAATGAAGATTACATCAAATTATCCTTTTAATGTGACAGCAACAGAAGAAGGAAAAAAAAAAGACAATTGTGCCCACCATATGCATATATATATATATATATATATATATATATATATATATATATATATATATATATATATATATATATATAATGCTAACAATTAGCAATGAAGATTACATCAAATTATCCTTTTAATGTGACAGCAACAGAAGAAGGAAAAAAAAAAAGACAATTGTGCCCACCATATATATATATATATATATATATATATATATATATATATATATATATATAGATATATATATATATATATATATATATATATATATATATATATATATATATATATATATATATATATATATATAATGCTAACAATTAGCAATGAAGATTACATCAAATTATCCTTTTAATGTGACAGCAATAGAAGAAGGGAAAAAAAAAGACAATTGTGCCCACCATATGCGGATCACATGCCTCTATTTAACTGGACTAAGGTTAAGGAAATTAATAGAGCGGATCACATGCCTCTATTTAACTGGACTAAGGTTAAGGAAATTAACAGAGGGACTAAATGTGTGACAAAAAAATTAGATAGGGAATGTCGGTGTTAAAATTGAAAAAGTTTAACCTTTATTCAAAGGAATCATTAAACCACAGGGACCAAAGATGTAATTTTTTCTTGTGTTTATATGTAAAAAATGATCAATCCACCGTGGGAGAACGAAAATGAAGCGTGACAAGGGAAGATGCTTGTTTGACTTGACATAGATTGATGAGAGAGAGTCACCAATTCAACCGATGAGGGGTCTTTTATGCAATATGAATAAACTATTGTTCAGGCATGAAAGACGCAATATGATCAATCCATTTTGAATACTACTATATTTCAATACAACTCATCACTCCAAAGACTTTTCCATGGGATTCATTGCTGGCAATCACGTCTCATTGACCAAATCACCACCTGCAACCCAATTTTCCAAATTATTATACGCACCACATGACCAACACGATAAGGAAGAAAGATGGAACCTCTTAATTATGTGTTTGATGAGGTCAAATTAGGTATCATCTGTATATAATATTCGTATTCAAAACATTAATATGTTCCCTAACCCACCATAACCAATTCAAGACAAACTGGATTTCCAATCATGGAGGGACTGATTCCTATGGTGTATAAGAGCATCAAAAGAAGCATGACTGTAAAGGGACGCTATCAAAACTACAACATCAAAGAATTCTACCCAGATGGATACAATTATCACTACCCACAACAAGAAAATAACGACAAGCCTCAAGTCTCCACTACAAGAAGCAAGTCGACTCATGGGAATCTTGACAATAACAAGAAACTTGTTCGATTCAGAAGCCATAGACTCCTCTCTTGCGTCACTGGTGGTGTCTAAAACACAAATGTTATATACTTTGCTTATCGTTTGTTAATTAATCTTGTTGTGTTCTTGTGTACATACATACTGTTTTGTTGTATATGCAACAAAAAGTTAATTGCATAAATATATGTATAAGCTGTAAAAGGGCGTGATTGTGTGAATCTTGTTGATATTTACTATGTTTGAAATGATGACTTTTTGGAATATTATGAGATTGGTTCAAGGAGGAACAAGGAGCGACATAAACAATATTACTTACAGTTTTAAATATCACAAAAAGCCAATCCTAGCATCATTCGCCGAAGTAATATGTGTTGATATATAACAAACTGACATATTAATTAGTGAGATACGCAGATTATGGATCGAATAATCAGATTATGCAGCATCCTGATCTTGATGAATCTGGTGGTGATGAGCATGGGTGGTGGGATTGATTATGCGCCTCCAATACACAAATTAGAGAGCAAGAATTTATGCGACCAGTGTTCAACATGTGATCATAAGACCAAAACATGTCCAGCAAGTGAAACCTACCCTCACATGACTGCCTTTGATGACACCCTTATTGCTGGAGCACTGCAGTCTGACTATGTTAATGCAAGTGATAGAGGTGTTTACTCGGTACCCAGTATTGTGGGTGGCCAGTCTTTGGAGTACAACGCCTATTTCGGATGGGAATCCACCTCCGGATCTGCTTCGGGTTATCATAGGTTAGTTTTTTGACTCAACCTTCTAATTCTTAGCCTTATTCTCAAGATCCTCATTGTTATAGTGTCCCACATCTGTTTTTCTTTATGTTTGTCCTCGGCTCCACAAATCTAGCATGGTATCAGAGCCGATATAAATTAGAAATAAAAAAAAAAAAAAAAAAAAAAAAAACCGAAACCGCGAGTGACCATCTTTTTACGTCTTTTTCGGTTACAATGTTATGGGTGAGAATCACTCTTTAGATTAGTGAGTTAATCAAATTTTAAGGTCACATATGTTAAAGGGTTCTTTTGAAGAGAAAATCTAGGACTCTAGATATCTAAGACTGACACTAATAAATGATAATTAATCCATGTGCAGGTTCAGTAACTATATGGATAAATGTTCAGGGGGACAAAACTTCTTGACAGTTGATAAGCATGGTGAAGTGAAGCTCCGGTCTTTGACTTCTTTGGAAAGCTTGGCTTTTGCAGATTGGAAATCGATTAATCCACCCAAGCATTTGAACCACAGGCAGTTTAGATTTTGGGTATCTCGTGCTACTGGAAAATGTCTCACGGTGTTTGGAGGGAATACAAAGAAACGAGCGTTGGGAGTAGCTGATTGCAAGTTTGATGGAGGAAATACGGGTCAACTATTTGCCTTTCGCTTCCATTATCACTATTCGTTTTGTTGTTGTGGTCGCTACAATAGTTAATCACGACATATACTATTCCCGTTGAAATAATTAAAAGTGTGTGAATGGTATAATTGTAACATTAATTCTTGAAAAAGTCTCCTCTTGAGAAACAAGTCAAGAAACATAATTTTATATGAATCGTCTTGAATTCCATCAAGTAGTATGAATAAATTTTGAAAATTCCGTTTTGTAACTTATATGAGGTCAAACGGCTTTAGTCTTTAAAAGTTTTGTTGCACAAACAGTTGACGGGGCCCAAATCTCTTTTTTGGTATCGGGCATCAGCCTTCCTGAGTTCTTCCAATTAGGAAAGTAACATTCGAGCATTGAGTTCTAATTAGATCACCGCCTAACATGCCATCCTATCATATTGTTTGTAATCCATACTATCATGTAGTTCTAAAGGCTTATATAGTAATCATACAAAGGCCTTAATCTATCATGCGATTTAATAATCACATACTCAATCAACAAACATGTATGGGTATTTGGGAACACTTACTTGATATCGGCCGAATGTATCCATCACACCCCTCTTTTTAGTAGAAACCTTTTTAGAAAATTATTTCCTTTATGAACAACTTATCAAATCCCTAGTTTGAGTTCTGACAAACCAGAGAGTGTGTCTGAATCCCTCAAACCAAGACTCTGATACCAACTTCAAATGTACCGAAAATACTAATGAAATTTTTTTATTTTTAAGTAAACAAAACCATCAATCATATAGCTAGCTCATAAACCATCAGAGTATATCATAATCGAAATAGTTATCAGAGTATAAATACCAAAATAATAAAAAGCTAGACACAGGTGGTTGCGCTGCGATCAGGTCAGACCCTTCCCCTTCGAACCAGAAGCACCTGAAACATAAACTTAAACTGTAAGCACAAAACTTAGTGAGTTTCCCTAAAAATACCACATACCATGCAAGTAACTAGTCTCGTCCAATGAGTGTAACAGACCTCGCCCTAACTCTCATAAAGGGCCCCGCTCATTGAGTATAAATGGTCTCGCCCTAACTCACATAACGTGCCCCACCAAATAAGCATAACATGCACTGCCCTAGCTTGCATAACAGGCCCCGCCCATATACAGAACATGTAAGTATCACAGAGCCAACTAGCATCCTACAAACATAATCCAATATGCCGACATTGGTGCCTTCGACTTACAAGTACAGTGAGGAGACTCACCTTGAAATACTGCTCTTAATCAACAACTTACAAATCCAAAACAGTGCTAAACGCCAATTGGGTATACATGCAAGTAAGACCCTTAGTCTACCTCTCTAAAACCAGACATTTGACCAAAGTCAGCAACTCAAAAGTCAACCTTCATGGTTAATGGTCAAGGTCAAGTCATCAATCAAACATCTAGCCTCAACAACATGTCACGCCGTGGCACCAGATCAGGACAAAATAGTTGATCCAACCCCAGTCGCCACGACATGGCGACCTAATGTCGTTGTACATGACTTAATAAAATATACCATATGATATATATTATGTTACATGCTAATGAAAATTATTATTTCCAAGAAATAAATAATTTTCAATTAATTATAAGAGTTTATTGAGTATTTATTAAAATAAATTTCTAATAAATAATCAATTGTATCAAGTTGTTATTAGTATGACCCATTAGTATCATATGTTAATTAGCAATATCACTTTAATATTATTCTTGAGCATAATAGATCTTTCAATTTTCCACTTGTGCAATATTCATATTATACTCATATAGATAATGGTGAACATCTAGCAAAATTTCACTACCCCCATCAACATACGACTTTGTGCCATTCTATCAACGCCCAATTCCCAAAAGCTCAAGACTACAATTTGTGTACTGCGAAAGTTTACCAGTTATCCCTTTGTCAAGGATTAGATGTCTCACTCTCAGCACATAAAAGGAAAAAATCTCATCTTGACTACATAAGCATCTTATATAGTTCACACCATACCTGAAAATGGCTTTTATAACTGTCCGGTTATGGAACAGTATTTGACTACATCAAAGCCCAGCACTCCCTATACTTAAGTCCCACAATGTATCTCAAGTGTCACGGATACAAAGATAGTACCTTTTAATCAAGTATCATTCATGATAGTGATCCATGAGATGATATTCATGTGGGTCAATTCAATACTAGTTCTCATACAAGTAACTATGAAACTTGGTTAAAACCAATTGCCTACTTTCATCTAGTGAAAGTCAATCAATCCAACTCCTATTAGTCTTATTTCATAACTGCTCCCACAATTATAATCAACTATAGACTTTTAAAATAATAAGATTATTTATGGATTAAACATGTTAATATAGAACACAAAAAGTACTGACGTTATGATCATATCCTGCTATTTTAAAACATTATATAATAGTTGTTGTCACAATGTTCTAATATCCAAATCAAAATCCCATTTCTAGAACAATAAAGTCTTATAGTTGAAGTGTGACCATTCAAACTTAGCTTAAGAGAAGGACTTTATTTGTGTGAATTATGCGAATAATATTGTAACACCCGAAATCAGAAAGGTCAAGAAAGGAAAGGAAAACCCTAAGTTAGAGAGGGTCGACTAGTCGAGTCCAGGGAGGAACTCGGCGAGTCGGAGCGGGATCCGGGTGCAAAGTAAGTGACCGACTCGGCGAGTCGGCAAGTGGACTCGGCGAGTCTAGTCTGAGTTGGGAAACCCTAATTCCGGGACTTGGTACCCTATTTAAGCATCTTATTCTCTTTCCTAGGGCTCATTTGCGGCCCCTGTAGCCCAGAACCCCAAACCCTAGCCACCATAACCGTTTTTGGAGCAAGTTCTACCCTTGGTGAAGTAATTTGGAGCTTGGAAGAGAAGAGATTCATAGTGGTGCAAGAGGAGGCCTTGGATTCAGAGTTGGTGGAACTTTTTAGAGCATTTGGAGGTAATGAATCATTATCCTTGGCTTTCTCCTTTCAAGATCCATCTTTCATGGAGTTTTAGGGTTTCTTGGAGAGTACGTGATGTGAAGTGGGTTCACAAGTTAGATCTGGAGTTGAAACTCCAGATCTGAGCTCTATTTGGACCAAAGATGCAGAAAGCCCTATTAGCTGCTATGCAAAAGCCATTCCCCATGAGTTAAGTTCCTTTCTAGCTTGGTTTTTGTATTATGAGACAAGAAGCATGTAAAGGTAGCAACTTTATGTTGCTAGTGGACTATAGGAACCCAGATCTATTGTTTGGAGCAAAGGAGTAGCTCTGTGACTCGAGATCATGAGAATACAAGAAAGGACTCGGCGAGTCGGGCTAGATACCAGATTTAAATCGCATAGCAACTCGGCAACTCACATGGGTGGACTCGGCGAGTTGGATGAAGATAGGCAGGAACTCGACGAGTTGGAAGAACAACTCGGCGAGTCTCTTGAAGATTGCCTTGGACTCGACGAGCCTGTTCTTGGACTCGGCGAGTCAAGTCGCGAAACCCTAAACCCTTCTAGTTAAGACTCGGATCAGTGAGTTGAGTGAAGACTCAGTGAGTTGGACAGGACCGAACTCGGAAATCAGTAGACTCGGCGAGTCATGGTCTGACTCGGTGAGTCGAGTCGCGAATGAAAAGGGTTTCTAAGCTTATGAACTCAGCGAGTCAATAGGCTGACTCGGCGAGTAGGGTCAACCTGGAAGGTTGACTGTGACCAAGACTTTGACTTTTACCAGAGTGACTTAGTTGACTTTTGGAGGACTGTCAGACTAAGTGTCATATTGATATTGGTAGCTCGGAGAGCTAGAGGAGCAACGACTCAGAGGGTTGTCGGTTAGCAGCCAGAGGGTTATCAGCAGAGCCTAGCAGTTCAGGTGAGTTTCCTTCCAGTAGGAACGGGTCTAAGGCCACAATGTCGGCCCGTCTAGCTAGCAGTAGTTTCCAGACTTCGGTTCGATGAAGTAGTTAGTATGTTTGGTGCCTTCGTGGCACAGACAGGATTTATGTGTTATATGTTCCGGGCTACGGCCCGATGCAGTATGCATTTTATGTGTTCATGCTGGTGGATATGTTTATGCTATGCTATGTTCAGTTAGTTTCCGGACTTCCGTCCGATGCAGGGGCAAGACCCCAGTTAGTCCGGACTTCGGTCCGATGCAGGGGACAAGGTCCCAGTTAGTTTCCAGACTTCGGTCTGATGCAGGGGACAAGGCTCCAGTTAGTCCAGAATTCGGTCCGATGCTGGGGACAAGGTCCCATTCAGTTTGCGGACTTCGGTCCGATGCAAGGGGCAAGGCCCCAGTTAGTCCGGACCTCGGTCCGATGCAGTGGGCAAGGCCCATTATGTGCTTTATATGTTTGTATGGTATGTGGTAGTTTGGGGGAGCTCACTAAGCTTCATGCTTACGGTTTTCAGTTTTTGGTCTCAGGTACACAGTTTTCAAAAGAGGAGCTCAGAGGGGTTGCAGTGCACACACCATAGTCAGTTAGCCTAGGAATGTTTTACTCTGATAATAAGATTATGTTTTGAATTGATACTCGGAAACTATGTTATGAATTATGATACACTTTTCATAAATATGGTTTTAGTAATGTTTTAAAAGAAATTTTTAGTCGTGATTTTTGGGTCGTTACAACTATCATTTTCATATTTAACTTTACTCTAGGTATAGTTAAATTTCTTGGATTATATGATTGGTCTTCATTTCATGACATAGAATCGCTTAGCTCAATTAAGTATACTCTTGAAGTCATTAAGATTTATAATTGATCCTCAAATGGCAGAAATCAACATAGTTTTCCAATGAACTTATTTATCCAATCAAATTATATTTAAACTTCTAAAGTAGTGTATTCTTATTTTGTAGTATATTGTGTCATTATGTTTTAGTTGGACCTCATTCCAACAAAACTTACTCTTCATCCCACAATGAAGTCATAATGCAATTACAATTCATAATTATATATATATATATATATATATATATATATATATATATATACATACATATATATATATATGAGTGTTTGTGTGTGTGTATGTATGTATGTGTGTATGTGTATGTGTGTTTAGAAATCAGAATCATATACAGCTCTTTACATGAAGATCTTATTCCAAACTAATTGTCTCATATTACATTCTCTTAGTTCTTCTAAAGTACTTTTAGAATGTTCTTATAGTCATCTGATCACTTAACTATGTATTCAATTGGTATTTTATGATATGTTCATAGCATGATCATATACCAAGTCTTATGCATAATATTGCATAAATGATGGATTCATTTGCCAAGAAAATCGAATATAAATCATTTTAGCTAGTTCAAACCTATGAGCTAGGTTCCATTTGAGGTTCGCTCAAATTCAGTGATATGTGACAATCCTAGGGTTCCTCCAAAGGAATCTTCTATCTTGATCTCTTTCAAGATATTGTCAATATATGCATAAATATATAAAACTTTTAACATTCATTTTATCTATCCCTATAGATTGTACATTCCAATAATATATCTTGTTCTTTCTAAGTCTTTCATTTTAGAAACACATTCCTAGTCAAGATGAAAAATCCTGGTATGGTCAGATTGTAATTTCTTATGATTAAGTATGTCTCACTCATACAAGATTAGGAATGTCACTATGCTCCCACTATTTCCATGTAAGCACATGTGTTTTATTCATTTTGATATAACACCATTCCTTATAGTTTTAAATTAAAATGATGATTGCAACATTAAGATGTTTTCTTTATGTCCACAAGTGGATCTCAAGCTGAAATGACCCAAAATATGACCCAAAAAAATTTGTTTTAATAATACTAAAATCACATCATATATAATAAAACCATGTAAGGAACAACTCAAATGTCATAATACTGTGTTAAACAAATCTGTATCAATCATAGTAACATCCAAAATAAACTCCCAGGATAAACTGAAGTTGTGGTGTGTGTGATGCCATCAACCCGAGCTCTTCCCTTTACTTGCGGAAGTACCTGAAACCAAAACTGAAACTGTGAGCACAAAGCTTAGTAAGCTCCCCCAGACTACCACATACAATACAATAACATATAAGCATATATTGGGCCTCGCCCACTGCATCGGACCGATGTCCGGAACTAACCAGGGCCTTGCCCTCTGCATCTGACCGAAGTCCGGAAACTGCATCGGACCGATGTCCGGAACTGAATGGGACCTTGTCCCCTGCATCGGACCGAAGTCCGAAACTAACTGCATCGGACCGATATCCGGAACTGACTGGGACCTTGTCCCCTGCATCAGACCGAAGTCCGGAAACTGACTAATCATAACATAGCATAGCATAAACATGTCAACTAGCATAAACACATATACTGCATACTGCATCGAACCGAAGTCCAGAACACATAACACAAAGACGTGCTTGAATCACAAAGACATCAAGCACACTGAACTACTGCATCGAACCAAAGTCCGGAACTACTGTTAACTAGACGGGCCGCCATTATGGTCGTAGACCCGTCCCTACTGGAAGGAAAACTCACCTCGTAACGCTGGCTGCTGAGGTGCTGACTCTAACGTTGGCTGGTTGCTGCTACGGAACTGTCCGGCTGCAATTTCCAAAAATACTAGATCAGATACTGGTAAATGCTCTCGGGGTCAAATGACTATTTTACCCTTATTCAAAGTCAACTCCCTAGTCAAAGTCAACTCCTAGTTGACTGGACTCGCCGAGTCAAGGCGCAGACTCGCCGAGTCCCTTCTTTACTAACTCTGACTTTAACTCACTGAGTCCCTTTCCCACTCATTGACTCACACTGAACTCACAAGTCGAAGGAAAATGGGGACTCGCGACATGACTCGTCGAGTCCGAAGAACTACTCGCCGAGTGCTGTCGTGCAGATTCCATACAATCGAATTCTAAACCATTCCAGAGCATCTAACTTGTAGATCTGAGTCCCGTGAACCATCTGAAAACCTAAAGTTGCTAACTTTACGCGTAACTAGGAACGAATGAAGCTATTTCACTCAGACACTACTTTTCTTGGGAAAACTCATCCGACTCGTTGAGTTGTTCAGCAACTCATCGAGTCTAAGGCAATCTTCATTGGACTCGTCGAGTTGCTCATCCAACTCGTCGAGTCTACGGCTATCTTCATAGGACTCGCCCAATCAACCTTGCGACTCGCCGAGTTCATATAGTCCTTTTTCCATACAGACTTGATTTGAGCCATGCAGCGACTCCAAATCACAGATCCAAGCTTCTAGGGCATGCTTATCACATAAAGTTGCAAACTTTACGTGCATGCATGGCTTTAAGGCTTCAAAATGTCAAAACTAAGCTCTTAATGGGGTTCTAAGCTCAAGAGGGACCTCAATCATGATGTTGACTGAAACTTTACACTTTTAGAATGCAATGAGGATCCAGATCTAAAGTATAACCCGATCATAAGGTTCTATTACAAAGGATTTGGGTTTTATGGGCTAAAAAGCAACAATTTGGGGACGCACAATATCTACTAGATCAATAAGAAAGATGGAGACTTTATTACCAGAAAAGATGACCACAAAGGAGTGTGTTCTGGATCTACTTCCTCTTCCTTGAACTCTCCAACCTTCTCCTTCTTCCACTTGCTCCAAAATTTCCTTCATAAAGTAACAATCACTCACACACTCTTTAAGGGGGCTAGGGTTTGGCAAAGGATACTCAGAGGGTGATGGAGGTGAGGTTGGGGCGTATAAGTGTGTTTAAATAGGGTGCGAACGCTTAAAATTAGGGCTTCATCCAGACAGGCAGACTCGCCGAGTCCCAGCGTGTGGACTCGTCGAGTAGCCGACCCCAAAAGCACGATTATCCCATCTCAACTCGTCGAGTCGGGCTACAGACTCGTCGAGTACCCCCTTAAAAACGAAAGATATTTTATTTAAATTACATACCAAAAACGCGGCGTTACAACTCTCCCCCACTTATCTTAGACTTTGTCCTCAAAGTCTGCTGCTGCTAAATCTAAAAATAATTTTGGATAATGCTCCCTCATCTCCCCCTCGATCTCCCACGTCCACTCTGAACCCTTTCGGTGTTGCCACTGCACCTTCACCAACTGAATCACCTTGTTCCTCAAGGTTTTCGTTTTTCGATCTAAGATCGCCACTGGTCTCTCGATATAATTCAGGCTGCTATCTACCTGAATATCCTCCAAAGGTACCACTGCTGACTCATCCACCAGGGTGATACCTTCAGGAGGACCATATCGCCCACCTGAAACTCCAACTCTGAATGCCTCCTATCGGCATAACTCTTTTGTCTACTCTGCGTAGTCTGTAATCTGCTACGAACCTGCTAGATCAACTCTATGGTCTTGAGCACCACCTCGGTGCTCCCGATGACTCGCTGACCGACCTCGCCCCAACAAATCGGGGTCGTACACTTCCTTCCATAGAGCATCTCGAAAGGAGGACGGTCAATGCTAGCATGGTAACTGTTGTTATACGAAAATTCCGCCAGAGGAAGATACGTATCCTAACTACCACCGAAGTCTAGAACACATGCTCGAAGCATGTCCTCGAGAGTCTGAATCGTCCTCTTACTCTGCTCGTCCGTATGGGAGTGGAAAGCGGTGCTAAAATGAAGACGAGTCCCCATCTCGTCATGGAACCGCTTCCAAAATCTGGAAGTAAAATGGATGTCTCGGTCTGACACCACCGAAACAGGCACTCCGTTCCGTGCCACTACCTCGCATACATAGATGTCGGCTAGCTTCTCAGCCGATATGCTCTCCGGGATCGGTATAAAATGCGTGCTCTTGGTTAGTCGATCCACTATAACCCAAATCGAGTCCACTCCCTGCGCGGTCCTAGGAAGCTTAGTGACAAAATCCATGGTAATGTACTCCCATTTCCATACGGGAATGACTAACGGATGCATCTTTCTGTGGGATCTCTGGTGCTCTGCCTTGACCTTCCTACAGGTCAGGCATCTCTCCGCATCCCAGGCGACATCCCACTTCATGCAGGGCCACCAATAGTCGGGTCGAAGATCTCTGTACATCTTCTTCGCCCCTGGGTGGATGGAAAATCGAGACTTATGGGCCTCGTCCATCAACACCTGCTGTACTCCGCCCCAGTAGGGTACCCAAACCCTCCCATGAAGGGTCAGCAATCCCCGACTTTCGTAATCAAAAGAAGCTACTCTGCCCACGATCCTCTCACACCTCTGCCTCTCTTCCTTGAGGCCCTCGACCTATGCCTCCTTGATTTGCTCCAACAATGGAATAATCACTGTCAGCCTCAAGCATATATCCCTGATCGGGGCTGCTGCCGCCTTGCGGCTCAAGGCGTCGACCACTACGTTGGCCTTCCCTAGGTGATAAAGGATCTCGCAATCATAATCCTTCACCACATCTAACCACCGACGATGCCTCATGTTAAGATCCGGCTGGTCCATGAGGTATCTCAGACTCTTGTGATCTATGTAGATGGTACAACAGACCCCATAGAGATAGTGTCTCCAAATCTTGAGGGCGAACACCACTGCCCCCAACTCCAAATCGTGCGTCGAGTAGTTAGCCTCATGAGGCTTTAGCTTTCTAGAGGCATAAGCTATCACATGCCTTCATTGCATCAACAATGCTCTCATCCCTGTGATCGAAGCATCACAATAGACTGCAAAATCATCCACTCCCTCTGGCAGGGTAAGAATCGGTGCCTCGCACAATCGCTGTCTGAGGTTCTCAAATGTCGCCTGCTACTCAGGCCCCCAAAGAAACACCACCGACTTCTCGGTCAGTCGAGTGAGTGGTACTGTTATCTTGGAGAAATCCTGGATGAATCTCCTGTAGTACCCTGCCAAACCTAGGAAGCTCCGAATCTCAGATGGAGACCTCGGGACTTCCCACTGCATCACGGCCTTGATCATTGCCGGATCCACTAGAATGCCCTTCTGGTTGACGAGGTGACCGAGGAACTGCACCTCGCGCAACCAGAACTCACACTTGGATAACTTCGCAAACATTCTCTCCCTCCTCAGTGTCTCTAGCACTTCTCTCAGGTGATCCTCGTGCTGCTCCTGAGTCTTGGAATAAACCAAGATGTCGTCAATGAATACTATCACAGACCGATCCAGCATCGGTCTGCATACGCGGTTCATGAGATCCATGAACGCGGGTGGAGCATTGGTGAGCCCAAAAGGCATCACAACAAACTCATAATGACCATAACGAGTCCTGAAAGCTGTCTTCTGAACATCCCCACCCCTGAACCGCATCTGATGATAACCAGAGCGTAGATCAATCTTGGAGAACCAAGATGCTCCCTGAATATGATAGAACAAATCGTCTATCCTCGGGAGTGGGTAACGGTTCTTCACCGTTAACTTGTTCAACTCCCAGTAATCTATGCACATACGGTGCGACCCATCCTTCTTCTTCACAAACAGGATCGGTGCTCCCCATGGTGAACTACTCGGTCTAATGAAACCCTTGTCTAGCAGATCCTGCAGCTGCGTAGACAACTCCTGCATCTTTGGAGGAGCCAACCGATACAGTGCCATGGCTATCGGAGCCGCACCAGGGACTAGGTCAATCCTGAACTCAACCTGTTTCTCTGGAGGTATCCCAGGAAAATCCTCCAGGAATACGTCCGGGTAGTCACGCACTATCGGTACATCGTCGAATGTCGCCTTGCCCTTCTCCCGGGCATCTAGAACGTAGGTAACGAACCCTGCACAACCCTGCTGAAAATAGCGCCTCGCTCTCGCTGCTGAGCAAAGAATCGGTCCGCGCTGTGGCCTCTCGCCCTGAATCACTAACTCTCCCCCACTTAGGGTGCGGGCCCTCACTAGCTATAGCTCACAATCAATCACCGCCCCATTGGGGCTCAGCCAATCCATACCTACTATAACCTTATTCCCTCGCAGGGGAATAGGAACCAGGTCTACTGAAAACTGCTCATCGAATAACTGAAGCGAACACCCCTTATGCACTCCCGCGACCCTGACGGCCCTGTCATCAGCTATCTCAACCTCAAGTGAACAATCCACCTCCCCCGGAGCTCTGCTAAACCTCTTGCTAAGCACAAGCGAAACAAATGATTAGGTAGCCCCCGAATCAAATAAGACAGTAGCTAATATGTCGTTCATTAAGAAAGACCCTATATGTAGGAACACATAACCATAGGATAATCAATAATCAATAATAATAAAGAGATGAAAGGAAATACATACCCATCACCACATCAGGAGTCGCTCGCGCCTCATCTACTGCCAACTGAAAAACTCTACTCTTCGTCACTGGCGCCTCACTTCGGCCCTGACGGCCGTCTGTAATCCTCAATGTTGCAGGAGCAGGTGCTACCACCTTCCCTGCTGCTGCTGCTGTCAAACTCGGACACTGGGACTTTTTATGTCGCCTCTGATTGCAATGGAAGCAAATCAGATCGGATGTTGCGGTAACGGTGGGAGTAGTTGTACAATCCCTGCTCATATGCCCAGTCCGGCCGCACTTGTATCAACCGAGACTACCTGCCTTACACACCCCATCGTGCAATCTCCCACACTTGCCACACCGACTGTGGCTCTGTTGTCCTCTAGATATGTGATCTGATACCTTGGGCTTCTTGCCCGAACTCCCCACACCTGAAGCCACCTGCGGCTTCCTCTTTCTCTCCATCTCAAGGTCAATCTCCCTCTCAGGGGCCCTAGTAATCATGTCATCCAGCGTTTTACAGCTGGACCGACTCACAAACTAGTGGATATGACTCCGCAACATCTCATGATATCGGGCCTTCTTCATTTCCTCATCAGCTGTGTACTGAGGAACGAGAAGAGCCCTCTCCCTGAACTTGGCGGTAATCTCCGCCACCGTCTCTGTAGTCTGAGTAAGATCCTCAAACTCTCTGGCTAACTGTTGCACCTCAATGACCGGTGCGAACTCAGCTCTAAACCTAGTAGAAAAATCAGCCCAAGTCATAGCATCAAGTGTTGCGTCATCCCCGATGACATGTCCAATCTTCTCCTACCAATCTCGTGCCCTGTCCTTCAGAAGACAGGATGCTAATCTGACTTTGTCCCCTTGGGACATCTGCTGGTGCGGAACGCGTTGGCAACATCTGCCAACCACCTAGTACTCGCAATGGGGTCCCACGCCCCGTGGTAGTCTAGAGCTCCACAAGCCCGGAACTCCCTGAAGGTGAGTGTGCGCGACCCCATCATGGCCGCCATCTCAGCACGGAACGTGCTCAACTTCTCATCCATCAACTCTAAAATACCCTCCTTGATCGAACCAAAGATCACTGGAGTCTGCTCAAGTATGATATGGGTAACCTCTGAAGTGAAAAACTCCCTAGTCTGCTCATCCAAATGCTCGGCCCCCGAGCCTGATCCTGATCCCTCCCCGGCACCTGAACTGTCGCCTGCTGGTCTAGGACGTAGTACCACCATTCTGAAAACACATCATGATAAATGTCAGAAACACTTATATATCTCGAGGGATCGCTACTACTACAGGTTTCCTGGTCTCATCTCAGCCTTCCTTGATTCAAGTACAGATCCTCAGCTTCCAGTAGTATGGGCCCCTACTACTTTCCACATCTATCTGTACTTTGCTCAAGAACTGCCTCGACTCTACCAAGTCACTGCTACTGCTACTAATCTCTGCTACGCTTATCCTAGGCTCGCCCTAGGGAAATCTCTGACTCAAACAAAAACCAGTCCTCAGCTGCTGAAGGCCCCCTTGTAATGCTAATTAGTCATCATCTGAATACCACCACATGTGATGAGGCTCAGATAATCCTTCGAGTAAAAGACTCATTCCTATAATGGTTGGAATCAAACAAGAGCTACGCAGTAGGGCCAAATCCAACACTCTGAGATTATCCAACCTGATCACATGTGATGTGACGTATTCACCTAATGACTAACTCCCATCACTTGGAATCCCACAAAGCACAAAGCAAGCAGCATTCAGACATAGGAACAAATCAAGCAACTCTATTCTCAAAACAAGAAATTGTACTAGCCTACATGCTAAGCTCACAATATCAGGCATAACCAAATCAGGCAATCCTACTGCTGTCTACTCAATACTAGCATCCAATTCTCATAAATCTGAAACACATATAGCAGGCACATAAGGCATCCTTCTAGATCCTTTGTCCTATTCTAGCATGTTATTCTATTGAAATTAAAACAGATAATCATAATATAAACTTGTATGGGTAATTTGGGAGTACTTACTTGAGCTCGGCTGATCGCATGCACCACACCCTTTTCTCGTTTTCAAAATCCTTTTCTTTTTAAGTCTCTTTTTTCAAAAGTTCTTTTGAAAACATTTTTCTTAAAAAAAATCTTTTACTATTTCCTTAGTTTGAGTTCAGTCATACCCATAAGTGTGCCTGAATCCCTCAAACCAAGGCTCTGAAACCAACTTGAAACGACCCAAAATATGACCCAAAACAATTTTGTTTTAATAATACTAAAATCACATCATATATAATAAAACCATGCAAGGAGCAACTCAAATGTCATCATACTGTGTCAAACAAATCTGTATCAATCATAGTAACATCCAAAATAAACTCCCAGGATAAACTGAAGTTGTGGTGTGTGCGATGCCATCAACCCGAGCTCTTCCCTTTACTTGCGGAAGTACCTGAAACCAAAACTTAAAACTGTAAGCACAAAGCTTAGTGAGCTCCCCCAGACTACCACATACCATACAATAACATTTAAGCATATATTGGGCCTCGCACACAATATCGGACCGAAGTCCGGAAACTACATCGGACCGAAGTCCGGAACTAACCAGGGCCTTGCCCTCTGCATCGGACCGAAGTACGGAAACTGCATCGGAACGATGTCCGGAACTGACTGGGACCTTGTCCCCTGCATCGAACCGAAGTCCGGAACTAACTACATCGGACCGATATCCGGAACTGTCTGGGACCTTGTCCCCTGCATCGGACCGAAGTCCGGAAACTAACTGATCATAACATAGCATAGCATAAACATTTCAACTAGCATAAACACATATACTGCATACTGCATCGAACCGAAGTCCAGAACACATAACACAAAGACATGCTTGAATCACAAAGACATCAAGCACACTGAACTACTACATCGGACCAAAGTCTGGAACTACTGCTAACTAGACGGGCCGACATTGCGGTCGTAGACCCGTCCCTACTGGAAGGAAAACTCACCTCGTAACGCTTGCTGCTGAGGTGCTGACTCTAACGCTGGATGGTTGCTGCTACGGAACTGTCCGGCTGCAATTTCCAAAAATACTAGATCAGATACTGGTAAATGCTCTTGGGGTCAAATGACTACTTTACCCTTATTCAAAGTCAACTCCCTAGTCAAAGTCAACTCCTAGTTGACTGGACTCGCCAAGTCAAGGCGCAGACTCGCCGAGTCCCTTCTTTACTAACTCTGACTTTAACTCACCGAGTCCTTTTCCCACTCACTGACTCACCCTGAACTCACAAATCGAAGGAAAACGGGGACTCGCGACTCGACTCGTCGAGTCCGAAGAACTACACGCCGAGTCTTGTAGTGCAGATTCCATACAATCGAATTCTAAACCATTCCAGAGCATCTAACTTGTAGATCTGAGTCCCGGGAACCATCTGAACACGTAAAGTTGCTAACTTTACGCGTAACTAAGAAGGAATGAAGCTATTTCACTCAAACACTACTTTTCTCGAGAAAACTCATCCGACTCGCCGAGTTGTTCAACAACTCGTCGAGTCTAAGGCAATCTTCATCAGACTCGCCGAGTTGATCATCCAACTCGTCGAGTCTACGGCTATCTTCATAGGACTCGTCCAGTCAATCTTGCAACTCGGCGAGTTCATGCAGTCCTTTTTCCATACAGACTTGATTTGAGCCATATAGCGGCTCCAAATCACAGGTCCAAGCTTCTAGGTCATGCTTATCACATAAAGTTGCAAACTTTACGTGCATGCATGGCTTTAAGGCTTCAAAATGTCAAAACTAAGCTCTTAATGGGGTTCTAAGCTCAAGAGGGACCTCAATCACGATGTTGACTGAAACTTTACACTTTTAGAATGCAATGAGGATCCAAATCTAAAGTATAACCCGATCATAAGGTTCTATTACAAAGGATTTGGGTTTTATGGGCTAAAAAGCAACAATTTGGGGACACACAATATCTACCAGATCAATAAGCAAGATGGAGACTTTATTACCAGAAAAGATGAGCACAAAGGAGTGTGTTATGGATCTACTTCCTCTTCCTTGAACTCTCCAACCTTCTCCTTCTTCCACTTGCTCCAAAAGTTCCTTCACAAAGTAACAATCACTAACACACTCTTTAAGGGGGCTAGGGTTTGGCAAAGGATGCTCTGAGGGTGATGGAGGCGAGGTTGGGGCGTATAAGTGTGTTTAAATAGGGTGCAAACCCTTAAAATTCGGGCTTCATCTAGACAGGCGGACTCGCTGAGTCCCAGCGTGTGGACTCGTCAAGTAGTTGACCCCAAAAGCACGATTATAAATTTTTTTAGGATAACATTAATTAAGAAAACCTTCAAGCTAATCTATATAGATATCTTCTATTAGATGTCTATTAAGAAAAGCGGTCTTTCATGAAATCTATTTTGCTATATATCATATTAAGAATATGATTTTGTAGTAAATAATATCCTTGTTGATCTAATAATATTTACTTTTGAAAAAGATTTGATCATAGTCAATGTCATGAGTATGATGAGAACCATAATCAATGACATGAGTATGAGAAAATCATTTTATAAAAAGTATTGCTTTAAATGTGTATAGTTATCCTTGTAATGTATTCTTTCTAGAATAATCACTTACTCCTTCTAGCCTTGCTATATGGAGGAATTTTAATTAAGACCATACTTGATTATTATACACGGATTACATCCCATGTTCATTGCTGTAAGTCATTAATCAGATTCAAGATCTGACATACCATCTTGGTATTTAATGGATTTTCCGAAAACCATCAAGAAAAGCTCATCAATGAGATATTCCACATTTGTCAATTCATAGATGATTCCTAACATAACTACATCAGGTTATGGTTCTTGAGTTGCTTCCAATTCTATATACCTCCCACTCGCTTTGTCATTAGATTCTAACTTTCTACTAACACAGCTAGGAATAAGAAAACTTATTCTTGGTGGGTTTGCATATAATAATCTAAGCCACATTTATATTATTGTACAAATTTGTATTTAGTAGATTTTTCATTTAAAAGCTTTAGTCCAACATAGGATTTAAAACCACAAAAAAAAATTGTATAAGATAGGGATGGAGCCTTTCCAAACAAAATATTATAAAGAAATCTTTTTAACTACTTACTGGTTGGTATTTGTACTCAATGTCCAATTAATAGTGTTATAGGTGTTATCCCAAGGAAATAAAAGGAGAACATTTCTACCGATTTAGAAAATAAACCGCACCAAGTAAGATTTAAATGCATCCTTTATTATCATTAAGGCCTTAGATAGCTCTTACCGGTTTGTATCTCAAGTTTATATTTGAAAGCTTCAACAAAGGTTTCACAATAATTTTTTACCATGTAAAATATAATTAAAACTACTATAGTTGTTAATAAAGTTGATTTGGTGTCTTGTGCTAAATCTTAGACATTTATTAGAAAGGAAGTCATACATCATAGTGTATAGTTCCTTAATAATTTATTTTCTATACTACTTAGTGAAAGTAGCATTAGGAATCTTTGTGTATAAATAAAATTTACATATGTCAAACAAACTACATTATTTGACTTCAAGGATCCCTTTCATGAATTTGGAATATGTGAATGTCATTTATATAATAAAGATAACAATTTCAAAGATAAGTTTGATTCAAAACAAGTTTAAGTCAAAATTACTTTGTATATAGAACTTGTTATTTATAAAATAATGATATTTACTTTATAATTCTTATTAAGAGATATAGACTCATAAACATAATCTTAATCATTTCTGAATATGAAGGTGATCGTTATGAAAAACGATTTAAGTAAATAGTTAACCATTCATAAATTAACTAAGACATAGATTTAGGCAAGCTAAACTAAAACTTACATTGTTCCAAAACAAACATCATTTTATATTACAAGTACATTATATTCCTAGCATAATTAATAAGCTAAACTTCGACAGTGTAGTTCCAACTTGATTGTACTCAGCTGGTTACTCTTCTATAAATATCTACAAGTCGTTTACAAATATTATATTAAAATCTAAATACCAAGTACTTGAGTGTTATATGAAAATTATGATTTCTATCTAGTAGATACTTGAAGTACTAGTCTCTTCCATACTTTCTTTCCAAATAAGAGGATCATATCCTCTTCTAGTGTCCATTTTCTCCACAAAAGAAACAAAATCCATCTATATGGGCCTTATTGGATTTCTTAGGCTTAAAGGTGTTAAGTCCATAAAACATGGGCCTCCTAGTTCACACAAGGTGACTCTTTTTGGCATTGTATTATTCCTAGTTAGATGTTAGAAATATCTTTAGCATCACAGTGATGTATTTACTAGGTATCATGTTCAGGTTTATTGCTCAAAGAAAATATTTTAGGACTAGGACTTTTAAGTGTATACAATTCCATATCTCTCACTTGATTGTCTCTTAAGACATGAACCCGTCATTGAAGTTGTATCTATTTAATGTTATTGTTTCATTAAATCATTAGAAAAAAATGACAATTCATGGTAATGAGAATGGATTATTCAACTACAAAGTTTTAACACAATTCATTTAGTATTTTCAATATTTAAACACTTTAATAATTAATACCATTTTAGTTTCTAAAAACATTAAGTAGCGATGTCTAGGATCCATGTTGCAAAACCAATAAATGGTTAGGCGACCTGTATCCAATTTATTTGAATCCAATCTGGTAAATATTGATTATCAATTATATCTTACTATATAATTCCTAGATTTATGGGATCGCTAATAACAAATTTAATTAGACATGTTTGACCTCATCTATGTCTCCAAACTCTCTTGCTTAGGTGACCTTTATTACAAAAGATTTCCGATCAAATCATCCAATTTGAAAAACATGTGTAATCGGCGTATAACTTGGTTACAGAAATTGCAAAGACACCCTGACCATCAAAAGATGATACTAAGCGATTAGGTGACCTTTATCTCACTAGTGCATACAACAGATGTGCGAGTGTTCTTCAAGATGGATTGCATAGATTTGAGGTTTGAAAAAGGGTATTTTATATGTTTTATAATTTTAGTTTTAAAAACATATGATATCATGGTTATTACATGCATATAATAAACCACGGTACCAATTTTAAAAGGAAATCACTTTTAAAGATTTTATATAAAAAGCTAGTTTTTATATAATTTGACGCAATTCAATATTAATAATTGGTATCAAGTTTGAGTGTAACTGAACCTTTTATATCTATAATAAAACATTCTTTTATTAGTTGTATATTTGGAGTTTGTATAAGTTATAAAAATCAGTATTTTAAAACTTATAATTGATCGAGTATTTCAAAATTGGACGTTATTAACATTTTTATAAAACCGGATTTTATTTTAACAACAATAACTTGTTACATCTTATGTTCACAGTATAAATGTTGAAAATCAAACTTCATGTGATTTTTATTTTGTCCGAAATTATTTTAGCATGTGAAAAACTAATTTATCAACCACGCATAATAATTGCATAAAATAAACAACACAAAACATGAATAAAAATATATGTGCATAAACATAACCAACTAATGCATTTTTGTGATCCAACATAAAAAATGTCAAGTCCATTCATAAAGGGACATTTTAAGGGAAGAAAAAATCTTCTTGTAATGTCGTTGTAGAAGCTCTCACTTGAGAAAACATCATTGCTTGCAAAAGATTGGAAAAACTTCCTTAAAGAAATAATTCAGCAATATTGCAACACTTTGTCAGAAAAGACTGCACAAAAGGTTGCATCAGGACCAACAGCTCCAAGGAAGCTGCCAACAGCAACACATTTTGCAACAGATTGCTGAAAAGGTTGCCTTTGTCCCTACACACCTCAAAACCTCGAAAATTGCCTTCTTCTCTTAAAAAAATAGCTCCAACTTCATTTTTTGTTATATTTTTGTACAAATAAATTATTTCTAACACTAATCTCTTATTTACAAAAATAAACCAAGAAAACTAACCTATTTAAATTATTATATACCATATGAATAAATAAATTATTACAACTATTTTTATAACAAATACAACAAACACAATGGTTATTTGCTAGTTTATGCACATCATACATATCAACATACACATTAAACAATATTTGTTTTTCTAAGACAACCTTAAATGAGAAAATATGCATGAAATGTTTGTCACATAGAAAAATAAAAAATTTGTCAAATAAAATATGTATGAACTTATTTTTATTCAAAAACAAGTTATCCACATACTCCAAAAACTAAGGTTTCCAAAAATCAAAAAAAAAAAAAAAAACTAACCAAACTTGCAAGGTGGCTCTATGACACCAATTGTTGGGTTTTTATTGAAAAAGTAGTTTCATAAGCATAACATTTAGCAATAGAAGACTTTAAAATTAGAATAAACATAAAACCATTTTATACCCACAAATGATCTTCTTGAAAAGTTTGGAAATAAAACAAGCACCAAAGAAGAAGAAAAGTTTAACAACCTTTGTATACATTGAATTCTCTAAGGGGAGCTTGGAAGTTGATGAAGAATATGGAAACCTTTGAGACATCAACAAGAAGCCAACTTGATTTGGGATATTAGTCTTCTAAAACTCTTAAAACTCTTAAGCTTGAAGTTCTTAACTAAAGTATGAACTTCAAGAGAGTAAAAGAAGCAAGTAAAATCTAAGATTTCTACGAAAACTAGAGAGAGCATGAAGGGAGAGGGTAGGATATGTTTTTTCAACTCATAGGAAAGAAATGGATGAAAGTGTTTCTTAAAGATAAAACATTACCCAAAGGTCTCAATGTTTAAAGCATACCATACCTCTACACCTATGTGTCCCCCATGACTTTAAGACATGTCATAACTTTTGAATAAATAAATCAAATGTCCATACTCTTTTGATTCATGATTAGCCATTTCTTTTTCATAAAAAAGGAAGTAAGATTTTTATAAAATATACAAACTCTTTTATATTCTATAAACTCTAACCTTTAGTTAAAAGACAAAAGATATGTGCTAGTCCAAAATGTTGTACATTACTTAATAAACATACCATATGATATATATTATGTTACTTGGTAATGAACATTATTATTTCCAATAAATAAATAATTTCCATTAATTATAAGAGTTTATTGAATATTTATTAAAATCAATTTTCTAATAAATAATCAATTATATCAAGTTATTGTTAGTATGACCCCTTAGTATCATATGTTAATTAGCAATATCACTTTAATATGATTCTTAATCATACTAGACCTTTCAATCTTCCACTTGCGTATTATTCATATTAGGCTAATATAGACAGGAGTGAACATAGCAACATTTCACTACTCCCATCAACATACGACTTTGTGACGTTCTATCGACACCTAATTCCTAAAAAGCTCAAAGCTACAATTGTGTCATTCTATCAACATACGACCTTGTATCATTCTATCAACACCTAGCGGACTCTCTAAAATCTGAGCCAATACTCTAGGCTCCTGATATAAGCACACATAGTGTTCGCCTCGGTGCAAACTTAACCTATATAATGATAGAGGGTCTATGGGTGGCTTCTCTGTCATCCTTTTCCTCCTCTTTAAGTCTTCCGAATCTCTGCTCCAGTACCCTGGAGGTAGTTCTTGTAGCTCTAAGGAGCTTCTCCAAAGACCAGACTCTGTCAGCTAATTTTTTTCCCTACGTCATCAGGCGAGGGATTGAGCTGTTATCAGGATCATCCTTGAGTGGTACATGTGTCGGAGCCTGAGAAGACTCGAATATCTTTAAATCATTGAGGATCATTAGTAGCCCTCCTCTTGTCAAGAAAGTCAGTGAGCCAATTTGGATCATGGCGAAAAGTCGGTATCCTCTTCTGACCACTAATAGGTCGGGAAAAATAAGTTAAAGTGTCCAAGTGATATACTGGAAGGACATGCATCCTCGGAGTCCTCATCACTAAGGGACTTTTGACATGTTTGCAGAATGGCTAGTAGTATGGCCTATGTGGAGAGGATGGTGGAGTACGAGGAGCAAGTTCCTCATCAGTGAGACCCTCCTCATCTTCTACTGGACCGGCAGCGTACATCGTACACCTCCTTATTATCTAGTATGCCATCATCCTTGGACTCTTCGACATTCTCTAGATCGTTTTCCTGTTCATCCTTCAAAGGATCCTCCTTTTTTGAGACTTCATCTAGGGCTATTGGAAAGCCCTTTGATAAGTACGGGTCTCCTTCTAACTGTAACGGGACCTCATGAAGATCCATGGAGTCTACAAGGTCAATCTAAACGCGGGGGGGGGGGGGGGGGGGGGGTCATCAGGTAATCCAGCCATCGGCATCAAAAGGTTGGATAATTTTAAGTGTGTTAGTGTTGAGTTTTTAAATATATAAGTCTTTTAAAGTTGTATAAGTGTTTTAAAGTTGACATAGGGATTCTAAGGTACTAGGTATCTATAGCAAATCTTGAGAACATTCTTTAATCTCTAAAACTCTCAACCATTGTAGTCTGTTAAACACTTTGCTAAAGGTTGGTTGTGCACTGGCCCGACCATAAATAACATAGGTGCGCATTCCAGGTTTAATTATGGTATGACTTATGTACGGTACTAACCTTTTTTGACATGTTTGACCAACAGAATTGAGTTTACAGTTTTGGTTGAATATATATTAAAATATTATTAAGTATTCTCATTATGAGCTAGAGTATATATATATATATATATATATATATATATATATATATATATATATAACTCTTATGTTTATTGTTATTGAAATTTGTAGTAGTATTAGTTTTTGTTTTGTACTCCAAGACTATCAAGTAAGGATCAGCCAGGTAAGAAGTACCATAGGGCAGGACCATTTTGGCGTATATTAGTTCTGAAATCCAACAACCCGAGCGATAGTTCAAACTAAACACCTCTCTTGTAGGTAGTCAAGAAGTAGGGCAATTAATAATAATATTGTTATTAGGAGCATGTATTTATAGTTGTATTCCTCTTTTGAGGATATGATTTATCTATAGCCAATTTAGCTCAAATACCAATATGCCACACCCCCTACCGAGGCGGCGGAACATGGTGGGTTGTGCAACTTAGTTCATGGTTCTCACGCAATTTGGATATATAGCACAAGTACAACGATAAACAAGATAGTAGTTTTATTCCATCTTGAAGTTTGAATATAAGGTTCTTACAAAAAATAATATAGTACATAAATTGCCTTAAATAGGTAGGCAGATATAACAAAAACTAGAAAAGTAGGTCACCTGAAATCCATGACTATTCCTTCTTCCGAAATGCTCGCGTAGTTATTTCCTAAGAATACATGTAGTTTTGAGGGTCAACAAAAGGTTGGTGAGAGTTACAGGTTTTTTTGCTAGTGTAGTAATGTTACTCTTTAAAATGAATAAAAAGTAATTTCACTTGTAAATAAAACCTTAATTAAAAATGTATTGTAGAGATAGAAACCAACTCCATGGTTTAAAGAGATAGAGAGAGAGAGAGAGAGAGAGAGAGAGAGAAGTTAATGTTTATAGTGAGTCCTATAACCGAGCTATGTGGCTGAAGTACCCCCTACAACGCTTCATTGAATGTCATAGAAATGACTGAAGAGACTAATCATCCGCTTCGAATTGACCATCATGGTTGTAGCTAGCAATCGCAGGTAGGGGTGTCAACCCTTATAGATCTATCCATACGTATATCGCTCTAAGGATTAACGGTTATAATGGTGTGGGTATACTAAGAGTTTATACTTAGGTAATGACTAACGTCTCACTATAAAAGCCATTAACGAATGTACACGAATAACCCGCCATATCTTATATGTGGTTAAGAATCTAGGGCATAATGTACAAGAGTAAATAGCCCCAACTTATACGTTCATATGTTACTAGGAAAAATGGTTTACATTGAATAGAGTTTTACTATAAAAGTTGAGTATGTTCGATAAGTATATACGTAAGAGTGTACAATACTCGCTTAAATAAGTGGTAAATCGCATAGTAGTGTACGCAGTGCATGTATAAATTCCAAGTTATAATAATTATAACTTATATATATATATATATACATATATATATATATGTGTGTGTGTGTGTATGTGTGTGTATATACACACACATATATTATAAGTTTGAAATACTACAAAGGTGGTAATCCTTTATGACATGAGATTTATTACATACATTGTCACATATAATCATAACTTCTTGTAGCGAAATAATATGTTATTTTAACTAATTTGTAACATGTTCAACAATCATAACATATGTGCATCAAGTTTATCACTAGTTTTTTTGTAAATAACACGATACTTGACAAAATAACATTTATAAACCAGTTATGAGTTTGTAAGTGATTATCATAAAAAAAATATGATCTTGCATATCTATTATGAGTTTGATAAAAATATTCTAACTATGGGATAAAAGAATGGACCATAGTCTGAGTCCAAAAATGTTCTTCAAATTTCTATCTAAGGTGTGCAAGTGCCTCAAGGGATCGAAAATGTTTATGCAGTTTAAAGATAATCAGTATTATATTGCTTTAGTATCATAGCCCTGGTTTGAGAGAATTGGATGAACAATTGTATGAATCCAAACTCAAACTAAGGATCTACAAAATATTTTTCAAAAATTAACTCTAACAGCACCGACAGAAAGGATGTGATGTGTATAATCAGCCGGAGCCAAGGTAAGTGTTCCCTAAGATACCCACACTTGTTATGTGTATTTTTGATATGATAGAACTGCATGCTAGTATGTAGGTTGGGATCTACAAGAATTGCATGATAAAATTGTCTAATGCATGATGCTTGATAGCCTTGGAGAATTTCATCTTATGCTATATGGAACTGATATTATTTCTGTGGTTGCTTAGTATATGCATCATAGTTGTACATAACTAAGATTCTATAGCCTGAGAATGTTTGATTTAGCCTTATTTTATGTTCCTTGTTTGGTTGTAGGCTTAGGACAGAATTAGGTATTCAACAGTCTATTGAATCCAGTGTTATGTACGATTAGTATAACGAGCGGTTGCGCGGTTAGGGGAACTTTCATGAGTGAGTATGGTTTGTAGTAATCCAGCTTGAGGAATGATTAGCCACTCTCGAGAGAGTGAGTATAGGATGTATGCATATCCTAGTTATTAGGCTATTTAGCTGGGTCGTTTGCGAAGATCCACTAAGACAAATACAGCTAGGTGTGGAAGGTGGTATGGGCATGTACTATTGAAAGCACAGGACCCGTATGTGTATCAAGGAAGTCATCAACCCCGAAGATGTAGTGATCCGTTTATAATGTTATAGTGCGAGTTGTGGCTTTATTGATGTATTCCGGATTGTTTTTCAATATGGCGATCACTACAGGTTCTAGATCAGGAGTTAGCGTCTCGAAGAGGCCAGAATTGACAGATGATGAGATTCATGAGATGATCACCACCTAGGTGACCATGGTTGTTAAGGAGGCAATCCTGGAGGTATTTGGTCTATTAAGACCATCATGATCGAGATGTTTGACGAGCTCTATGTTGTCATCATCGAGGTTGCTACTGATGTAGCCACTACAATTGTTGTTGATGCGAGACTCCAAGAGAGAGGAATGATGCAGTACTGAGACTTGAACAACACGAAGCCCCCAGAGTTTGATGGTGTTAAGGACCCGATCGTTGCCATGAGGTGGGTATCTGATATGGAGGGTTTTTTCTTCACCTGCTTGTGCCCGGTGGACCAGAAGGTCAAGTTTTCCTTGAACCTTCTTCGTCTGGAGGAGAAGGATTGCCAGAAGTTGGTAATGAGTGCTTATTCTCCTACGGAAAAATGCGCAGGGACATGGGAGCAGTTTACGGAGATGTTCTGCATTAAGTATGTTCCACTGCTGGAGAAGGAGAGATTATCCCAGGAGTATCTATCACTGAAACAAACGACAAATTCAGTGAAGGAGATCACTAAGATGTTTACAGAGAGAGCCTTTTTTGCCTCGAGTATGCCTCTTCGGAGTAGGTTCAGATCTTCCGTTACTTGAGCATGCTCAAGACGGAGATTTGTGAGTTTTTATCGACTCAGAGGTACAGTTGTCTTTCCGAGTTGCAGTCCTTTGCTTAGATGAGAGAGGTTAAGATTGAGACCCAAACAAGAGAAAGAGAGAGAGAGAGAGAGAGAGAGAGAGAGAGAGAGAGAAAGGAGATAGGCTCCAGGTCAAACTCAGTCAGTAGCAAAGCGGTTCAAGCCCTCCGATTCGCAATCTGGAGGTCAGAACGGACGTACTTTTGGCAAGTACGGGAAGATGCATGAGGAGGCATGCCAATCTATGACCGGACGCCATAAATATGATAGTGAGATTCATATTGTGAGGTATTGTTGTCAGTAGGCCCCATTGTTGAGCACTAGGATTTGCTACCATTGTCATCAGGTTGGCCATGTGAAGTCCAGTTACCCATGCTCGTTATTAGACCAATGCAGGCACCAGACCAAACTACTTTAAGGATTACAGATGGATGACAGGGGAGAGCTGAGTCCTCGATGGCTAGGCATTGTGCATTTCAGCTCGCATCATAGGAGGCCAAGGCGGCGCCATACATTGTTACCGGTATGTATCTATTATTATTTTGTTAGTTATTCCCCGTTTACTCATGCTTGCATATCTGATAGGTACATTCTTTATGAATTCTTTGCCTGCTCTTGTGCTCTTTGAGTTAGGTTCAAGTCGGTTTTTTCTATCCCATTCCTTTATTATGGATTTGTTTATGACAATTGGGGAGCTGGATTTTCCATTACAAGTCTCCATCTCCAACGAACATAGGATTACAACTTCGAGTGTGTTGGGTCGTATATTGTGTTGCGTCTATTGGACTCTTTAGCTAGTTCAATATATATCTCCGGTATGGGCCTGTCCATCCGTGAGTTTTGTAGGGTTTAGTATAAATAGATGCTTGCATGCATCCTAGAACGTAATGATTAGTATTGATTAGAAAAGTATTGTTCAGTAATATCATCGTTCTTATTTTGTAACCCTAGAATCCTCTACAGTGGAAGTTCTTAGTCGAGCTCTGCTGAGGATCGAGTAACCTAATCATTCGACACATTTTGATTCATACTTGTGTTTTGTTTACTGTTTTACGTTCATCACTTACCTGTTACAAAGATCTAATCGATCAAAGAGTTAATTTATAACTCATCAATTGGTATCAGAGCAGGAGGCTGTGTAATTCATACACATCTTTTCTGTGAAAGAGTTTGCGATTAGGGTTATTCCGCATTAACTAATATTTATTGAGCCGTCATTCCATTATTGACGTAACTCAGCATTTATTTGTTTTGCCCTAATATTAAATATTACAAGTCTGATCTTTCAAACAGGTTAAAACGATCAAGCATGGACGAGTCACAATCTAATCCCATCAACATCTCTAACAGCATTGGATCGACGACGAAGATTCCTATTCTTTACACCCAGGATTACGAAGTCTGGGCACATCACTTTGAAGATTATGTCATCGGATCGGAAGACAATGGATACCTTATTTGGGAAGCAATCATTTCTGGACCATTTGCTCATTCAGGAACATCAAAAATCATTAAAACCCAGAAAGAGTATAATGATCTGTTAAAGGACGTAAAGGATGTTGCTCAAGATGAAAAGGAAAAGTTTCAACGCAACGTTAAAGCATTGAGACTGATTCGATTCGCTCTGCAATCAGATACATTCAGGCTAGTGAGTTCATGCAGCACCGCTAAAGAAATCTGGGATAGGCTGCGAGAGCTATACTCCACTGATGAGGATTTGGAGCATTCTATTCAGACCTTGCTTTTGTCTGAGTTTCGTGAATTTAAGCAGAATTCTGATGAAACTGTTACTCAGACATTCGATTGCTTCAATCATCTTCTTAGCAAGATGATCAAACACGATATAGAAAGGAAGCTGATTGAACAAAAAGTAACCTTTTTGAATGGCCTTAGATCCGAGTGGAGAGCGGTTGTGTCCACTGTTAAAGCTCATGAGCAATTTAAATCTTATTCGTTAGCAAAGCTGGTGGGGATTTTGAAATCCCAAGAAAAGATTGTTTTGCAAGAGAAAAATGTGGTCTCTAGTTTAGGGTCCTTGGCCCTCCTGTCCAAAAGCAAAAGTGTGGTAGAAGATGAAGATCTCAACTTAGAAGACTATGATCTTACTTCTGAAGACTATGCAATGATGGTGTCGAATCCAAAGAGGTTCATTAAGAAAAGGTTCCCTACCAATAAGAACCGAAATTGGCAGGGAAGCTATAGTTCTGAAAAGGTTAGGGAGGAACCGAAGACAGAGGAACCAAAGAAAGAGGCGAAAGTTCAAGGTGATTATGGTGTGAACTGCTACTACTGTGGAGGAAAGAACCACTATGCCAAAGACTGTGTCCTAAAGAAAATGGCAGAGAAGGATGAGGAAAAGGATGAAGAGGCCGTGTTGATGAAAAAGCTGGAAGAGATCAAGAGAAAGAAAGCTGCTACTAACCCTTCGATGAATGCTTTAATTGTGCAGGGTTCGGCAGCGGATGATGAGTTCGGTGGCATGCAGGTCTGGTCAACCAACTCAGAGGATGATGAGGTCAGGAAGCCATCTCATGGAAAGGCATACGTTGCAAGAGGTGAAGAAAGCGGTGGGAAGTTTTTGATGGTGACAGATGTATCTTAAATGAGGGGATACAATACGGATGGTGGGAATGAAGACACCAAGGAGCGAGAGGACCTATGCTTCACAACAAAACCTCTCAGTGTGCAGATCAATGAGCTTGATGAATTGATCAAGAAGGTACAATCCGTTTTTGTTTCATTCAAAGTCCCACAAAATTCGTATGAAAAAGAATTAAAAAGCTTAAATTCAAGAATCTCAAATCTAGATAGTAGTTTAACTCAAACACGGGTCACCAATTCTAACCTAACTGACCAAATAAGCAGGGTGTCATACAAGAGTGAGGAACGGAGGATGTGGATAGAGCTGAAGGAGTCGGTGCTGATTAAATCTAAGGACGAAAAAATTTATTTACAAAGAGACAATTTAAAACTTCTGAAACAGAGAAATGTTTTTTGTTTAATTGCTAAACGTCTTTATGCTAACATCACTCAACTTCATCTTAACTGTGAAATAGGGCAGAAAATTCATCGCATGATTTTGCCCTTCCTTGAGTTTAAGGAGGATGAAATCGATGCTGAAGCATACAATTGCGAAAGTCTAGTTTCTTTTGATGATGTGAATCCGACTTATATGTATGGTCTGGACAAAATCGAATCTTTTATAAAGTCCAAAGACCATAAGGACATGCTGAAAAACCTTTTGGATGAAAACGATAAACTGAAACTAAGGACCGAAACCATACAAAAGTTTGACTCATTGAATGCCAACTTGAGCTCAGAAAATAAAATTGATGTTGAAAACGCGTCTGAGCTCAATGAGGATGATGATATGAGTGAAATTTTTGTAGAGGATGAAGTCGACTGTTCTGATTTTGTCAAGAGCGAACCCGAAAACCACAAAAATCTTATTTCTAAAAATTTTGTGGAGTTTGCTCGTTTGTCCCAAAATAAGTCCCCGATTCTTGAAGAAAAAGTTATTGTGTATCAAAAGGTAAGAACAACACCAAATCAGGTGTATAAGGTCACAGGAGTAACTGCACATCAGACAGCCGAACTCACCGCCATAGTAAACGAAGATAATGCAGATGGCTGTGATGAATTTTTCTGGTCTGCTCCTATAGATAATGCTGACGAAACCGTTGGTCTGTCAGGGCGGACGTCATGGAAAACCAAAGACAGATATGTGTCAGAGCCACTAAACAAGCCTGACAACTTCGATGTGCCAAGTACTAGTGGTACAAAAGAAGTTCCTATAGAAGAAGTCACTCCTTTAAGCGAAACATCATCAGTTCAAAGTGAACCGGCTGACAGGAAGCAAAAGCAAAAAGCCAACATCCACAGGCAGCCGAAGCAAGTGAAGGATCAAAAACAGCAAAGAAATCTGAGATACAAAAAGAATCTCTCAGAACGAAAACAGTTTTGGCGATCTCAAAACGCCCATTTCTCTTATCATGAAAAAAATTCAAAGTCAGAGAAAAGTGTTGTCAGACCGCAAGAAAACAACCGAAGGGAAAGGATCGGTTCAGAGAACATCAGCTACTGAAAGCATAGGTTCGATTCCGAGAGCAAAAACTACCAAGGTTCTAGGTTCGGTCCCACTAATGACCAAAAACAAAAGGTTCACTTAGAACCACAAGTCAAGAAAACTTCTCAGTCTAAATTCTCTCATTCTAATTCTTCTCAACCCCATTCTAAATCCAATTCTGTTCAAACTCAAAATCCAAAATCTTCAACAGATTTGAAAGGAAAATTGAAGGTTTCCTCAGTCAAGAATGATCAAAAGCATTCCAATGCCCAAACGCCTGAACCTGAATCCAAACCGACTGTAACAAATCCCAACAAAATTAAAGTTTTCACTATTAAGAAGAAAGATGAAACAACTTTAATAAAAAGAACATATCTTGTTGACATTTCTCTTACTATTCTTGTTCCTATGAAAGGCTCACTTGGACCCAAGAAACTTTGGGTTCCTAAATCTGCTTGATTTTTACAGGTTATCAGTGACGAGCAGTTCGATGAAGAATGGTATATTGACAGTGGCTGCTCACGTCACATGACATGAAGGAAGGAAGAGCTAAGGGAATTTCGATCTCTTCTAAACGGCGGGAATGTCAAGTTCGGGAACAACTCATATGGCACGATTAAAGGTTATGGTATGATAACAAATGGAGACTTCACGATTAGAAAGGTTGCATACGTTGAAGGACTACAGCATAACCTCATCAGTGTATCTCAGCTTGTTGGAGGTACCGGTCTTAAAGTTTCATTTGATGATGAGGGTTCGGAAATAATAGAGAAGAAAACAAAAAGAGTAATTCTCAAATCGAAGCGCAAAGGCGAAATGTTTCCTCTCAATCTCAAACCTATCAAAGGAAATCCAACCATATGTCTATTATCCAAAGCACATTCTGACGAAAGCTGGCTCTGGCACCGAAGGCTCTCTCATCTCAACTTCAAGGATATCAACAAACTTGTCACTGGAGGTCATGTTCGGGGTCTTCCATTGCTCAAGTTTGATCGAGAACATTTGTGTGATGCGTGTGAAATGGGGAAGCAGAGTCGTCAAAGTCACCCATCCATCATAAACACTAAAGTCGTTGAACCACTTGAGTTAATTCACATTGACTTGTGTGGTCCATCTTCTATCGAAAGCATTGGCGGTATCAAGTATATTCTTGTTATTGTTGATGACTTTTCACGTCTTACATGGGTGTTCTTTCTGAAGCACAAATCTGAGGCAACTCTCAAGCTAAAGATGTTTATTAAGCAGGTTGAAGTGCAACTGAGGAAAGTCGTTCGTAACATCAGAAGCGACAATGGGCTGGAGTTCAAGAATAAAGAATTTGAAGACTTTTTAGCAGAAAAAGGAACCAGTCACAACTTCTCAGCCCCCTACACCCCTCAACAAAACGGGATTGTCGAAATACAAAACCGATCTTTGTGTGAGGCGGCCCGAACCATGCTAAGTTTCGCTTCTCAACCTCTATATTTCTGGGCTGATGCTATTGCTGCAGCTTGTTTTACGCAGAACAGGTCATATCTTAATAAACGTTTCACTCTTACTCCTTATGAGATCATCAACAACAGGAAGCCAAACGTCAAATTTTTCCATGTATTCGGCTCACGATGCTTTATCTTCAATTCTAAAGAACATCGTAACAAGTTCGATGTTAAAGCCGATGAAGGGATTTTTCTGGGATATTCTCTTACTTCAAAAGCATACCGGGTTTTAAACAAGCGTTCAAGGAAGACTGAAGAAACGTATTATGTGACTTTCGACGAATGCTATGTCAAGAAGCTGAAGGCCACGAAAGAAACAGTTGGAGAAACTTTCTCTCAAACAGG
The DNA here is from genome assembly GCF_051521515.1 of Lactuca serriola. Taxonomy (NCBI): domain Eukaryota; kingdom Viridiplantae; phylum Streptophyta; class Magnoliopsida; order Asterales; family Asteraceae; genus Lactuca; species Lactuca serriola. Next base: position 92,178,650 of record NC_136413.1, on the reverse strand, counting down.
CCAAGTCACAGCCTCGATTGCAAATTTGTTTGAGCAGTTTGTGGAGTTATTCGATGAACCAGAGAAGGCTACTCTCTCAGAAGCCAATGCAGCAGACAACAAAGTCGACCATCTGAAGCAAATCGTCGATGATGCTGCCAAACGACTGGGTGAAGGAGAATCAGTTCCAAATAAACCTTCTCAGCACGGTGCTTCAGTTGAGGGGGAGAATCCATCTTCTTCAAAACTGCCGAGTTCACAAGTTGAGGGGGAGAACTCTTCTCCAGCTGCACCCGAAAGCTCTACTGCACCCGAAGGTACTGTAGCTCCCGAAAGCTCAAATGCACCCGAAACTCCTGTAGCACCGGAAAGTCAAGACACACCTGAAAGCTCATCAGTCGAGGGGGAGAATGCCGATATGTTTTATGACGATGACAGTCAATCTGAATTAGAAGAGATGGTAAATGTTGAATTGGATCCATCCTATGATCCAAATTACCCTCCTCTTGTCAAATGGACTAGAGATCATCCTGTTTCACAGATTGTGGGTAATGTCTCTGAAAAGGTCTTGACCCGATCTCAACTGAAGGCAAAACAAACTACTTTATTCTCAAAAGTAGAGTTCTGCATGTTTAACTCTTTCGTCTTAAAAGTTGAACCTAAGACAGTAAACACTGCTCTTGATCACTCTGATTGGGTTCAAGCTATGCAAGACGAACTTAATGAGTTCGAAAGAAATAAGGTTTGGCGCCTCATTCCAACTCCTAAAGATGCCTCGGTTGTTGGTCTCAAATGGTTCTTCAGAAATAAAATGGACAAGGAAGGCAATGTAATAAGAAACAAAGCTCGTCTAGTGGTGAAAGGATACTGCCAGGAGGAAGGAATCGATTATGAGGAAACTTTTGCTCCTGTAGCTAGGCTGGAATCTGTTCGAGTATTTCTTGCCTATGCTGCACACAAGAACTTTGAGGTCTACCAAATGGATGTGAAGTGCGCATTTCTAAATGGAGAACTTGAAGAAACGGTGTACGTGGAGCAACCTCCGGGATTCGTAAATGAAAAGTACCCAAATCACTGCTATATTCTGGACAAAGCGGTTTATGGGCTGAAACAAGCACCTAGGGCCTGGTATGAAACGCTAACCAAGTTCTTAAAGATGTCCAAATTCAAACAAGCTTCGGTTGACCCAACCTTCTTTCGTAAGAAGGAAGGTAACCACCTTATGATTGTTCAAATCTATGTCGATGATATCATCTTTGGCTCAACGAATCCTAGCTTAACAGTTGAATTCAGAAAGCTGATGGAGACTAAATTTGAAATGAGCTCAATGGGTCCAATTAAGTTTTTCCTTGGTTTAAATATTAGACAGGGACCCGAAGACATCTTTATTAACCAGGAAGCCTACACCAAGACTCTCCTTGCCAAATTTGGCATGATGGGAGACTCAAAGGTTAAGTTCCAATGGCGTTCGGCACCAAGCTCACTCCATCCTTGGATAAACCAGCAGTCGATATTACGCTATATCGCCAGATGATCGGTTCTTTAATGTACCTTACTGCTAGCAGGCCTGATATAATGTTTTTTGTTTGTTACTGTGCTAGATTTCAGGCGAATCCTCGTGAACCTCATATGCTTGCAGTGAAGAACATACTCCGGTATCTAAAACGAACTACCTCTCTCCGTTTATGGTATCCATCAAACTCAGGTTTCTTCGTTCAAGCCTACTCAGATGCAGACCTTGGACGTTGTGGACTAGACAGGAAAAGCACCACTGGAGGCTGCCAATTCCTTAACGGGAAGTTGGTTAACTGGCAATCAAAGAAACAGAATTGTGTATCTCTGTCTACAGCAGAAGCAGAATACATCGCAGCTGCCTCCTGTACATCTCAAGTGATTTGGATCCAAAGCCAACTCCGGGACTATGGACTCAATATGAAAAAGATCCCACTATATTGTGACTCTGAGAGTGCAATTAGGATTTGTTATAACCCAGTGCAACACTCCAAGACCAAGGACATAGCACTGAGGTATCACTTCATTAAGGATCATGTGGAAGATGGGAACGTCGAAATTCATTTTGTTCGAACCACTGATCAACTGGCTGACATCTTCACCAAAGCTCTTCCTGAAGCTTCTTTCAACAAAATTTTACAAGGGCTAGGAATGATGGAATCGGAGTCAGTACCAAAAATTACCTCTCAAGATCAAAAGTAAGAAGCGAAATAGACCGAACGTTCGGGTTTGGGTCTCTTGTATGCCGAAATGGACCGAACGCTCGAGTTCGGGTCTTGCTCTGGTGTACCGAAATAGACCGAACGCTCGGGTTCGGTTGTATCATCTGATCTTCGCTTATCACTTAAAGGTAGTTTCCTAGGTTGTAAATCTTTTGTATTATTTTTCTAAATTCATTTATCTTATTGTCAAAGTTCTTTTCTATTTCAATCTTATTTTTTTGGCAACCGAAATAGACCGAACGTTCGGGTTCGGTTTCAAAAAAAAATTTCACCCGAAATAGACTGAACGCTCGGGTTCGGTTCCAAAATTTTCTCAACCGAAATAGACCGAACGCTCGGGTTCGGTTCCAACATTTTTTTTGTATTCATTTTTTTATTTATTTCGATCAAAAATTCCAAAAATATTTTTTTTTCTATCGTAAATTCAAAACCTCCAAAAATATTTTTTATTTTTTTTAATTTTGGCTTTTATCTTTTTGTATGTCTTTTTGTGGGTAAATTATTTCACTAGCTAAGTGTCCCTAGAACAATGCTGCTGTATGTGTCCAAAGCCTCATCAAATTCTGAATAAAAGCCTTACTGACTTGGTACAAACAAACCTTGTCTTCCCAATTAGGCTCTCATAGTTATTCTAATTATGAGCTACCTAACTCTCTTCTCACATGAGATAAGAGTTTTCTGCTTAGTCCCTATTTTTCATAGCAGAGGTACTTTGGGTTTCTTTACACCATCTACATTACTTTTCTCCATCTCATTCGCTTCACAAACGTAACCCTTGAGACTCTCAGACAATACCACTGAGGTTTATGGTTACACAATTTCTGTGTTCATGATCTTAGCTTCGTGTCACTACGTGCTAAGTGAAACCCACAATTCAATACCTACTATGCATTGACGGTGAACAATTAACTTGCTCTAGCTCTCACTAATGAATTGACGGACTTATCCATGGGGGTACCACATGAAATCTCTATTTTTTCTTTTGAGTGATTCCTATGAAATTGTTAAATCCAATAACATTTCTTCCCTTGGGATCCAGTTTTAATTTTTTTTTAGATTTCACACATCTTAGTTTACCTTGCTACTTAAATTATCTCCAACCTACTTGTTTAACAGACTACACTGGTCTCACAAGTACTTCATTCGATTTCTATCTTATATCAAGATCAGGAATTATGAATTGAAGCGAAAGCCACCCACATAAGCCTAATTAAAAGAAGCCTTTCAACACTTCTTAATAAGTGTCTGATCGTTATTCAACGGGAAACCACACCAACACTTTAAAGTCTCTCTTGACTTTGAAGGAAGAGATTCGTGCCCGTGATCAATTATTTCGTGTCTTTATTGACATCACATAATCCCTCAAACGTGTTGCTTTATTTCTTTTTCTTTTACACACTTAGCACGAAAATCTTTTAGATTTTTCAAAATTCTGGTTTCATTAATTCCAAGGCATTTTAATTGGATTGGTTGTTATAAAAAAGGTTGTGGTTAATATTGATCCACGTGCGATTTCACTTTAAAGATGCCGTTAAACTCTAAAGGAATAAGATGACGACATGATGACTCAGGCGGGAGTCCAATTGATTTGATTTCAAACGGCGCATGAAGGAAAAGCGTGTGAATAGGAACCGTTTCATCTCCAAACGGCGCCTGATGGGAAGGCGTGTGATTAGGGACTGACACTCTCTCTCCTGCGTGATCATCGGCAACCCCAACTGTCACGCGTCAGTCGCCTCCGAAAAACCCTTCGTTTTTCAATCGAAGATTTGGGAAAGATTCTTCTCTCTCCTCTACCCACAATATAAAAGGCAATGTAAACCATCGTTTACCTCTTTACTGCACCTATATTTCCAGAGAGCAAGAAATTCCTCCAACCTCTACTGTTTATCATCTCTCCCACCTTCATCTCAACAATGGCGGATTCTTCATCAGTTCATGCGACCTCTCATATCTTGCATATTCGTCCTCAGCAGAGTTTGATCATTGATCTTACTCCTCAGGCATATGAATCTTTCATGTTTCCCATCATTGAATGCCTGAAGTTCTCGCCAATCGCTCCTGCTCTTACCAGGGCTGAAGTTGTTCCAATGGAGTTCCTGTCACAGATTTTTGCCACGGCTCACTACGACAAGGTCGTCGACAGGATTTTCTTTGATGTCTTCGAGCACAAGGCGTCGATTTCCAAGCAGAGGTTTTGTACGCTGTTAGGGTTTGAACCTGATTCTTCGAGGGTTAATCCTGAAACCATTCCGATGGGTCATCTGTTCAATATGTTCTACAACATGGGATACACTGAGGTGCTCACAACGGTCACGAAATTCAAGAAATTGTGCCTGCCCCCTCAGTGGAATGGGATGTTTACTGTGCTCTTCAGGGGCTTATCTTAAAGAAGTGTTGGATCCGATGGGGCAAGTCGTCTATTCCTATCAATCATGTATGGGATCTACAATGGCATCAACATGGACTACGGGTCGGTCCTATGGCAACAACTCATTCAGAGTCTCTCTTCCACTTCTCGACACTCAGAGATTTCTTATGCCCGGTTCTGGACTATTGTCACTAAATGGGTAATGGACAAGTACCACATCCCCATTGTCGCTGGTGCTCCAATGTCTTCGATTGGTACTTTCCATACCACGAAGATCATTGTTTCTGATGCATCAAAATTTCCCTTCAACGGGTCTATCCCTGAAACGATGTATGCTGATGTTCCTGCTGACAGCCGGATTATTAGAACGTACAAGGAGTTCAAACGTTCTGGTCCGAGAGACCTTACTCCAGAGATGCTCAAGTCGATTCATGACGCTGAAAAGCCTGCTTCTAGAGGAAAGAAGGCTGATAAGGGAAAACAGGTGGCAAAGGGAGCAAAAGGCCCATCTCCCAAGAAAAGGAAAACCACTAAGGCTGCTCAATCTCCACCGCAGAAGCGGAGAAAAACCCAACCGAGGCGTAAACTGATTATCGCTTCATCCTCAAGCGAATCTGAGGAAGAGAGTTCTGCTTCCGAAGGCTCTCCTCGTGGTAATACTCTATCAAGATCTCCAACCCCTGAAGTTCACTTCTCTACTTCTCCTATCTCCTCTCCACCAGTTACCATTCCTATTTCTATTCCCCCGTAACCTCCACCACTCAAATACCACCTACCTCCATCCCAGTACCACCACCTATATTTACCGAAGCAACCATCACCACCACTGCAGATTTTAGAACCAACGTATCTGATACGGGGGCTCATACTGACGCACCAAAATCCACCTCAGCACCCAAACCCACACCAACAACCGAACACACCACCCAACCCGAAACTACTACTACTACCGAGCCTCCAGTTTCACCACCACCATCTTCTCCTGCTCATGCATTAGAGGATGAAGAACCACTCCTTGGCAGGGAGAATATGACTTTTCATTCGGTCTATTATAGTCCGTTTCAAGTTCAAAGTGACGACGATGAGGATGCTCCTGTCACAAAGAGGCATCTCCAGGAGCTACATGACAAGATCGATTCGATCATCGCTTCATCTTCCACATCTCAGTCCTCCATTTCTGAAGCTGTCATTCAGAAAATGTTGAGGCTTTCTCCAAAGCTCATCAAATTTCTATCGATTCCGCCACTGCAGCCATTGACGCCTCAACCAAAGCATGTGAGGCAGCGACCGAAAAAGTCGATAAACTATTCACTGATGCTTCTTCCTTGTTAAAATCTTTACAGGAAACCGCTGAAGCCACCTCAACAAAGCTGGAACCCATTGTCAACCAGCTGGCTAACTCAGTCGCATCTGAGCCGAAGTCGTTCGCTTCACTTCGTCAAACCATTTCTGACGACAAGTCAGCTTTCAGAACAACCATTGAGGAGCGTCTCTCCAAGCTTCAAGAAGACTTAGCTGTCAAGAACTCTCTCATGGATGCTCTCGCAAGGAAGACTACCGCTCTAAAGGTCAAGAGCATTCAACTCTCCAACTCTCAACAGGAGATTGAGTCTCTTCGATCTGAAAGAGAAGTAGTTAAATCGTGTGTTTCGGATGTACACTCAGCAATCTCAAACATCCTTGAAGCACATGATCCAATCCTCAACTATTCTGTGAGGCGTGACCTTGCAGAGAAGCTTGCTCCCGCCCTTTCTCTACTCAGCAAAATTGAGGGGCTACTTGATTTCGTATCCATTCCGAAACAAGCGGGAGAAGAAGTGAATATGTCTCAACCGCCTCCTTCTTCAACAGCAACACACACAACCGAACCTCCTCCAGTAGGCCAAGCCTCCGGTTTCGGTGTAAAAGACAAGGGCAAAAAGATTGCTGAGGAGAGCGATGAAGATGATAAAGAGACAATTGCCGACATTCTGAAACGGCAAGGTCGAGACAAAGAGGCTGACATTAATGCTCGTGTGGCTAGAGAGGCTGAAGAAGCCGAAAGAAGCCCACGACCTTCTCGAGAGCAGGAAAACTCTTTTTCCTCCGTGGACTCTTGAGAAGCTGATTAAAGAAGCCATCGAAACAACAAGTATCTTGTGGCTAGAACCTGTGATCTCTTTAGATCGTTCTAACACTGTCGACTCGCAGTTCGACATGCCACTGACCCGAAAGGCGTTTGTTTTTCATGCCTTTTCCAACATTGCAGAGTTCCCTCATCCTCATCCACAGGTTGATCGGGACTTAGTAGAATTTTATCTGAGGGAAGCTCAACCCCAATACCAAACTTGGAGCGCTCAGAAAATTGTCAATGTTCGGGTCCTAAAGCCGTTCCGGGAAGGTAACTTCACCAACATTCGGTTCAAGGTACTACGGGGATCTTCCAAGACCGAACATGCCATCTCACTTGTAGATCTTCCCAGCCTTAATCCCCATGACTGGATTATCTTGCACAACATCCTTCTTACAAACGAAGTTGAATATGGTCCGATCATCGACCACTTTAAGAGGATGCTTGTTTGCTATGCCATGGAAGTTGCTTTGATGGGTCAGGAGATAGCGAGTGTATTCAAGAAGAAGCCTACCATATCTCCTATTAGCTCTGCCAGTGATCTCAACATGATGCAGATGGGGAAGATTGACCCATCATGTTTACCAGGAACGAAGGGCGAAAATGTCTTTTTGCCTTGGCAGACAAACATCTCTACACCACTGCCTGTTTGGAACACGTTTTAGAGATCATCCATCGATGCAAGCAGAACACAGCGGATGATGTAAAGTACTTTTATGATATGATTCAATGGTACATTCGGTTCAGACAGACTATCCTTGCCCTTATCTCACGTCTGTTTGATACAACAAAGAAGGTTCCCGCTGCTGGTCCAAGCAAGAAGAAGAAGTACTCTCGCTCCAAATTGACGCAAAGGGGGAGATTGTTGGGTTGTATATTGTGTTGCGTCTATTGGGCTCGTTAGCTAGTTCAATATATATCTCTGGTATAGGCCTGTCCATCCGTGAGTTTTGTAGGGTTGAGTATAAATAGATGCTTGCATGCATCCTAGAACGTAATGATTAGTATTGATTAGAAAAGTATTGTTCAGTAATATCATCATTCTTATTTTGTAACCCTAGAATCCTCTACAGTGGAAGTTCTTAGTTGAGCTCTGCTGAGGATCGAGTAATCTAATCATTCGACACATTTTGATTCATACTTGTGTTTTGTTTACTGTTTTACGTTCATCACTTACCTGTTACAAAGATCTAATCGATCAAAGAGTTAATTTATAACTCATCAGAGTGTTTTTCGGGATTGTACTTTGGAGATATTCGATGTGTCATATCCGATTTACTTGATTCCAATCCCTATGGGGGATGTGTGCGTGATTGTGGGGATGGACTGGTTGAGCAGATTTGACGCCATGATTGATAGTTAGAGACAATTGGTGATAATTCAAACCCCAAGTGGTGGAGAACTTACTATTTATGGCAAGTGTAACAGGATCGGTTCAGCATTTCGTTACGCTGCAAAGACTCCGCACTATCTTTAGCATGGGTTTTTGGTTTATATCGCATACGTGGTTGACACATGGGATGAGGGGACAGTTTCGGTTTCAAATGTGTCAGTACTCATGGAGTTTCCAGATGTATTTCCAGAGGATCTACCATGTGTGCCTTCTGTGAGGTAGGTAGAGTTTAGGATCGATTTGATTCCCGGTGCGGCATCGATTGCCAATGAATTGTATCGCCTCGCGCTTCCATAGATGCATGAGTTTCCCTCTCAGCTTTAGGAACTGTTAGGCAAGCAGTTTATCCGACCGAGCAGCTCACCCTAGGGAGCAACAATCATGTTTGTGATAAAGAAGGATGGGTCTCATCGTATGTGCATAGATTATTAGGATTTGAACAAATTGACAGCGAATAATTATTACACACTCCCTAGGATTAATGATCTCTTTGATCAGTTATAGGGTGCATCTTGGTTCTCCAGGATTCATTTGAGGTTGACTTACCACCATATGAGAGTCATGGAGGAGGACATGGAGAAGACAATGTTCTGAACTCGTTATGGTCAGTACAAGTTCGTGGTAATGCCTTTTGGGCATAGCAACACACCTGTAACATTCATGGATTTAATGAACCATGTATGTAGGTCAATGCTCGACCGGTTAGTTATTTTTTCATTGATGATATCCTGGTCTACTCCAAGACCAGGGAGCGGCATAAGGAGCATTTTAGAGAGTTACTTGGAGTATTGAGATATGAGAGGCTTTATGCCATGTTCTCCAAGTGTGAGTTCTAGTAACAAGAAGTCCAGTTTCTGAGACACCTCAATAAAAAATGGAATTTTGGTCGATCCATCCAAAATTGAGGCAGTAATGCAGTGGGAGGTTCTGAAGTCCCCATCTGAGATTCAGATTTTTCTATGTTTAGGGTGTTGCTATCGGAGATTTATTTATGATTTCTCCAAGATTGTTGTTCCTCTTACCCGCCTGACGAAAAAGAGTGTGGATTTCCGTTGGGAGCCTAAGCAATAGGTTGCATTTGAGAGTATAAGGAGGAAGTTAATTGAGACCTCAGTATTGACCCTTCTTGAGGGGTGTTGAGGACTTTGTAGTGTTTTGTGATGTGTCGATCACGAATTTAGGGGCGGTGCTCATGCAGCGAGGTAGAATCATAGCCTATGGATCCAGAAAGTTGAAGCCTTGTGAACTATGTATCAAACACATGATTTGGAGTTGGGGCTGTGGTTTTTGCCCTCAAGATTTGGCGGCACTATCTCTATGGGGTCCGATGTACCATCTACACAGATCATAATATTTTGAGATATCTTATGGATCAGCCAAATTGGAACATGAGGAAGCATAGATAGCTTGACATGGTCACGGATTATGATTGTGAGACTCTCTATTGTATCGGCTTGAGGAACTTAGTCGGATTCACAACACCTTCCATGTTTCCTAACTCTGGAAGTGTACGGTTGACGATTCAGCGGTGATCCCTTTGGATGACATTCAGGTTGATGAGCGCTTGAACTATGTGGAGAGACGGAGAGCGATTCTAGACAAGCAAACAAAGGTCGTGTGCAACAAGTTGTACCTTTGGTCAAGGTCCAATGGCAGTATTAGAAGGGTTATGAGTACTACACAGAGTTACTTGCAGTTGAGAACTTTAAAGACGATATCTAATTCAAGTGGGGGAGAATTAACACTCGGTCCTTCAGATAAACTTCTTTCCTCATTTAAAAACTAAGTTTTGGGATTTTGGCCATTACACAGGGCATAATGCAGCCTCCTACACAGCCCATAAGAGGGAAATTGGAGGTGAGGATTTAATAAGTTATGCAATGCGTAGCGAGCCAGAGCTCAAACCCTAATTTCGGGGTTTTAAGACCTATTTAAGGGCTTTAACTCCCTTTGGGCCTTCTATTATCAGCCTCCATTCCCTTTAAGCAGCCTCTACTCCCTTTAAGCAGCGACCTCAAAACCATAATCTCCATTTGTGAGTTTTGAGCTTTCTTGAGTGTTTTGTGTTCATCTTTTAAGGAATGATTCCATTACCGAGCACTTGGGAAGCTTCAAGCCTTGTATGTTTGGGACTTACATCTCATAAACATTCCATAGGAGGTATAAAGTTCAAAACTTGATGAATGTTTTGTTAGATCTTTTTAGTCTTTAGGTTTAAGTCCCTTTTGTCCCACATTCTTGGTTTAATTGGTTATGAGCTACTCCATGCCTTAGGAGTAACCTTATCAGATGTTTTTGTGTGCATGGAATCATAAAAATGCAATCTTGGTCCTCTCCTTCCATCCATGCATGGGATATGGAGCTTGACATTGTGTAATAACCTAGGGTTTTGAATCTGAACTCTCTTTAGCCATGCAAAGGCATAAATTTGGAGACTTTATGATTTAGAATGCTTATTAGAGTTAGATCCAAGTATTGAGTGAAAGGTCTTAAGGAAACAAGTAATTAAAGATTAAGTTGAATTTCCTAGGAGTACATAGGGCGTAACTTCCCTTACGCTGGGCGAAGAGCCAAATTTCCCCATATTTTCCATCTTAGGCTCTATGCAGGGCGTAGATCTGGTATGCTAGGCATACTCGGTCTGAATATTGAATTTTGACTTTTTGACCGTTGACCGTCGACCGTCGACCGTTGACTTTAACCAAGTTTGACTTTAGGTCATTTGGAGTAATTTGAATAGTAGATTGAGGTTGGGTCTCTGTTTATTATATAGTTGACCTGTAGAGATAGCGTTTGGAGCAATGATTAGTTCAACTATTCTTTCGGACTTTAAGGTGAGTTTTCCTTACTATACTCATGGGTTGAAGGCACCAATACCATCCCACTAGGTGTGTTATGTATCCTAGTATACATGATGATATTAAGATGTAGTGACCTATTAGGTTGGTAGATCTGTAGCATCCCAAAAATATCGAGTAAAATTTTTATTTTTAAATAAGTCAAACCATTCATTCATTAACTCAAAGATAATCAGAATAAAAGTATTATCAAAACATCAGAGTAATTCGTAAACATTCAGTGCGGAATAAATCTCCAAGGGATGCAGTGAAACCAAGTCGAGCCCTTCCTTTTGAAACAAGAAGTACCTAAAAATATTTCAAACATAAATCGTAAGCAAAAAGCTTAGTGAGGTCCCCAAAATACCACATACCATACAAACCAGTGGGCCCAACCCTGGGGTATATTCTAACCCAACATACAATCATGGGCCCAGCCCTGGGGTATGTTTCAACCCAATCCATATCAATAGGCCCATCCTTGGGGTTTATTGGAACCCAATACATATCAATGGGCCCAGCCTTGGGGTTTATCTCAACCCAAACATATAATGATCGGGCCAGCCCTAGGGTGTATTTCAACCCAATCATGCATGCAAGTGTCACAAAGAAAGTTAGCATTCTATATAACACAATCTAGTGGTCTGGCATTAGTGCCTTCGACCCACAAGTATAGTGAGAAGACTCACCTGAATTACAATGACGACTAAAACCCTGCTCAAACCCGCATCGACCGCAACCAACAGCTCTCAACACCAAAAGATGGGTGTTAAACACCTCCTTACAATCCAAGCAAGGCAAACCTTAAGTTTGCCTTCTAAAAATAGAAATTTGACAAAAGTCTACCCATACAAAAAGTCAACGGTCAACATTCACTTTGGTCAACCGTCATGTCGTGGCCATGTGGCCCTCCTATATCGAGATAGTCAGGTATTTCCCAGTCGCCCCGTCATGCCAACCTAAGACCACACAGTGGACGTTGGGTTTCCAACAATTTAATGGATTAAGTCATTTTCTTCGATTCCAAGAGCTCCAAAGCTTAAATCTGGTCCATTCTATGCTCTAAGTGAATAAATTTTCCAACTTTATCAATTAAGTGTTGGATTAATGTCTAAGTCCATAACTATAATTGGTAAGACTTGACCCGACCCGGCATGGTCCATTTGGGTTGCATGGCATCATGCACTTGGATAGACTAAATGAGAGAAATAAGACACTTATGGTTATTAATATATTATAAGTTCTAGTATATTAATAATAAGAATAATAATATTTAATCAGTATTGATCAAGAATTAATTTAGAATTAATTATGTGATCAAAAGAAGACTAATTAAATATATGGGTTGATTGTGTAAATCGTCCATACTTATATAGTGGGCTAATGCTCCATGGATTATCTAGTTGGGCTGAAACCCATATGATTCTTCATGGATGCTCCACGGTGTTTTTGTGCCCATGGATCATTGAAATGAAAGGCCATGTCAATTAGGGTTTACATGGTGTAACCCTAACTATATATGCATCTTATTCTTGACCAAAATCGGCACTAGTATCATTCTAGAGAAGGGCTAGCCGATTTCTAGTGTTTTACATTTCTCTCAAGGTTATTCCAAAAGCAATTGATGTCGTGTGAACCATTTGAGGTGTCACACTTGGAGCACTAGGCACTCAAGCTTCATGAAGACTTTCTACATCAAAGAGGTATGTATTCTATCTTGTTATATTCATTGTTTTGTATGCTAGATTAGGATAATACCTTGGAAAGTTCATATTTGCATGTATAATAGAGAAAACATAGATCCAGGGTATTTAAGGTTGCATGTACACTTAGGAGTGTTAAAATGCTCAAAACCCAACATTGGTAGGAGCCCCAGACAGCATATTTTCGAGTTTTTTGGCTGGAATTGGACTATGAACATTACCCTAAGATGTTTTTGAACTTATAAACTTGTTTTTGATGTGGTAATGTTCATACTAATCCAATTTCAAAGATAATTGTCAATAGATTCATGTTTTGTATTAGTTTAAGGTTTAGACTAATTACATGAAAAAGTTTGATTTGAATTATCTTGTTCTTATGAGTTGCTTAGATTAATAGAAAGTTATGTGAAATTGTTGTCTTCAATCCACATTAATCTAAGAGTTGATTCTAAAATGTGTTTTTTGTAACTTGCCCTCAAGTTATATGAAAAGTCACATTTAAGTTTCATAAAACTCATAAAAGTTGGAAAAGGTTACAAAAATGAAGAGTCTTGTTTCATTGAATGGTTTTATGACTCCATAACTTGTCCTCAAGTTATGGAAGTTCAAGAGTCACTTTAATAAGTAATAAAATGTGTAACCTTAATTAATTCCATAAGTTATAAAATAAAGAAAAGTTATTTCTTTTATTAGTTTAAAGTCTTCCATAACTTGTCCTCAACTTATGGAACTTGAAGAGTTTTTGGATTAAAATTACTTTAAACACATAGGTTATGGAATTAATTAGTTTTGAATACTTTCAAAACTTGCCCTCAAGTTTTGGAATTTGAAAAAGTTTTCATTTATGAATACTTTAATTCCAAGTTAGCCCTTAGAATTTTAAAAGTTAAAATTCAACCCTTATATTTTATAATATTATAAGTTAATAATATATATATATATATATATATATATATATATATATATATATGTATAAGAGTAAAGTCAGTCTTACCGTTAGTAGGCCTCATTCACGAAGCCGATCTATAAGGGGGGTATAAGGTTACTGCCTATAAAATGGCAGTTTAATGGGTGTCCACTCTCACCCACCGCTTCCTTGACCGGTGGAGGGTCGTTAGCCGAACGAGTTTGACAGGACTATAATTCTCCCTTCATTAAAAGTATTAATGATAAATACTAAGTAACTAAACCTTTTATAAATACCCAATCTTAGTTACTTAGGAAAATGTGAATAAGGTGCTAATCCATGAAATTACACTTTGCACTTTGTTTAAGTCGGTTAGTGGAGCGTGTGTGGTTAACCGGCACACTAACTCGTATTTAACAAGGTAGGCAAAGGGTAACTTAATGTTTATCAAAGTATCGATGGAGCGTGTGTGGTTAACCGGCACATCGATTGAGGGGTAAACACTTAAGGGTACCAAGTAATTTGCTTGGTTACTTCACACCTTGTTTTGTGATCCTCGGCATCCCAGTCACAAAACCTGAAGGGCACACTCGAGATTGAAACATGCCATTGAACAGTTCAATGAATCTCAAAGATCTAGGAGTTTCAAAACCAATTAAAACCTAATAATACATTTCGTTTATCTTGGTGGAAATTGGTGAATCGTCATTCACCTACCTTCAAATATTTTATAGCTTTGATTACGGCATCCCTCTTCCAAGTTATATAAGTGTTGTGTTGGGTCCTAGCCTTAATATTTCATATTGGGTGTTATATTAAGGACTTTAAATCAACTATCTTGAATATCTCCCAAAAGATGTCTGGTTTAGACATTTATGATCTTCCCAAATCTCTTGAAACAAGCTTTCCTAAATGAAGATGATGTCCCATGGAAATCATACTTCTTTCAACTCCTCTAATTATTCTTCCTAACCCACAAGTTCAAGGTCACTCAAGCCCTATTGGCAAGTCAAGGTCTAGGTCTGATCACAACTTGGAGATGTAGTCACATATTGACAAACCGGGAGAGTTGGGTGTCAAAGTCTTGAGAAAGTTGGTGGCTCAATCACTTTCTAAGTCACATAGTGAGATTTCTTTGGAACTCCTATGAAACAGACTATGACAAGACCCTTAATGATCTTATCCATTTGCTAAGATCAACTTCCTGAAACTTTATGGACATTGACATTAATGACATTGGATATCCAGTAAAGCTCTCTCTTCCCAATAGAAAGGGATCGGCCATAGTCAACTCGGTTGACCAAATGCTAAAGAGAAAGGCTAAGTCTGTGATAGTCACATGTTCCATTACCAAAGTGTCCATATGTTAAGTTGCCATAGGAATGGGCATTGGTTGCAAAGCTGCGAAATTTATCTAAGGATGTTAAAGTCATTAAGTTTGACTCTACTTCAGGTAAATTCCGCTATCTAACTCTGCTAAGTTTCTATTCTGAGATTCTTGATACATGATGTGATTGGGTCACATGTTGATGTTTTAAGAATCAAAGAGAACTGAAGAAACTTAAAGAAAGAATATGCTGAATCTGATCGCGTAGATGGATTTCTATCGCATAGTTTGAAGATCGGATTCTTGAGCTACTTCTTAGGAGTTATGAGATATTGCTTAGGAATAGATAACAACAAGTTTTCATATGGATTGTAAGGATAATTTTTTCCATGAAGTTTTAAAATAAAAGGAAATTCTTGATTTTATTTATTTTATGTATACTTACAATGGCATCCGTGAAAATTTTTGTTGCTTATAAGATCCCATTAATAGCAAGAGT
Source organism: Lactuca serriola (assembly GCF_051521515.1). Lineage (NCBI taxonomy): Eukaryota > Viridiplantae > Streptophyta > Magnoliopsida > Asterales > Asteraceae > Lactuca > Lactuca serriola. The sequence goes on along the minus strand of NC_136413.1, from coordinate 92,163,290 downwards.
GGAAATATGAAATTGATTCTTTCATTTGCGGTAATGTCTAAATTTACCAAATAAGAAAAGATTATCATCACCCAAGGTTCAATTGGACCGAAACTTGGAATCATGTAAGTTGTATAGCATGATGAATGAGAACTTTCGAGCATTGGAAAAATTAAGACTAACTACTTGTTCACATGGATGTGTGAGTCAAGTAATGGACTAAGGGATCGAGTACACATTCTTGTGCACTGATCAAGTACACCACAAAAGATCGATAAGACTATTCATCATGATTTACTTAAGTTCAGTAAATATGGTTATACTTACAAGTTTAAGTATAATTCTGAAACATTGTAAAAGGTTCCAATGTATGGCAGAGCGAATAAGAAGAATCAAATTAGGCAAAAGGATAAAAGTTTCTCAAATCTGAAAAGATGGGAGTGTACTTTAGTACCATGTTATATGATCATCTTAATGATTAAGAGACCTTATCACAATTCATCCTCTAAGTGGATTCTAATAGTTAAGAAGAGGAGTTACGAATTGTTGAAGTGGTTAAGTCAAGAAGATGATTCATACTTCGTTCCAAAAACAATTCTTAGAGTTATACTCTAAAATTGTGACTTCAGTGACATGTCTTAAAGAAGGTTTAAAACACTTGTCAAATGTAAGAGTAAAAGTGTCCTACTCTTGTACATTTAAAACTGGTAAGTTGTGATGTTTTGGATAAAACAAAGACCAACTAAGGCCAATTGTGTGAAGTGTTTGTCTTGATTAGAATCCACACTATCTCTTGAATATTTGAAAAGAGCATCTTATATGTCAAGAGGACAGTAGGAGTCTTAAAGGTCTTGAAAGTCTCAAGAACTAATCAAGAATAAAACCTGAAGTTATACACTAGCACACGACTTGAGGTTTATAACCTATCGTGTTGACATATTTTGTGCCCATTCCAATTAAAGTTGGCTTTTCATATGAGTTCTTAGAGTTCTCAATTCGTTGCACAACAACTTGGAAGCAATGACAAGCCCTTGAGCTGCAAGATGGCAAGAAATTAAGATTGAGTTCAGTCCATATGAGTTTGGAGTTTTCATTATCCTTGTCTTGTGACTATGGTTTTGACAATTCGCATGGATAAGAACACATACACCATTAAATATAAGGGTCATAAGGTTTCTCTCCGATTCCTGAAAATGATGGTGAGGAAACACTTCCACCAAGTAGATTTGAAGTAGATAACAATAGTGATATTTGCATTCTCAAAAGTCGTTAGTGGAGCTGTGTGGTTAACCGGCACACTAACATGGACTTGTGAGAAGTGGCAAAAAGGTCTAAACAATTGAGACTATGATAACGGCATCCCTTTTTCATAGTTCTAAACTTGTTTAGACACACCTGTGAGCTATCTAAAAGAGGTGTATGATCTTGATAAAGTTTTATCAAAACAATCTAGTATCAGAAATTTGAACTTTGGTAAGAAAGTCAGCTAATTTCTGAGTACATGTCAAAGCTAGTGGGAGCATAAGTGTTATGCTAATAATCATCATGTTAGTGGAAGCATGATAATTATTATAAAGGTTGCAAGTTAGCAATGTTAATTACAGAAAACAAAAGCTTCAACTGGGAAAGAGTTGTTTTGCTATAATTAAGGGAGAGGAAATTATACTTCATCTCAAATCTAAAAGCTTAGATTGAGGTTTTAATCATTTAGTCAAGGATATATATATATATATATATATATATATATATATATATATATATATATATATGAATTTCATGTTGGAATGGCTCAACATAAGGAAATTCTATATATTGGTCCATTATTTGCGTTCTAAAATTCGATTATGATTATGGCATCCCTTTTCATAATCTGAATTATGAGAACTTGGCAAATAGAAATGGAAATGTTATAGCAAAAGACTGGTTTAGTCTTTATGTGAGACATCATGAATCGTGTCTCATATGCTTCGGATATAGGATCGATTACATGTGCTATATTCATCCTTTCTAAAATTTTCCAAATGCCTGAGGCATTAAGAAGGGAAAAGGTCTAGAATTGGATATGACTAAAAGGATTAAACAATTGTCAAGGACAATCTATGGTTTACCAAAGATTGGTTGCTCAAGGACAGTTGGAAGTATAGTGATGTCGCACCCCAAAACCGACAACGGCGGAATACGTTCTGGGGTGGAGGACGTCATGTACAGTATCATAACAATTGCATAATAGTAAAAACAAGCGACAACAACCATTTAATTAATATAGTGATTATAATTACAAACGTGTTCTGCACAGTTAATAGACACCAAAAGTATAAACAAAAATAAAAGATGAATCTTGCATATGCTCCATCTTCTCAAAAGCTGGACCAGTACCTGTCTATCTTTGACCTGAAGATACAAGTTATTTTGAAAACGAGTATCAACATAAAGCTGGTGAGTTCATAAGAATTTAGTGTCGTTGCTTGTATAAAAGTAGTTATAATCATGTAATATAAAAGATGTAATTAATGTTTAAGAATAGTAGAAAATCCTATATTTTCCAGAATTGAGCATTTGTAAGTAAAATCCTCCGAGTGTGTAAAAGTATTTCCATTTAAACTTTCAATTATAAAAATAAGGTAATAAATTTCATTCAAGTAACGTAAGTAAAGAATAGTATTGCCGGTTGGCTGTAGTAGTGTTGATAACTTCAATTAGTAATATATGTTTATTTATTTCGGGAAGTTAGCTTAGACTTTAAGTCTTAGTGTTGTTAATTTGGATATGGATTTGATCTCTCATGTAACCAAACTGAATGATAATAGAGGGTCTGATGACCTTCCCGGTCATACGTAGTGTAGCGATGTAGTCCCAACCCTGGGCCAAGTCGGCTCGGAATGTAGTTAACAATCGGGATGTAATAGTATTCGTCCTGTATAGATCTATACATGTAGTGTTTCTTTCCTTTCGGGAAGCTCTGGTTACATGGTATTTGCGCAGTAGAGTGCCATATAGAGGGATAGTGTGTTATATTCTGGATTAGTGTATTCTCTGGTATTATAGTATAGTAACTTTTAGTATAGTATATAGAGTGTTCTCCTTAACGTGCATTAACTCGTAGTAGTAGTATTTATAGTGGGTATCATAGTAATAGAGGTAACGAGCAGCAGTCTTAACTATACCTATTATAGTTAAATAGTGTGCGGGATTGCAAGCCTTTGATCTACAAAGGTATTGAATAAGATGAAGACTTTCATATCTAACACAAATATATAGGATATATAACTAAGAATTCAACGACAGTCGAACGGATAACAGTATACCCTAAGACCACAATCAAACAAGAACAGGAAATAAGGCAACTTATCGGTCCTAAGTCCTTCAAGTCTTACTTATATAAATATATTGGTGTAGATATAGTTTAAAAGAAAAGTAATTTAAAAGCAGTTTGAGAATAAAAGTATAGAAAATCCTTTTTGGTTGCAAGTTATGAATCACATATGATTTGATACTAAAACTTGTTGCATTTAACCTGTATCCCCCCCCCCTAAAACATGTAAAAACATTTGAAAAGGTTGATTAAGGGGTATGAACTCACCTGCATCGAGTTTAGTGTGTGAAGTTGTCGGGTAGAGTGCTAGACGCCAAATGAGAATATGAACACTCACACGGATCCTATGAAACACGTAGTGACATATAATGGTGTCTAATTAGTTATCTAATCACTAAATAAGTAAGTAATTACACCTTAATGCATGAAAACACTTTGTTTTAAATGCTAGAAGGCTATTAGGTTGCAAGGAACTAGTGTAAAGCCTCACTATGGAGTTTACTCCTCGAATACTCACCTTAGGTGAGTTTACGGTTGAGGGACCAATTCCCCAATGAGTTTACAGCCGTAAACTCAAGGGAGGAGTATATTTGTGTGCCTTAAGGTTTCTTGTATCACTAGGAAGGGTTCTAGGTTCAAATCCAAGGCTTGAGGGGTGTTTAGGGTTCAAATGGGGCACTCCCTTGGAGTTTGCGGTCTTTGGACCACTCCTTCGGAGTTTACGGTCGTAAACAATATGGTTTACAGCCATAAACCCTTTAGCACATCATTCACTTCGTGTTTTGTGGTCCTAAGCTCAAACATACAAGTCTCTAGCCCAAAAATCATGTTAAGGAAGGAGTTAGGGGCACCAAAACACCATTTAAGGTGTTTACGGTTTTGGTGTTTACGGTTCATGAATATTCATGGACCGTAAACCCATGTTTACCCTCCTAAAGGCCCGATTTTTGGTTTCTAACTTCATGCGTGTATGTTTCTAAGTCATGGACGAGTATTAGAAGAGTTTTGGAGGGATTTTGGGCTTCAAAAACCCTCTTAAGGGTGTTTAGGGTTTTGGGAGGTATTCCCAAACCGTAAACTCGAGTTTTTAAGGTTTTTGAGTGATTAAATCTTGAGTTTGTATGAATGCAAAGCTAGACAACAAGTTAGGGAGTATTACCTACGATTTGGAGCTTGAATGAGGTGATTCTTGAACAAACCCACTTGTAGGGAGAGAAAGTAGAGAGAGAGTGACTAGAGTGGTAAAAAGCTCCATCTAGTGCCCACTCACCCTTTATATAGGGGTTGGGTTTGTGGCTAGGTGGGAATCTACCCAATACTGACGCTAAACGGGGTTTAAAATTTTTACCCAATTAAATGGTCGTAATTAAAAACTTTTTCCAACCAAACGGGAGGGCAATTCACGTGTTTTTATTTATTTCATTACGAAAATAATAAAATAAAATAAAATAAAATAAAACACTTATTTATTTGTCCACCCCCAATATTAACAGAATCTTAATAAAAATAGAATATTCTATTAACGGAAACGGGTTACAACAACGGAATAAATTTCGGGTTGTCACATCATCCCCCAGTTAGAGGAAATTTTGTCCCGAAATTTAGAATTCAAGCAGCTAAGTTATTACAACACAACTAAGCAAAGAGATGAGGATATTTAAGTTTCATTTGATCCTCGTGCTCCCAAGTGAACTTCGGTCCTCGTTTAGCGTTCCAAAGAACCTTCACAATTGGGATGCGGCTCAGTTTCGTACTTTTGACCTCTCGGTCCACGATCTCCGCAGGTCCTTCCACAAAGTTGAGGCCCTCATTGACCTTGATCTCATCGAGTGGGATTACGAGAGTCTCGTCGGGTAGGCATTTCTTCTGGTTAGAGACATGGAAGGTAGGATGTATGCTACTGAGCTCGCGGGGTAGGTTGAGTTTGTAAGCTACAGGGCCGATCCTGGCGAGAAACTCGAAAGGCTCTATGTACCTTGGGTTCAGCTTTCCACGCTTTCCAAAGCGTATCGTGCCCTTCCAGGGTGAGACTTTCAAAAGGACTCGGTCTCCCACCTGGAAATCCAAAGGTTTTCTTCGTTTGTCTGCGTAGCTTTTCTGTCGATCCCTAGCGGCTTTTAATCATTTGCGAATCTGTACAATCTTCTCGTTCGTTTATCGAATGATCTCCAGACCCGTGAGATCACTATCAAGAACTCGTCCCTTAGCTAACTGAGCGTCACCCACCTCAACCCAGCACAGAGGAGATTTGCACTTCCGGCCGTAGAAGGCTTCGAACGGGGCTGCCTTGATGCTCGTGTTATAACTGTTATTGTAAGAAAATTCTACAAGGGGTAAGTAGGTATCCCATGCCTTACCAAAGTCGATCACACAAGCTCGCAGCATGCCCTCCAGGGTTTGGACGGTCCTCTCACTTTGCCCGTCGGTCTGCGGATGGTAGGTTGTACTCATGTCCAACCTCGTCCCTAAGGTGCTTTGTAGCGATTGCCAAAATCTCGAAGTGAACCTACTATCTCTATTGGAGATAATAGATATACGGACACCGTACAGCCGTACGATCTCCTTAATATATGTTCTTGTGAGTTTCTCCATTTTGTCTATCTCTTTGATGGGTAGGAAGTGTGCGGACTTGGTCAATCTGTCGACAACGACCCATATGGTATCAAGCCCACCTGTTGTCTTAGGTAGCTTGGTTATGAAATCCATAGTGATCCGCTCCCACTTCCACTTCGGTATCTCCGGTTGCTGGAGAAGACCTGATGGCTTCTGGTATTCGACCTTGACCTTCGCGCAAGTAAGGCATTTACTCACGAAGGTAGCAATCTCTGTGTAACATCCCAAAAATACGAGCCAAAAATTTCTTTTTTTAAAAACATGTACTTAGCAAAACGTTAGAAATAAAACGTTCAACAATCATATCGTTTCACAAAAGATGTTGCATGTCTGGAAAACATTGTTATAAAACATAAAAGTGTCAGAGTACAAATCCCCAGGTGACATCATAATGCGGAATATAAGGCATGTGTGTGATGTACCGCTACCGCGCCAGCTCCTTCCCCTTCGAAGAAGAGGTACCTGAAACCAAAACTGAAAATTGTAAGCACAAAGCTTAGTGAGTCCCCCCATAATACCTCATACCATACAAACATACAATGAACAGCTAGGAGATACGGGCGTCGCCTACACTCATGAAGATACGGGCCTCGCCCACACTCCGCTAGCTGGGAGATAGGGGCCTCACCCACACTCCACTATCTGGGAGATACGGGCCTCGCCCACACCCCACTCTCAGAGAGATACAGGCCTCGCCCACACTCAGCTGCTAACCCATAATATACAAGTATCACACAGACAACAAGTATAGATAACTCTATCATACTAGCATATATCATAATCAACTCAACCAAGAGATACGGGCTCGACCCACACTCTAATACTAACATCTCCTCTATATGGGCCGGCCTTGGTGCGTTAGACCCGTTACTACTGGAAGGATACTCACCTCAAAGTAACTGTTGATCTGTGTGGGAACTGACTGTCTGTTGCTGCTGCCGCTCCGAAAATCCTTCGGCTATAATTCCCACAAAACCCTAAGTCAAATACTGCTAACCGACATTAGGGTAAAATGACCATTTACCCTTAACAAATCAAGATTCAAGTCAAAGTCAATTGTTAGATGGCCCGACTCGCCGAGTTGACTTGTCAACTCGCCGAGTCCCTATCTCTTTGTCCGACCCTAAACCCGTCCCTACTCGTCGAGTTAAGCATTGACTCGATGAGTTCTCCTTCTAAACCAAAGGCCAATAGTCCTTCATCCTACTCGCCGAGTTGTATGAACAACTCGCCGAGTTCGTCTTCATCCGAAGAACACTCTCAACTGTGACTCGCCGAGTTGTTCTTGAGGCAAGAAGGTTGCCTTGAACGCGCAGAGTCATGGCACTGACTCGCCGAGTTACTTCACGAGTGAGTCTAGCTTCCGACTCGCTGAGTCCTATCCCACGACTCACCACTCCATCCCCACAAGCACGAAAGGGGGAAACTTGGGGACTCGTGACTCGACTCGCCGAGTCAGCCACATGCAAATACTATACACGCGATTCTGCTTGAATCCAACTTGTGATATTCATAGATCTGGGTTCCTAGGGCATGAATAACACGTAAAGTTTCCAACTTTACGTGTAAATAATCACTAATGAAGGTTTTAGGGTTCAAAATGCACCAAAAGGGTAGATCTAGGGTTTTCATGCAATATGGCTCCATAAAGGCAGTAGATCTAAGCTGCTGGAGCTCAATCCAACCTAGATCTAGAGGCTAACAACTTATTACAAACCATAAGGCATAATCAAGCTTGAGGAAAACTCAAGAAGGACTTCCATGGAGCTAAAAGGGACTATAAGCATGAAAACAGAGGGAAATCGAGTTATACCTCAAGGAAAACACTAAGATAGCTCAAAGATGCCTCGTCTTCTCCTCTTCTTCTTGATCCACTCTCCTTCCCTCTCCAAATCTTCAAGAAAACACACTAAAATGCTTCAAACTCACAATGAACAAGACTTGAACGAAGAATAGAGCTCTGAGGGTGAAGGGGCGAGCTTGGGGACGGATAAGAGGGTTTAAATAGGGTGCAAACCCTTGAAATTTAGGGTTTCATCAGACAGCGGAGACTCGCCGAGTACAGAATATGGACTCACCGAGTCGCAAACTTAAACGTGTTTCGGGTCCCGTCTCTACTCGGCGAGTCGGACCTACAACTCGCCGAGTCCAGGGCTAAAAATGGAAAACACTAAGATAAATTTTACGTACCAGGAACCAGGTGCTACAAATCTCCCCCACTTATTTTAGACTTCGTCCTCGAAGTCTGTTGCTCGATCCTGAAACAGCTCGGGGTAATGCTCCATCATTTCTTCCACCGGCTCCCAAGTCCACTCGGACCCCCTGCGGTGCTGCCACTGCACCTTCACTAACTCCACCCTCTTGTTCCTTAGATCCTTCGACTCCCGGTCGAGGATTGCGACTGGGCGCTCAATGTAATTCAGGCTGTCATCCACCTGTATATCCTCTAACAGAACCACCACTGAATCATCCACGAGACACTTCCGCAGCTGGGAGACATGTAAGGTGTTGTGGATCTGGCTGAGCTCGGCTGGCAGATCCAGCCTATATGCCACCTTGCCCATCCGGGCTACAACCCTGAACGGTCCTATGTACCTCGGGCCCAACTTGCCCTGCTTCCTGAATCGAATGACGCCTTTCCAAGGCGACACTTTCAGGAGAACCATATCCCCGACCTGGAACTCCAGGTCTGATCGACACTTGTCGGCATAACTTTTCTGCCGACTCTGCGCACACTGAAGCCTGCTCCGAACCTGCTGGATCCTCTCGGTCGTCTTGAGCACCAACTCGATGCTCCCCATGACCCTCTGGCCAACTTCACCCCAACATATTGGGGTCCTGCACCTCCGACCGTACAACATCTCGAATGGAGGACGGTCAATACTCGCATGGTAGCTGTTGTTGTATGAGAACTCAACCAAGGGAAGATAGGTATCCCAGGTACCACTGAAGTCTAGCACGCATGCCCGCAACATATCCTCAAAAGTCTGGATGGTCCGCTCACTCTGACCATCCGTCTGCGAGTGAAAGGCAGTGCTAAAGTGCAGACGAGTGCCCAACTCATCATGAAACTTCTTCCAAAACCTGGAAGTGAACTGCACATCTCGATCTGATATCACTGACACTGGCACCCCGTGCCGCGCCACTATCTCCCTGATGTAGATATCAGCCAACTTTTCGGCCGAGATACTTTCCTGAATCGGAATAAAATGGGCGCTCTTGGTCAATTGATCCATGATGACCCAAATCGAATCCACTCCTCGCGCCGTCTGGGGAAGCTTTGTGATAAAATCCATCGTAATATCCTCCCATTTCCACAACGGGATGTCCAACGGCTGCATCTTGCCGTGCGGTCTCTGATGCTCGGCCTTGACCTTCCTGCAGGTCAAACACCGCTCGACGTACCACGCCACATCCCGCATCATGCAGGGCCACCAATAGTCTAGACGAAGATCCCTATACATCTTCGTCGCCCCTGGATGAATGGAGAATCGGGATTTGTGTGCCTCCCCCATCAAGATCTGGCGCACGCCTCCATGATACGGCACCTACACCCTACGGTGTAGTGTCAATAACCCCCGGCTATCATAATCGAAGGAGGTGACTTGACCCACTATTCGCTCACTCTTCCGATGTTCCTCCTTCATAGCCTCCTGTTGAGCCTCCCGAATCTGCTCCAACAGGGGAGTCACCACAGTCATCCTCATGCAAATATCTCTGATCGGCGCCACCTTGCGGCTAAGCGCATCGGCCACCACATTGGCTTTCCCCGGGTGATAAAGGATCTCGCAATCATAATCCTTCACCACGTCCAACCACGGATGCTGCCTCATGTTCAGATTCGGCTGATCCATGAGGTACCTCAAACTCTTGGGGTACGTGTAAATGGTACATCGAACCCCGTAGAGGTAATGCCGCCAAATCTTGAGGGCGAAAACCACCGCTCCCAACTCTAAATCATGTGTCGGATAGTTCACCTCGTGAGGCTTTAGTTGCCTCGAGGCATAAGCAATGACATGCCCCCTCTGCATCAATACTGTGCCTAAGCTTGAGATCGACGCATCACAGTATACCACAAAATCCTCTACGCCCTCGAGCAGTGCTAAGATTGGCGCCTCACACAATCTCTGCCTCAGAATCTCGAACGCTGCCTGCTGCTTAGGCACCCATCGAAAAACCACGGCTTTCCTAGTCAACCGTGTAAGGGGTACGGCTATCTTGGAGAAATCCTGAATGAATCTCCGATAGTAGCCTGCTAATCCTAGGAAACTCCGAATCTCGGATGGAGACTTCGGAACCTCCCACCTCATCACGGCCTCCAGCTTGGCCAGGTCTACTGAAATCCCGTTCTGGTTGACGAGGTGCCCAAGAAACTGCACCTCGCGCAACCAAAACTCACATTTGGAGAACTTGGCGTACAAGCTCTCCCTCCTCAAGGTCTCCAAAACCTCTCTCAGATGCTCCTCGTGCTCCTCATGCGTCTTGGAATAAACCAAGATGTCGTCTATGAAAACAATCACAGACCGATCCAACATCGGTCTACACACGCGGTTCATGAGGTCCATGAACGCGGCAGGAGCATTGGTGAGCCCAAACGGCATCACCACGAACTCATAATGGCCATAACGCGTCCGAAATGCGGTCTTCTGTACGTCCTCCTCCCTGACCCTCATCTGGTGATAACTGGAACGCAAATCGATCTTGGAGAACCAAGATGCTCCCTTCCACTGATCAAAGAGGTCATCAATCCTCGGGAGTGGGTAACGGTTCTTCACCGTTACCTTATTCAGCTCCCGGTAATCTATACACATCCGGTGCGACCCGTCCTTCTTCTTCACAAACAGGATCGGGGCTCCCCAGGGTGAACTGCTCGGACGAATAAACCCCTTGTCTAATAGCTCCTGCATCTGCGTAGACAACTCTTGCATCTCGGGAGGAGCCAACCGATAGGGTGCCTTGGCTATTGGAGCTGCACCAGGAACTAGGTCGATTCTGAACTCCACCTGACGCTCCGGAGGTATTCCAGGAAGCTCCTCCGGGAACAGATCAGCGTAGTCTTGCACCACTGGAACCTTGCTCACCGTCGCCTTACCCGTCTCCCGGGTATCCATAACATACGCGACGTATCCCGCGCAACCCTGCTAAAGGTAGCGCCAAGCTCTCGCTGCTGAACATACTATAGGTCCACGCTGTGGCCTCTCGCCGTGGATCACCAACTCTCCCCCGCTTGGGGTCCTGACCCGCACTAGCTGATGTGCGCAATCTATCACCGCCCCATTAGGGCTCAACCAATCCATGCCTATAATCACCTTGTTCCCCCGCAAAGGGATGGGAACCAAATCCACCAAATAGCGCTCCTCAAATAACCTTAGGACACAATCCCTGAATATTGCTGACGCTCGCACCGATCGATCAACGGCAATCTCTACCTCTAAAGGGCAATCCAACATGCCCGAAGACTCCGTAAACCTCTTGCTAAGCGCAAGGGAAACAAATGATCGGGTGGCACCCGAGTCAAACAACACCTGGATAGGAATATCGTTCACATGGAACGATCCTAATGCATATACACAAAGCACATATCAATATCATAACATCATAAAAATAAAGTAGAGGTAAAGAATCATACCCGTCACCACATCGGGTGTCACGCGTGCCTCCTCTGCCGTCAGCTGAAACGCCCGGCTCCTCACCACTGGAGCCTCTGCCTTGCCCTGTCGGCCATCTGTAATCCGCAGGGTAGCTGGAGCTGGTGCCTTAACCGGCGCTGATGCTGTCAACTGGGGGTAATTGGCCTTCTTGTGGCCCCTCTAGTTGTAGTGGAAACACAGCAACTCAGATGTCTAAACAACCGAGACAGGAGCAGTACAATCCCTGCTAAAATGCCCCGCCTTGCCGCACTTGTAGCAGCCTGATGATCTCAACCTACATGCGACCTGCCGCATTTCCCGCAGTGGCCCGGCCCTCCTTGGCCTTTCGGCCTCCCATCTGATCCTTTGGGCTTCTTCCCCGAAGCCCCAGCCACCTGCCCCGCCTCTACCTTCCTCTTTCGAATGTGCTCTAAATCAATCTCCCTTTCCCTCACCCTGGCAATCATGGATACAGGGTAGGGCAAGCTGAAAAGCTAACATGCTCCCGGATGTCAGCCCGTAGCATGTCATGATAATGGGTCCTCCTCATATCCTCATCTCCCGCATACTGGGGCACCAGCAATGCCCTCTCCCAGAACTTGGTGTTGATCTCCGCCATAGTCTCCGTCGTCTGTCGCATGTCCAAGAACTCCCTGGCCAGTTGCTGAAGCTCGACAGCCGGCGCGAACTCCGCCCTGAACCTGGTCACGAAGTCCGACCAAGTCATAGCCTTGACAGCCGAGGCTCCCAACGAGTCCCCCACGGACTCCCACCAATCCCTAGCTCGATCTCGTAAACACCCTGCTGCGAACCTCACCTTCGACCCCTCAGGACAGAAGCTAATCATCTATGCAGACTCAATGTCTGTAATCCATTGTCTGGCAGCTATGGGGTCCTTCGCCCCATGAAAATACGGCGCACCACTGCCCCGAAATTCCTTGAGGGACAGCGTACGAGATCCCGACTGGCTAGATGCCATGTCGCTACTGAATGCCCGGAGGCGATCCTCCATCAACTCCACTATCCCTTCCTTGATCGACCCGAAGATAATGGGGGTCGACTCAAGGATGCCTCTGGTGATCTCTGACGCGATGAACTCACGTAGCCCCTCATCTACTGGCTCGGAACCTGATCCCGAACCCGATCCCTCTCCTGTACTGCCAACTGCTGGCCTCGAGCGTAGTACCACCATTCTGAAACACAAAGGAAATAACAACTGTTAGCGATACTGATACCTCTGGAGGGATCACACCTACTGCAAGTTCCCTGGTCTTATCCTGGCCTTCCTCGATTCGGGTACGGATCCTCTGCTTTCAGTAGTACGGGCCCATACTACCTTCCACATCTATCTGTACCTTCTCCAAGGACTGCCTTGACTCCACCAAGTCCCTTTCACTACCGCTGATCTTTGCCACTCTTATCCTAGGCTTACCCTAGGAAACCTCTAACTCCACCCAACACAGTCCTCAGCTGCGGAAGGTCTCTTGGTGATGCCAATTAGCTATTACCTGAATACAATCACATGTGACGAGGCTCGGATAATCCTTCGAGTAAGGGACTCATCCCTACAACGGTTAGGACTCAAACAAGAGCTACGCAATAGGGTCAAATCCCACACTCTAAGATTATTCAACCCTAATCACATGTGACCTTAACGTATTCACCTAACAGCTAACTCTCATCATTCAAGGCCCACATAGCACAAAGCAAACAACATTTGGACAAAAGGAAACAATCTCAAGTAACTCTATCCTCGTAGAGAAAAATTGAGCTAGCATACAATGCTAAACTAGTACTATCAGGCATAACCTAAACAGGCTATCCTACTGCTGTCTACTCAGTTCTAGCATGCAACTTTTCATACACCGAAGCACATAAAGCAGGCACATAAGGCATCACTCCTAGATCCTTAGTCCTATTCTAGCATGTTGTTCTACTAAAACTGATAAACATAACATAAGCTTGTATGGGTACTTTGGGGAATACTTACTTGAGCTCGGCCGGTTGCGCACATCACACACTTTGTTCTTTATTAAAACCCTTTACTTAGCCTTTTAGAAAACATTTTATTTTTTTTCCATAACCTTTTAATCCCTCGATTTGAGTTCAAACACCCCCGAAGGTGTGTCCGAATCCCTCAAACCAGGGCTCTGATACCAACTTGTAACATCCCAAAAATACGAGCCAAAAATTTCTTTTTTTAAAAAAAAAAACATGTACTTAGCAAAACGTTAGAAATAAAACGTTCAACAATCATATCGTTTCACAAAAGATGTTGCAAGTCTGGAAAACATTGTTATAAAACATAAAAGTGTCAGAGTACAAATCCCCATGTGACATCATAATGCGGAATATAAGGCATGTGTGTGATGTACCGCTACTGCGCCAGCTCCTTCCCCTTCGAAGAAGAGGTACCTAAAACCAAAACTGAAAACTGTAAGCACGAAGCTTAGTGAGTCCCCCCATAATACCTCATACCATACAAACATACAATAAACAGCTAGGAGATACGGGCCTCACCCACACTCATGAAGATACGTGCCTCGCCCACACTCCGCTAGCTGGGAGATACGGGCCTCGCCCACACTCCACTATCTGGGAGATACGGGCCTCGCCCACACCCCACTCTCAAAGAGATACGGGCCTCGCCCACACTCAGCTGCTAACCCATAATATACAAGTATCACACAGACAACACGTATAGACAACTCTATCATACTAGCATATATCATAATCAACTCAACCAAGAGATACGGGCTCGGCCCACACTCTAATACTAACATCTCGTCTATACTGGGCCAGCCTTGGTGCCTTAGTCCCATTACTACTGGAAGGATACTCACCTCAAAGTAACTGCTGATCTATGTGGGAACTGACTGTCTGCTGCTGCTGCCGCTCCGGAAATCCTCCGGCTATAATTCCCACAAAACCCTAAGTTAAATACTGGTAACCGACCTCTGGGTAAAATGACCATTTACCCTTAACAAATCAAGAGTCAAGTCAAATTCAACTGTCAGTTACTTCACGAGTGAGTCTAGTCATGGCAAGAAGGTTGTCCTTAAGGCAAGAAGGTTGCCTTGAACGCACCGAGTCATGGCACTGACTCGCCGAGTTACTTCACGAGTAAGTCTAGCTTCCGACTCGCTGAGTCCTATCCCACGACTCACCACTCCATCCCCACAAGCACGAAAGGGGGAAACTTGGGGACTCGTGACTCGACTCGCCGAGTCAGCCACATGCAAATACTATACACGCGATTCTGCTTGAATCCAACTTGTGATATTCATAGATCTGGGTTCTTAGGGCATGAATAACACGTAAAGTTTCCAACTTTACGTGTAAATAATCACTAATGAAGGTTTTAGGGTTCAAAATGCACCAAAAGGGTAGATCTAGGGTTTTCATGCAATATGGCTCCATAAAGGCAGTAGATCTAAGCTGCTGGAGCTCAATCCCACCTAGATCTAGAGGCTAACAACTTATTACAAACCATAAGGCATAATCAAGCTTGAGGAAAACTCAAGAAGGACTTCCATGGAGCTAAAAGGGACTATAAGCATGAAAACAGAGGGAAATCGAGTTATACCTCAAGGAAAACACTGAGATAGCTCAAAGATGCCTGGTCTTCTCCTCTTCTTCTTGATCCACTCTCCTTCCCTCTCCAAATCTTCAAGAAAACACCCTAAAATGCTTCAAACTCACAATGAACAAGGCTTGAGCGAAGAATAGAGCTTTGAGGGTGAAGGGGGCGAGCTTGGGGGCGGATAAGAGGGTTTAAATAGGGTGCAAACCCTTGAAATTTAGGGTTTCATCAGACAGCGGAGACTCGCTGAGTCCAGAATATGGACTCGCCAAGTCACCAACTTAAACGTGTTCCGGGTCCCGTCTCTACTCTGCGAGTCAAACCAACAACTCGCCAAGTCCAGTGCTAAAAATGGAAAACACTAAGATAAATTTTACGTACCAGGAACCAAGTGCTACACTCTGCTTTCATGTTAGGCCACTAGTATAACTTTTTGAGATCCAGATACATTTTATCTGAACCTGGGTGAACGGAATATCGAGTGTTGTGTGATTCCTTCATGACCAAGTCTCTGAAACCACCGTGACGCGGTGTCTAGATTCGGTCCATGAGATATAAGGCTCCATCACCCTTGACCTCCAAGTTCTTATCCATTCCTCGTAAGTATTCTCCCGCCACGTTCTCAGGCTTCAAAGCTTCGAGCTGAGCCTCCTTAATCTGTGCGGATAGATGCGAATGGATAGTCATTGTTAACGACTTGAGTCTTCGACCAGAATACTCTTTTCTACTTAGGGCGTCTGCTACTACATTGGCTTTTCCCGGGTGATAACGAATCTCGCAGTCGTAATCATTTAGTAGCTCGACCCACCGTCGTTGTCTCATATTGAGCTCCTTCTGGTTGAGTATGTGTTGGAGGCTTTTGTGGTCAGTGTATATCGTGCTCTTCGTTCCATACAAGTAATGTCTCTAGATCTTTAGAGCGAATACGACCACTCCTAACTCAAGCTCGTGCGTGTTGTAGTTAATCTCATGTGTCTTCAGTTGTCTCGAGGCATAGGCGATGACCTTACCTCGTTGCATCAGGACACAACCGATCCCCTGATTCGACGCATCGCAGTACACCACGAAATCTTCTGTCCCTTCGGGAAGGGATAATACCGGTGCGGTGCATAGGGCTCGCTTCAGGGTTTGGAATGCCTTCTCCTATTTCTCTTCCCAATCAAATGTCACGCCTTTCTGAGTCAATGTGGTGAGAGGCTTCGCAATCCGAGAGAAGTTCTGAATGAATCTGCGGTAGTAGCCAGCGAGACCTAGAAATTGACGAATTTATATAGGCGTCTTCGGTGCTGACCAGTTCTCAATAGCTTTAATCTTGGATGTGTCCACGTGGATTCCTTCCTCACTAACCACGTGTCCTAAGAATTCGACTCTTCGGATCCAGAATTCGCACTTAGAGAACTTCGCGTATAACTTCTCCGATCGTAGGGTTTCTAGGACTCGTCGTAGATGATCGCTATGTTCTTCCTCATTCCGAGAGTAGACAAGTATGTCATCAATAAAGATGATGACGAACTTATCTAAGTAAGGACGACACACCTGATTCATCAAGTCCATGAATACTGCGGGTGCATTGGTCAGTCCGAAGGGCATCACTACAAACTCATAGTGTCTGTAACGAGTTCAGAAGGCTATTTTCGGAACATCCTCCTCAAGCACTCGTAACTGGTGATACCCGGACCTAAGATCAATCTTGGAAAAGTAACTCACCCCTTGCAGTTGGTCGAATAGGTCGTCTATACGGGGAAGAGGGTAGCGATTTTTGGCCGTGAGTTTGTTGAGCTCCCTATAATCGATGCATATACGGAACAATCCGTCCTTCTTCTTCACGAACAAGACCGGAGCTCCCCAGGGTGAGAAGCTCGGTCTTATAAATCCCTTGCTAAGCAGCTCGTTAAGTTGACCAGACAGTTCTTGCATCTCTGCAGGCGCTAGACGATAGGGCGATTTAGCTACGGGGGTAGCCCCTGGAATTAGGTCGATTCTAAACTCAACCTGACGTTTGGGAGGTAAACCTCGGAGCTCCTCTGGAAAGACGTCGGGGAAATCGCATACGACGGGGAAGTTTTTTAGATCTTTCATTTTCTGGCTCGTGTCGACAATGTGTGCAAGGAATGCGTGATATTCCTTACGCAAATACTTTTGGGCTTGAATACTCGAGATGATGCGAAGGCTCGTACTGGGTTTGTCTCCATAGATTAACAGAGTTTCATTATTTGATTGATTTAAATGGATTGCTTTGTCGAAGCACAGGATATCAGCATGATGGAGACTCAACCAGTCCATGCCCACAATGACATCAAAACTTTTGATCGAAACTGGTATGAGGTCGATTGGGAATGAATGATCATCTAGTGTGAGGGTGCAACCTATGTAGATTTCATTAGAGCTTTCTGTCTTTCTGTTAGCCATTTCTACAACGAATGTTTCTTTTAGTGGTTGAGGGGATTGCTTAAGTAAGTATTTAAAGTTTTGGTTTATGAATGGCTCACTCCCGAGCCGGGGACTTGAGAGATAGGTTTGGGTTGGGATCTACAAAATCGGACGGTTGGCCCTTCTGGTCGCAGTTGGTGAAGTGCAATTCACGGCAGGGGCCGTTGTCATGGAAGGGGCACTTGGGACACTTGGGTAGGTTTTCAACATAGGTTTTTGCTGGTACTGGGGTAGCAAGAGTGGTGGCAGCATGGACAGCTACCATCTGTTGGTTTTTGGAAGAGGATTAAGCTTTCTTGTCCCCCTTTTTGTCCCACCTTTTCCTCTTGTTGTCGGATGTCTTGGGCGGTGCAGTGGCAGTTGTTGTTGCTGTTGATGGAGTGGAAGAAGTTTCATGATCAATCAACCTGTGGGCCAACTCCTTGGCGCTGTCAAAGGTTGCAGGATTTGAAGACAGAACATTTCCTCGATACGGGGGCACTAAACCACAGATATATCGTTCGATTTTCTTGCTTTCAGAAGGGATCATGTTTGGGCACATAGCTACCAGGTCGCCGAACCTGGCGGTATAATCCACTATGTCTGTCCCCTTCATCTTGAGGTTCCAGAGTTCCTCCTCAAGCTTCTAAACCTCACCTCTAGGGCAGTACTCCCTTCTCAGTAGGTCCTTTGGTGTGTCCCGGCCCATAGCATTGGCTGTTACTAAAGAGAGTGAATTGACATGGCCATTCCACCATGTCAGGGCCCTTTTAGTGAAGGTGGCAGCAGCGAACTTTATTTTGCTTTCTTCGGGGCATGAGCACATTTCAAAAACAGCTTCGGCTCTTTCGATCCATTGGGACAGAGCAAGGATTCCTCCGGTCCCATTGAAAAATGTTGGTTTACTGTTCATGAAATCCTTATAAGTACACCCCTTGTTCGTGAGGGAATTTCACCATGTCTGGAATTGGTGCCCATTCCGGCTCCACTAGCATCGCCAGAATTCATTTGGGCCATGGCTGTCGTTACAGCTGCGGTCACAGCTGTTTGAAACAGCACTGGATCGAACTGCAGAGGATGAGGTGGAGGAGGTGGGGTTTGAGTCGCAGGTCTGCCTCTGTTCGGGCGCTTGCGAGGAGGCATATTTTACTGAAAGTTCATAGAGATGATGACAATAGTAAGAGTCTATTGCAAGTATGATAAGAGTGTTTTATGGACTAAATCAACATAGCCCAATAGTCAGAGAGAGAGTCATAGCAACAGAGTAGTTAACTGCCAATTTTTACTGGTATTAATGATGTAATACAAGTTCGGGAAAAGTGACCTAATAGTAGGTCCTACATCAAACCATAAGGGAAAATGTTGGCAGTCTAGAGGCCTAATTAGAGTACTTTCAAAGTTAGGGATGTTTACAGACAAGTGCTCTACCGAGCATAGAAAAGAAAAGGCTAGTCCTTAAACAAAAGAGTGAGTCGTTTTGACATCTTCTAATGGCGACGGGTACCCATTGGGCGAACCCTCAGATCAACTAGTTGGCGCATAACTTCCTGAAGATGTCGTCCATGAGCCCTTTGACGTGCTCGGAGTTCCCTAACATCGGCTCGAGATGCAGCTAGCTATTGCTGCAGAGCCTCATTGGCCCTCCTCGTATTATCCATAGCTTCTTCCAGTTGGTGAATGCGAACAGTGTTGAGGTTAGAGGTTGCATCAACTTCCACAACTCGGCCAATAGTTGCTTAACCTTGCTCGACGTTCCTGGCAATCCTTCGGACCTTGATGGGCAAAACTTGGTCTGTTGATCCTCCTTCGCTTATGTTGTAGAAGCTTCGGTCTCCATTGAAAGGTACGGGCTGAACCTGCTCATCGCTCCATCGGTTCAAGGTTATTGCCCACATGGGAGTGGGACCTTGAAATGCCGGACAGGGGTTAGGGTTTGGAGCTACTGGGGGCAGGTTGTTAACTTCTGGCTCGGAGCTGGAGCTATCCAAAAAGCCTTCTGCATGGTGATCATCCAATGGGATTGGGTGGTCATCTTCTGACTCCTCATCGAGCCATCCCCCATTGCCTTGGTTTAGGTAGTACATATCGCCGAGATGGTGAAAGCCATCCATCCTATCTACGCAAGAATGGGGAAGGAAAGGTTAATATACGTACTAATCTAGGATACTTATAAGATGATTGTTATTAGTCGGCCCAATACTTGCATAATGCATACCAATTACATGTAACCGAAGCAAGATAGTCCTTCGAATAAGCGACCCTAACTACAGATCCCCAATCAAACAAGAACAGGAAATGAAGCAAAGGTCACAGATTCTAAGCCTATAGCGCCCTAGTCACATGTAACCGTGGTGTATCCACTTAGCAACTATTGCCCTACTAGTAACGACCCTTTTTGTCATCACATATGTAGTTAATAGAAGGCAGAATACTCCTATAGTATTCTTGTTCTAACGTTCTTATGGTATTATTGGTAAGTTTTTTTTTTTTGACTTGTTGCAACACCACAACCACTCTTAGGCACATGCTAGTCACTCCTAGGAAGATGTAGTTGATCAGGCTACATCCACCCAGATGTGACTATATGTCTCTAAGCTTAATTGTGTTGTTCAACAATCTTAATACTTTTGTTCTGTTCTAGTATGATACTGACCCTTTGTATTGGTGAATGTATATATATATATATATATATATATATATATATATACTTAATTAAATATTTTAGTATTTAAAAGTATATATACTTGGTCAGAGTATTTTAGTCCCGAAGTGTTTATAGTTCGTATATCTTTTATGAGTTGATATACTTGATTCACTATAAATAATGCTCTGATAACAATCTGTCACACCCCAAAACCGAGAACGGCGGAATACGTTCTGGGGTGGAGGACGTTATGTATAGTATCATAGCAATTACATAATAGTAAAAACAAGCGACAACAACCATTTCATTAATATAGTGATTATAATTACAAACGTGTTCTGCACAGTTAATAAACACCAAAAGTATAAACAAAAATAAAAGATGAATCTTGTATATGCTCCATCTTCTCAAAAGCTGCACCAGTACCTGTCTATCTTTGACCTGAGGATACAAGTTATCTTCTCAAGAATTAATTTAGAATTAATTATGTGATCAAAAGAAGACTAATTAAATATATATGGGTTGATTGTGCAAATCATCCATACTTATATAGTGGGCTAATGCTCCATGGATTATCTAGTTGGGCTAAAACCCATATGATGCTTCATGGATGCTCCATGGTGTTTTTGTACCCATGGATCATGGAAATGAAAGGTCATGTCAATTAGGGTTTACATGGTGTAACCCTAACTATATATGCATCTTATTCTTGACCAAAATCGGCACTAGTATCATTCTAGAGAAGGGCTAGCCGATTTCTAGTGTTCTATATTTCTCTCAAGGTTATTCCAAAAGCAATTGATGTTGTGTGAACCATTTAAGGTGTCGCACTTGGGGCACTAGGCACTCAAGCTTCATGAAGATTTTCTACATCAAAGAGGTATGTATTCTATCTTGTTATATTCATTGTTTTGTATGCTAGATTAGGATAATACCTTGGAAAGTTCATATTTGCATGTATAATAGAGAAAACATAGATCCAAGGTATTTAGGGTTGCATGTACACTTAGGAGTGTTAAAATGCTCAAAACCCAACATTAAGACACCCAAAGATATTAAGATCTCAAACCCTATGTCCAAACAAGACAAGATACAACAACACCTTAACCATTAATACCTTAATCTCAAAAGACACAATCCCAAACTTTCCAGAAGGGTTTTCCTTTACCCTAAGAGCCATAAAGTTGGTTGCTTTATGGGCATGGATTTCCAATGCATGTCTCCTCCATTTTAGGTTAACAAGAATGATAAAGAGGCTTCAAACTCAGGCATAGGATAACATACACCATGAAACATTAAATCTACAAAATATAATCTCAAAGGTGAAGGATTTTGGTCCTAAGAACATCCTATGTGCTCATACAAACCCTAATGCTTGGATCTAGGTTTCTCTATTGTACATGCAAGTAATCCAAGACTATAAACCCTAATTCTAGCATTCAAATAATCATATTAACATGAGAATAGGTTTAAGATCATACCTTGATTGTTATATAGCAATAACAATCTCAATTCCTCCTTGTATTGACTTTAGAAAGCATATAGTCACAATTGTCACTCCTCTAATGGTTCACAAACACCATAAGCAAGAGGATGAAGAGGAGAGAGGATGGAGGCTGCCCAAAACGTGTTCTAACCCTAGAAGAGTGCTTGTCCACGTTTTTGGGTCATAAGGGATCCATATATATAGGAGGCTATTAGGGTTATCTAACAAGGAAACCCTAATTGGATGCTTAAGCCCTAAGCAACCCATGGATCCCTTTCCTTAAGGCCTTGGACGATTTCCATATGGGTTTCCCCATAGAATTCCTCCACTCCTTAATATAAGGCAATCCATGGCCCAAATTGCAATTATCCTATAATTACAATTCCAGTCCCTTAAGTTTAATTAATCTCTTTTAGTCACAAAACTAATTACTAATTAATTATTGACTAATATTAATTAAATAATATGATTTCTCCTTTAATATATTATTCCCATAATATATTAATAAATCATATTTAATCCTTTCTCTCCATAATTCATCCTATCAAGTTGCTTTGCTGAAGGCAACCCAAAAGGACCATGCACCATCGGGTCAAGTTCATACCAAATTAGTTATGGACTTAGACACTAATCCAACAAAAGGGACCTCTAGGATCCATAAAGTTGCCAACTTTAGGGAATCCTTCCATTCCAACTATGTCACACAAAAAGATAATGGAACAAAACCTGAGATTTATCATCATGGAAGCATAAAAAGGATCTTGGGCACTTAAAAACATCCAGAGATGTCCAAAAGAGATTTTCACTTCAGCCAAGAAGCACCTCAATCCTTTCCAATGCCTCTTCTTTCTTTAAAAGCAACCAAAGTTACCAAATTGGACTCACAAATCACAAGGAGGAATTATGATTAGGTTTTCTGAAACTTTAGGATGATGGAGGCTGATAAGAAACCCTAAAAATAACTTAGATGTGTTTAAATACAAAGGAAACCCTAAAAGAATCATGGGCTTCGGCCAGAACAGATGTCACGTCGTGGTGACCTAATGTCACGTCGTGGCGGTTCAATAAACTGTGTGATCCTTTATTCAATGTCACGCCGTGGGCATCCTTGTGCCACGTCGTGGTACAAATTCTTTCCCAAAAATCCATCTTAGCCCCTGATAAATATAAATCTAAACCAGTCTGGAACATGGGTGTTACAAGATCTATATGATTGCATGTTTTGTTGGTTATGCATGTAATAGATTGGAAGATATGTAGGATTACTTGTATTTTCTGGTTATCTGTTATTTGTTGCATATGTCGAAATAGTGTAGTTGGTTTCAGGCTTTACTACTCTTTGTTGTAAGCCAAAAAAAAACCCGGGGTAATCCAGTCCGATGATTGTAGGCCAAGGGTAATCTAATCTGATGACTATGGACCCAGCATGCAGGGCAATCTAGTCCAATGACTTTGGTTCGGGGCTAATTCTTGGATTAGGTTCCTAAGCCCATAACTATAATCGGTATGTACTTGAATTGATAGTGGCATGGTCATTTTGAGTTGCCTTCACACATGCAAGTAGACAGGATGATTTATTGAGAAAGAGGAAGAATTTATTATTGGAATAAATGATTTATTAATACGTCATGGAAATAATATATTAATTAGAAATCATATTATTAATTAATATTTAATCAGAAATTAATTTGGAATTAATTTTGGGATTAAAGGAATTAATTAATAGTGCAGGGGCTAGTTTGTAATTACTTAAAAGTTATGGTTTGGGCTCCTATATCATCCTTATTAGGGTTGGCCAAAATTTCTAAGGAAGGCACTTAGAATTTCATCCAAGGCCTTAAGGATATGGATCCATGAGCTGCTTGGGGCTAAGCAACCTAACTATTTAAGGAGCATATCCCTTGCAATTTTCGGCCACTCTATTCGAAGAGAGAAGAAGTCCATAATTGCAACCTCTTTCCTCTTCTCACAATCATCTTCTTGCATTGTTTGTTTGTGAGCCATTCGAGGTGTGACATTTGTGACACTAAGCTCTCAAGAGTTCAAGATCTACAAGGTTTTCTTGTTATTACTACGTAACAAGTAAGGTACACATCTAAACCCTATTTTGTATAGATTTCGAATTATATACTAGCTTCCTAGGGTTTCTCTTTTGTATTCAAGTTTGTATGTTCAACTAGTGAAAACCTAGATCCAAAGCATTAGGGTTGCATGAACACATAGGATTTGTAGTTATGCTCAAAACCCATCAGTGGTATCAGAGCCTAGGATTGTTTTTCAGTTGAACTTGATGCAATTATGAATTGTTCAAAGGAGAAGCGAACATAATCGTCATTTTGTTCATGGAACTCGACGAGTTGACCCAACTCGGTGAGTACATTTCCCCAACTCGATGAGTTAGTCTGTGTTGGGTCAAAATATGGTTTATACTTTACTTTTCTAGGCAAATGTATTTTTCTGTAATATTTATGAGTTTATGGTCATGTTTACGGCTGAGTTTACGGCTGTAAACACCTTACGGCCGTAAATTCATTTACAGCCCATGTGTTATCCGGCCCATATTTCAAGTATAAATAGAGGTGTTAGGGTGAGGAGTAGTGATTGATGAACCCTAAGGAGTTTACGGCCAGAGAGAAAGGAACGTTTGTGTGGGTGAATCTTGTGTAAGGAACTTAATTCATATTATCAATACATTCAAGATTCATATTCTTCTTCTTCTCCTTCTCTTCTATTTTTATCTGACATCATCCGTTTGATTGGGATTCCGCATCATCAAACGGATCTGCTTGATACACGGGCAAATTAGGGACTTACAATTAGTATCAGAGCTTGGTTGTATCAGTCAAAAGGATTTATTGTTTCATCCAAAAATCGAAGATTCTGTGTTCTCGGTCCAAGCTTACGGCCGTAAACACTGAGTTCACGGCCGCAAACCAGTCAAATTCATCAACCGTGAAGTCTAGATTCTTGGGCTGTAAACCCTATTTTGGGGCATTATTTGATCTTATTTTTAAAATATTTTTGCGTTTTTGAATAGATCTCGCAAAAATAAGGGGAGTTTGTTCTTCGTGTTTTTCATAAAAAAAATGGTTTTTGATCGAGTTTTGGAGTTTCAAAGTCGAAAAATCGGTGTTTTTGGTCGGAGTTTGCGGTCGGCGGCTAGGGTTTCTGAGTTCACGGCTGGAAATAGTTCACGGCCGGAGTTTGCGGCCGGAAACTGTTCACAGTCACCGGAGATTTGGCACCGGAGTTTGCGGCTCGGTTGGGAGTGTACGGCTCGGCTCGGCTCAGCAGGATCTCATTCAGCAGCGCGCTTTATTAAAAAAAAATTAAGGACGCGAAGGTGCAGTGCCGGGTTTCGAACTCGAGACCTCCAGAACAATAAGCCTGCGCCTTATCCAACTCTCCTTGTTCCTTTCCTTTGAAATTTAAACTATAACCCGTCTTTTTCGCAGCAAATTTCGAATTTTGACACTTTTAACCCAAAAACTCAATTTCTTTTAACTTTAAATTCCTTTTTCATTCAAAATTAAAATAATAATAATAATAATAATAATAATAATAATAATAATAATAATAATAATAATAATAATAATGAAAAATAATAATAATAAATAAATTAAAATATATAAATTAAATTAAAATTAATAAATAAAATTATATTTTAATTTTTTACTTTTATTTTTAACTTTTGACCTTAAATTTTGACTTTGACTTCCAAGTTTGACCTTTGACTTTAAACTTTGACTTTTTCGTTTAATTTTTTAAAATTTTCAAATTTAACTTTTCGGTTTGACTTTCAAGTTTGATTTTTTTTTCAAGTTTGACTTTTTCAAGGTTGATTTTTTTATGTTTGACTTTTGAGTTTGATTTTTTTAATTTGACTTTTAAGTTTTATTTTAGCTTCTAGTTGTTTTTTTTAATCGATTTTAAGGTCTACGAGAGAGTTGAAAACATGAAAGAGAGTCGTCAGGATATGTTAAGACAAAATTTCAACATTTTTGATTATATCCCTGGAGAAACCCTCGAAACTCAGTTGCAGCGATTTACTACACTCACTATTGAGATGAATATAGCCGGGATCTTCTTGACTAAGTCCGAGATCAACAAAAAGCTGCTAAATTCACTTCCGAAATCGTGGGATATGAACGTGGCTATCATCAAGAAGACAAAAGATCTCAATCATCTTAGTCTTGCTGATGTTATTCAAGAACTTGATGCTTTGAAGTGTAGAGAAACAATGAGTTCTAAAAACATCCCGGTCACTGAAGTTACATGTACTCTAGCTTGTGAAGCCACGATTAAATTTCTTCGGGAACAAATTGATGTATTTAAAAGAGAAGTTGAGGACCTGAGATATGAAGGATATCAACTCAGGAAACGACAGAAACCCCTGAAGGCTGAATTAGAAACAAAAACCAAGGACTTTAGGAAGCTTCAGGAAGAGTATAGCAACAAGTGTGAAAATTATGATTATGTTAAGAGACAACTTGCTGCTGTAACTGAAGATTTTGACACTTTGAAAATTAAGTGTGGAAAAACAGATGTCAGTTTCAAAAATTATACTGCGTCAAGTCAGACAGTCGAGTCCTTATATGAAACCCAATTAAAATTCAAAGAAAATCAAAACAAGGGTCTAGGGTATGATAGTGTACCTCCTTCTTATAATCATAACTACACATCCATCCCTATGACACAGGAAGAAATTGACAGGGAGGCACATCTTAAATATGGAAAACCAGCTGGGTTTGTGTCGGGAGGTATTCAGGTTGACAATACTGATGTTTATGTTACATGTGCAGGTAAAGTAGCAGAAGATGAGAACAAGGAGAGCACTTCTGAACAAACCAATGACTCTTTGAACTCAGAATCTGTTGCTTCGAATTATGTTGCTCCTAACAAACCTGTCGTTGAGAAATATAGGCCTCCAATTCCAGCGCAAAAGAGTGCCTATTGCAAGTGTGCATCTGGGATCAATAAGAGACAAGGCAAGAATACGCCATCAGGGGTAGGAATAAATAACTTCACTGTGAAGAAAAAGACTTGTTTTAACTGTGGAACACCTGGACACAGTGCCATAAATTGTCCTAATCACGCATATGTTCCCTACTATGTTCAAGGATGGCAGAACGCACCAAGAGGGAAATACTCCAAAAGAAACCCCTCAAGGTCACGTTCAGACCATGATGACGGGAATGCGCACAAGGCCAGGCATCTGAATCCTAAGGGCAAGAAGGAAATGTCAGCCAACAAGCCCAGTTCAAGAGATGCTCCTGTGAAGCCAAGACCAGTTAGGTCAAAGTCATCTCGGCAGTCGGCTTCAAGTTCCAAATCAAGTACTGAGCCACCCATAGGATCGAAAAAGAAATGGGTTAAACCCAACTACAAATGGGTTCCAAAGGCTCAATCTCCCAAATCTTCTAACGATTCTAATATTTCTATATCTTCTGTTTGTGATAAATAGGATATGTCATGGGAGAGAGTACCCTGCATTGATGACAAAGGTCGACCCAGTTTCAAAATGGACTAGGTTCCAAAGACCAACTGATCTTGCTCTGTTTCGGAGCAGCTATGGAGGCATATCATCAGACTTCGGTTTGTTGGTAGTGGCTGTTCCAGGCACATGATAGGAGCCATCTCTCAACTGTACAACATTCAGACCTTTGTTGAGAGTATGTGTCCTTTTGCGGGAAAGGAAGAAAGGAAGAGATCACAAATGGGGTTAGTGCTTAATGATATGAAGAATTTCCAGATCTGTTCTGAGATTATGCTTGCTGTTCTCAGACCTTCTGAATGCAGATTCAATCGGTGACTTATGGTTTGTGTTTTCTTTTCTACTCCTGAGTTTTTCTTAAGCTGATTCGCTTTAAAGACTAATTTTTGTTTTAGGATAGTTTAAATTTGCGCATTTACTTTTGTTTCTCTCCTATGCACAAATTTAGGGGGAGAAATAAAAAAACAAAACAAAAATTAGAAAATTTTCAAAAATCCAAAAACATCAGAAAATCAGAAAATAAAAAATATATGGTGTCAATGAAATGTGTTTGTAGAAGATGTTTTGGGAAGTGATATTATCAAGTGATAACAGGCAACCTGAGTCTGCGTAACGTACCCGAAGTTGAAGGGTCTATGTTCTGGTTTGATGCGTCGGTAGGCACGAAAAATTTTAAATGGACATGACTAGGCAGAGTTGAACTTAGGAAATTTATAGACTTAACAAATCTTGACCTAGTTAGATACGTTCAGCCTGACAATAAGACGATTGGATAGGTTGAGCAGGGAGATATATATGGGTATCTACTCGTCACATTAATTGAACCCGTACTTGGAACCGTGGTTTAACTTTTCCTCGATGTGCGGATTCTGTCCTTAATTCCGGTTGGATGGGGCGACTGGTAAATTCCGATAAATTAGCGTCTGTTAGTCATATGTTGTCTCCTTTGCGTGACTTCCAATCCGACCTGGTACACAACATATGCAACTCTATTTCTCTGCATGTTATATATGTGAAATACCTCTTATATGTTAGCCATATGATGTCTCCTTTGCGCGACTTCTAATCCGACCTGGTACACAGCATATGCAACCTTCTTCTTCTCAACCCCTCTGAAGTGATAAGTAATAGAATTCTGAATCTATCTTCTCTCTGAATGGTTGTCTGCTCACCCGGTGTAAGGAGTACTCCGGAAGTTCTTGATGGCTGGGGCATATCAGGAAGCGGGAAACACGTTCTAGTACAATTAAAATTGAACACTCAAAGATTGTCTATAGATCTCGCTGATCAATTTAGGTGGACAACAATATTCCTGGTCGTCATCAGATGAATGGTCCTTAAGATATCGTATCTAAGGAATTAGGATCAGATATAATTTTTAGGAACTTAAGTTCACCTTGTCTTGTAACAAATAGTATGTCCTAAATAAGTCACAATTTTTCGTGTTTAAGTGGACAACAATACCGACGATCGACCAGACAAAGATGTGAATATGAAAGGTACCGACAAGTGGATAAAGGCTGTCTAAAAACTTTGATCCCAAATCACTCTTAAAGTTAGATAGCATTTTTATTTTTGTTAAATTTGTCATAGTTTCTTCTAATTTAAATATTATGGGAGAATTAGAAATTAAAATTAATAATAAAAAAAATCAGAAAAATTCAAAAAATCAAAGAAAAATCAAAAATTTAAAAATCCAAAAATAGTGTTATTTTTGTTTTATTTCTTGTTCAGAAAAATCAAAAATCCAAAAATATGTTTGTTTCTGTTTTAATTTGTGTGCTAAGTTTTCTTTTAGTTTTGTTTTGTCTTGAAAAGTGATTTCAGGTATAGATAAGACTCATGGAGTTTGTGTTGAAGATTTCTGAGCCAAAGGCTTCGTGCGTGAGCATCGAAGAATTCTCATTCGAAGGAGCAAGAAATGAAGATCATTCTTTCAACATTCAATCCTTCAACCCCAGAAGCAAGGTGAAGCAGAAATTGAAGATTATGTGACGGATTGCATTGAATCCTCCTCAATCAGTCTGCTGCTATCGTTGTACCTGCTGAAGTGATCCAGAAGATTTGTTCTCTCTGATGTTCTCTCTGAAGATTCTTAAGCTGAAAGCGTTATCTTTCAAGAATCAGTACGTCAAGCCTCCTCACCCAATGTGCGATCAATGCCAAATTCTAAACAAATGCCCAACTGCTCAAGATGAAGTCAATTATTGAAGATTCATATGTTCATCCTGATGCTGTGAAGAAATCGAAGGTTAAGGCTGAAGCCAAGCTCCCATTGAAGATTGACAAGAAGAGCTAGCTACTTTTTAGGGGAGCTTGTTGGGTCATTAAGAAAAGAAAGCTATAAACCAAGGGGGAGATTGTTGGGTCAAAATATGGTTTATACTTTACTTTTCTAGGCAAATGTATTTTTCTGTAATATTTATGAGTTTATGGTCATGTTTACGGCTGAGTTTACGGTCGTAAACTCATTTACGGCCCATGTGTTATTCGGCCCATATTTCAAGTATAAATAGAGGTGTTAGGGTGAGGAGTAGTGATTGATGAACCCTAAGGAGTTTACGGCCAGAGAGAAAGGAACGTTTGTGTGGGTGAATCTTGTGTAAGGAACTTAATTCATATTATCAATACATTCAAGATTCATATTCTTCTTCTTCTCCTTCTCTTCTATTTTTATCTGACATCATCCGTTTGATTGGGATTCCGCACCATCAAACGGATCTGATTGATACACGGGCAAATTAGGGACTTACAGCCTGTCAGATCCCGGATTTCGGATTTTCTTGCCTAATTTGATTTACATGGTTTATATGTAGTAATTATCTTCATTATTTCTGTCATAATCTGATTTTTGGTAATATAGGATAATTAAATAAAACCAAAATGTTAGGAGATAATTATGAACTAGATAATGTCAATTTTATTTGACTATAGTTATCCTTATGGATATGATTAGTAATTTAATTAATTGTTTAATTAAAGGATAATTAATATATCCATAATTCGGTTCTCATTAATTATTAATTGGATTTAATAATTATTATTTTGGGTTGTTTGAAATTTAAAATTAAAAGATTTAATTTTGGAAGTCTAAATTGGAAAACCATAAAATATATCATCATGGATTTTGTTAATGGAAATTAATAAATCCATATGTGGTTTAAATTTAATTAAATTAAATGTTTAATATATTAAAAGATTAAACCCTTAGTATTTTCATATGTTTAAAATACACCCTATACTCTATGTAAGATAAAGAGTTTAATTATATATATATATATATATATATATATATATATATATATGTATGTATGTATGTATGTATGTATGTATGTATGTATTTATGTATAAGAAAAGTCAGTTTGTAACAGCCCAAAATCTCAAGTATTGTTAAATTGCATTTTAGGGTGTATTAAAGGGGGGACTCGGCGAGTTGGAGCCAGACTCGCCGAGTAGGGTCGCAGATTTGGTCGCGGGTTCGCGACTGGACTCGACGAGTCCAGATATGGACTCGGCGAGTCGACGCTGTTCAGCAGAAACCCTAGCCGTTTCGTATTGGGTCATATATAAGGGTTATTATGCCGTCATTTCACGACTTTGGATCGATTGGGAAGAACCCTAGGCGACTGTGGCATCTAGAGCAAGCTTGAAGGCCATTATTGACCTTGAAGGAATTGTGGTGCAAGAAGAGGAAGGATTTTGGCCAAAGGAAGATCAAGGGGATCGAGTTCTGAGGTTTGGGGACACAGAGAGCACGTTTTCAGGTTATGTTTCGGACCTTTCCTGTTATTTTGATGTGTACACGAATTTAGGGTTTATGAAACCCATTTGGAGATTAGATGGATTGTTGTGTTGTTATTCAACGTTGATAACCTTGTATTAGTACCCCTTAGAGGTCCAGAAGGATCCATGTTTGTATTTTCGGGAAAACATGTATCTCAGGAAGCAGTTCGATCGACTGCATGGTGTGGACTCGCCGAGTCGGATGATCAGACTCGGCGAGTAGCTTGAAGGTTCACTGGGACTCGCCGAGTTGGTTCTTCAGACTCGGCGAGTAGAGTCGGGGTGGCCCCGCGATTCTTCCAGGAGTAACTCGTCGAGTCAAAGAGGATACTCGACGAGTAGAAGGGGACTCTTAGAGGATTGAAGGACGACCAGACTCGCCGAGTCGCCAGGGAACTCGCCGAGTCCAGTCGAGCTGACATCGGGCTGTTGACCAGAGTTGACCGGTGTGATTTCTTAGGGACAGTTAACGTGGAAGATAGAAGTATTACTAAGGGATATATGGTGTTACAGGGAGCTTGTAGCTCGGAGGATCAAGTGCAAGGGATTTCAGGAGTTGCTATCTTCCAGTGTCCGCGAGGTGAGTCTTCTCACTATACTTTACCCGGAAGGGTTTGATTGAGAGACCGGAAGGTCGTATGTGTTATATTTATGCTATGGCTAGAGAGGTAGATGCTTTATATGTGATGTATGCTTATATGATGTATATTTATACGGGCCGGAAGGCGAGACTTCATGTGATAGGAAGAACGGTTTGATGTATGACTTATGTGTTATGTGCGTTATGTTACATGTGTTATGTTTATACTGTTATGGGCCGGAAGGCGATTATGTTACGGGCCGGAAGGCAATGTTATGTGGACCGAAAGGTCCGGGCCGGATGGCGTATGTGCGTAAGGTATATTGGGGAACTCACTAAGCTTCGTGCTTACGTTGTTTATGTTATGTTATTTCAGGATCTTACAGTAACGCGGGATGGCAACGGTTCGATTGTACACACCGAAGAAAGAGTTGTGTTTTGGAGGATCCTGGTTTTCTATATTAACGAAAATGTAACTATGTTTTATAATTCGAATGTGAATAAGATTTTAAATAAGTGTTTTAATAGTAAATTGATTATTTAAATAAAAATTTTATTTTTTGGAAATTACGGTGTTACAAATTGGTATCAGAGCCTTGGTTTGAGGGATTCGGACGCGCCTACAGGTGAGTCTGGACTCAAACTGAGGAATTAAGAAAAGGTTTTCAAATAAATAGTTTTCTAAAAGTGAATAAGGGTTCAAAGAGAAAGCAAGAAAGAGCAGTGTGTACAATCAGCCAGAGCCAAACGGTGATTTCCCAGAATACCTTTACTTTTGTGTTATGAAATATTTATTATGCACTTTATGAGATATTATTGCATGCTAGAGACAGGCTAGGTATTTCACATCTTAGGACTAGAGTGGCCTGATTTGTGATGCCTTAGTCTAGGGTTTGCTGTTATATGTGAGTTATGCTTTTGTGTGTATGTGATGAGTGAGGGTATCTAGTTAGAACGCACGAGGGGTAGAGCTACAGAGTACAGTGGTACTTCTGAGGATGAGCCGAGAAGGTGGAGCTATCACAGCTAAGGAGTCCTATGTATGCTTCGATGCTCGAATGCTGCTTGCTTCGTGCTTTGTGGAGTTCTCGATGATGGGAGACAGCTACTAAGTGAGTATGACGATACTCAGGAGGTAGATGTTTGGCATCATTAGGAGCTCTTCAGCAGCTGATAGCAAAGAAGTGGGAGGACGGCGGAATGGGCTAGAGATTTAACCTAGCCAAGATGGGTGCGCGGGTAGCGTAGAGGATTTCGCTGGGGAGCGAGCATGCAAAATGGGATTGGTGAAAAAGAGCAGGTTTATCAGCTACTTAGGAACTCTGGGATGGTCCGTGTGGAAAGTATGGGTAGATGTGGCAGGTAGTATGGGCCCGTACTACTGAAAGCAGAGGACCCATACTTGATACAGGGGGCATCCTAAAGGTCCTAGGGCACAGATTGAGGGGTGATGTTATGGTTCGGATACCATACATCGGAGCGGATACAGAGTGATGTTATGGTCCGGGCACCATACATCGGAACAGATTGAGATAGATGTTGTGGTCCGAGTGCTATACGTTGGAGCAGATTGGGAGTGGTGCTAGGGTTCAGGTACCCTACACCGAAGCATGTCAAGGAGGGATGTCATGGGATGAGTACCATGGTTCGTAGTGGATGATGCTTGTGGCTATCTTGTTATCCGGTTATGACCGATGAGGTAGAGTTTGGACGCTATGGGTTTCAAGCCTGTAGACCATGATTGAGTACGGAGAGGCGTTCCTCGAGGGGAAAAGCGAGTGCCTATCAGAGTATTTTGGTAAGAGTCAAGACAGGGGAAAATTTCAGTTGAGTTGAGCAATCAGACAACAGAGGAGAGGTCACCTTTTGGGTGAGTAGTGTCATTTATGCTCGTGTGCAAGACGCGAGAGTTCGGGTGTTTCAGTTCCGGATTTGGGAGTACACCCTGCAGGTAGTTATCGATAATGACTTTCCTCAGAGCATCAGGTAGCGGGTGTACCGCGAGACAGAGATTTATCGTGAGCAGACGGTCAGTTGGGGCTGGGGTAGCCGAGAACCACACCACACCTAATTGAGAATAATAGGTTGGGTTATAGTGGTAGCAGTGAAGAGTTCAGACGAGTTTTGCAGTGCGGAGAGTTGTCGTCTATGTTGAGGGTAAGTCCCTGTTCTTGGGACAAATCCGGCGTTGGGTACGGATTGATGAGTTGAGATGAGAGGAACGATGATGCTGCGGTGCATTCTTCTGGCCAGATATGTTACCGAGCAGTGCAGGCGCTTAGTATTAGATCAGTATGGGATTTGGAGTCGGTGACTGAGAGCACCGGGATGTTTATTGAGAGGGCGATGTTTTGCCCTGAGTTCGCTTCGGAACAGGCTCAGATGTCCCGAAACCCGAGTAAGCTCAAGAGGGGGGGGTATCGGACAGTTCGTGTTTGCGCAGAGACGCGAGACCGTGTTGGTATCGCAGGAGGCCGCCATGTGGCGTGGGTTAGAGGTTGAGTTGCAGTAGCGTGAGATGAGGCAGGCCCCGATGCAGTCGCAGTCGGCGCCGAAACGGTCCATGACCGTAGACGTTAGATTGGGGGATCGGAGCGGTCACACTTGTGGGAAGTGTGAGAGAGATGGCACCGGAGCTTGTTGGCCCAGTGGTGCATGCCGCAAGTGCGGAAAGGAGGGGCATGGTGCACGGGATTGTCGGCAGTCAGTGCCAAATCGGGGTTTCAGGATTTGTTATCAGTGTCGGCAGGTTGGACATTTGAGGGTCAACCGCCCACAGTTTTCTGCAGAACCGGTGCAGGCTCTAGCATCGGCCACCTTGAGGAGTTCAGGAGGAGGACAGGATGGAGCAGAGCCCAAGGGCTCAAGGTCGTGTTTATCGGCTTGCGGCAGAGGGAGACGGAGCAGTGTCGGAGGCAGCTACGGTTATGACGCACTCTTGATGTCTTGAGTAGCTTGCGTTGATTGTGGCGTATTGTTTGTGCTGGTGTCTGGTGTGGATTTCGATGCGGTATTCGTTGTTTCGCGGGTTTGGCATGGTTGTGGATTGGTGCTTCAGGTTTTCGCTTGGCATTCGTTGTTCCCTGATGGTTTAGTATGATTATAGTTTGGTGTTTTGGTACCGGTAGCCTTGTGCGGTTTTCGATGCGATATTCAACCTTTGGTAGGTTATGGGTTTGGTTATGGGTTATTGCTTGGGAATTCCGTTAGTCATCGTTCGTGAGGATTGATAGTGGAGATGCGGCACTGGGTTGAATGACGGGTAGCATCTGCAGTTGTGGAGTGGATAATTAAAAGATCGGATTCTTTTGAGCGGATTGATCAGGGAGGAAATGTGTTTTGCTGAGGGTTGCTTACGCTTGTGGGAAGCAGTCAGTGGGTAAATGTTCTCTTTGTGCAGGATGGTTCTGAAACGTCGTTAATGACGATCGGTGGCAGTTAGTCAGTGTTTTAGTGGGGGAGAATTAGAAAATTCTCCGGGAGATCGATGAGTATGTGAGGGTGCTTAGCTGTTGGGATTCAGCAGTGGTTGTCAGCGCAGAGTATAGGCCGACGAGAGCGAGTGTTGAGTATGCGGGGCGAGATACAGACCTAGGGCAAGGTTGTGGAGGCCTGAGAGGAGGTCGGGATCAAGCTTGAGTAAGTAATCGGAATTTCGCGATCCGAGTATTGGTACGTTTGAGGTACGTGATGGTTGTACTGCAGTAATCCCACGGGATTATGTTGTGTATGTTTCTAGAGCTGGAACTGGAAGCTTCCAGAGTTAGAACCTGAGGGTTCGCAGAGTTTGGGTGTACGGACCCACAGAGATATAGCCTCGAGTGGCTAGTATGTGTTATGAGAGTCGGTCCAGTCATGCTGGAGACTCTGTTGGTATTGCTGGATTAGTTTGAGATTTGCGGATCGCGTATGTTGCAGTGTGATTGCATTGGAAGGTCTGGCCCCGGGTTATTGATCTTGTTTAGCGGAGGCAGTAATTTTGATGAGCGGAGAGAGTACATGAGATTGAGAGCCCCTGCAATGAGAACCAGAGTATGTGGATAGCGGTTATGCAGAAAGGGTGGTGTCGCTTGGGGCGAGCACCGTGGCACCGGGTGAAGTGGCATTATGGCCAAGAGGGTTCCTTGGAAAAAGGAAAAGAGGAGGGTGTAACTCCGAAGGGGGTGCAAGTTCACGAAAGTGAAAGCTGCAGAGCAGAGTTATGGTTAGAGTATTTCAAGTATGGTTTCGAGCATCGTGTTTGCGGCAGTGAAGTAGGAACCCATCCGGGTTGGGATGTCTGTTGAGGCTCAGAAGGGATGCATGGAGAGAGAAAATTTTAAATTCTCAGTGTGAACCTGATCAGAGTGTAGGGTGGATGTGGTGGTTCATCTTGGAAGATGTTCGAGGATATCATCAGTGTATCGGGTCTTTCCACCTGCGGGTGTTGGGACTAGTTCGGTATGGGTATGTGATGGCAAGAGGGAACTTGTGAGAGTTGATCTGAGAGGGAGAATGGATCTCTCAGTCGGTCCAGAATGGGCAAAGTGGGCTTTGGATCGGGGATCCGGTGATTCAGGATTTCCTAATCCTTATGGGTTGAGTGATCGTTGAGGTTTGGAGCAGAGTGCATCTTGGGTAATTTCTGATTTCAGAGAGTGATGAGCAGTTCAGAGTTCGTGCTTTAGTTGTCAGAGCAGACTCAGCAGGTTAAAGAGAGTTAGTGATCGTCTAGAGTTAACAGGAAGGTTATGCAGTCAGACGCCGTTACGAGCATGTGATTCCGGTCGGCGACCTCGTTTTTCTGTCGGGGTGTTTCACTTTAGGAAGAGGGGTAAATGGGGGGCCCCGGTATGTTGGATCTTTTCGTGAAGGTACGAAGGTAGGAAGGGTGACCTATCATTGGAGCTGTCAACGGAATTGGGACGGATCCATGACGCTTGTATGTATCGCAATTGAAGAGGTGTATAGCGGATGAGTCAGCAGTGGTTCTACTTGAGAACGATTAGGTGGATGCGAGCCTGTGTTACGTCGAGAGGCCAGTGGCCATCGGGGATCGGAAGATCAAGGTTCTGAGGAATAAGGAGGTACCTCTGGTATTGGTTCAGTAGCGGCCTCGAGAGAGATCGGTAGTGTCTAGGGAAGCCGAATCGTGAGATGCGGGAGCAGCAGCCAGAACTATTTTCAGAGTGAGACTTCGAGGGCGAAGTCTAATTCAAGTGGGGGAGAATTGTAACAGCCCAAAATCTCAAGTATTGTTAAATTGCATTTTAGGGTGTATTAAAGGGGGGACTCGGCGAGTTGGAGCCAGACTCGCCGAGTAGGGTCGCAGATTTGGTCGCGGGTTCGCGACTGGACTCGACGAGTCCAGATATGGACTCGGCGAGTCGACGCTGTTCAGCAGAAACCCTAGCCGTTTCGTATTGGGTCGTATATAAGGGTTATTATGCCGTCATTTCACGACTTTGGATCGATTGGGAAGAACCCTAGGCGACTGTGGCATCTAGAGCAAGCTTGAAGGCCATTATTGACCTTGAAGGAATTGTGGTGCAAGAAGAGGAAGGATTTTGGCCAAAGGAAGATCAAGGGGATCGAGTTCTGAGGTTTGGGGACACAGAGAGCACGTTTTCAGGTTATGTTTCGGACCTTTCCTGTTATTTTGATGTGTACACGAATTTAGGGTTTATGAAACCCATTTGGAGATTAGATGGATTGTTGTGTTGTTATTCAACGTTGATAACCTTGTATTAGTACCCCTTAGAGGTCCAGAAGGATCCATGTTTGTATTTTCGGGAAAACATGTATCTCAGGAAGCAGTTCGATCGACTGCATGGTGTGGACTCGCCGAGTCGGATGATCAGACTCGGCGAGTAGCTTGAAGGTTCACTGGGACTCGCCGAGTTGGTTCTTCAGACTCGGCGAGTAGAGTCGGGGTGGCCCCGCGATTCTTCCAGGAGTAACTCGTCGAGTCAAAGAGGATACTCGACGAGTAGAAGGGGACTCTTAGAGGATTGAAGGACGACCAGACTCGCCGAGTCGCCAGGGAACTCGCCGAGTCCAGTCGAGCTGACATCGGGCTGTTGACCAGAGTTGACCGGTGTGATTTCTTAGGGACAGTTAACGTGGAAGATAGAAGTATTACTAAGGGATATATGGTGTTACAGGGAGCTTGTAGCTCGGAGGATCAAGTGCAAGGGATTTCAGGAGTTGCTATCTTCCAGTGTCCGCGAGGTGAGTCTTCTCACTATACTTTACCCGGAAGGGTTTGATTGAGAGACCGGAAGGTCGTATGTGTTATATTTATGCTATGGCTAGAGAGGTAGATGCTTTATATGTGATGTATGCTTATATAATGTATATTTATACGGGCCGGAAGGCGAGACTTCATGTGATAGGAAGAACGGTTTGATGTATGACTTATGTGTTATGTGCGTTATGTTACATGTGTTATGTTTATACTGTTATGGGCCGGAAGGCGATTATGTTACGGGCCGGAAGGCAATGTTATGTGGACCGAAAGGTCCGGGCCGGATGGCGTATGTGCGTAAGGTATATTGGGGAACTCACTAAGCTTCGTGCTTACGTTGTTTATGTTATGTTATTTCAGGATCTTACAGTAACGCGGGATGGCAACGGTTCGATTGTACACACCGAAGAAAGAGTTGTGTTTTGGAGGATCCTGGTTTTCTATATTAACGAAAATGTAACTATGTTTTATAATTCGAATGTGAATAAGATTTTAAATAAGTGTTTTAATAGTAAATTGATTATTTAAATAAAAATTTTATTTTTTGGAAATTACGGTGTTACACAGTTTTACCATTAATAGGCATCATTCATGAAGCTGTTCTATAAGGGGAGTTTAAGAAAGCGACTTATAAAATGGCTGTCATTGGGTATCCACTCTTACCCACCGCTCTCTTGAACGAGTTTGATAGGACACTAAACTCATTAAAAGTATAATGAATTATAAAATAACTAAACCATTTTCTAAAATCTCATTCTTAATTACTTTAGGAAAAATGCGAATTTGATGCTAACCCATGAAATTGCACATTGCACCTTATTGGTAGTTAATGGAGTGTGTGTGGTTAACCGGCACACTAATATGGGACTAATATTGTTGGCAATGGGTGCCTCGTAAATTATCATTAAGTTAATGGAGCGCGTGTGGTTAACCGACATGTTAATTTCAGATGATAAATGACATTGAGAGTACCAAACTAATTTGCATGGTTATTCATTCACATCTCGTTTGTGATCCTCGGCATCCCAATCACAAAGTGAGAGCATAATTGAGATTAAGCATGCCATTGAATAGTTCAATGAATCTCAAAATATCTAGGAGTTTCATCGGATTGAAATTGGTAAATGCTTACTTACCTAAAATAGATTCGAATTTAATTACGGCATCCCTCTTTAGAATTCGAATAGAAAATATGGATCCTAGCCATAATTTAAAATTTTGGGTTAATAATTAAGGATTAAATAAATCAACTAACTTGAATTCTTTTCTCCCTTTATAGATG
This sequence comes from Lactuca serriola, assembly GCF_051521515.1. Lineage (NCBI taxonomy): Eukaryota > Viridiplantae > Streptophyta > Magnoliopsida > Asterales > Asteraceae > Lactuca > Lactuca serriola. The sequence goes on along the minus strand of NC_136413.1, from coordinate 92,124,268 downwards.
TCGAGTCAAGACAACAATGGTTCTTCTGGAAATGGTTTTCCTTCTGAAGATGATCTTCCACAAGTTGATCAAGGTGAAAGAATGTTCCCTTCTTCAAATGGTGGAACCGGGAATCATGCTTCTCCAACTCTTCCACCACGCCCCCCCCCCCCCCCTCTAGTAATTCTCCCTGGCCCATGTTTTCTTCAATTTGAAAAGTTCAAGTTTAATCAAGCCATGTTGGCATGCAAACACCTAGAAGGAAATTTTGTGTGTGGATATGTTCTAAAAATGAAGTCACACATTGATAGCTTGGAAATGTTGGGTGTCATTTTCCCAATGGAGATGGTCGTTGACTTGGTTATTGTCACACCCCGAAAACCGAAGGCGGAAACATTTCCGGGGTTGACTCCACGTTGAGTATCAAATCCAATGTACATAGTAAGTAAAGTGAAACAAACATTACATTACATATTAAAAGTTTTACAATTTGTTTCAAAAGACACAGTTTATACAGTCGTGATACATAATATAGATATAAACAAAACGAACGAGCCTTGCACGCACATGATCCTGAATTAAGCAAGTCTTCGAGTACCTGTACTATCTTTGACCTGAGAACACAAGCAGTTTGAAAATCAGCATAACGCTGGTGAGTTCATAAGTAGTTTTGTTTTGTAAAAATGTTTATGTTTCCTTTCTGTTTCTGAAATGTATCACACGCCAAGAAAATCCCATATTTTCTTAAAAGTTGGTTGTTGTATCATAAAAGTAAAGTATAGTATGATTATCCAATTCATTGTTCTATTGCTTTTATGTACCAGTGTATTCCCAGGAAAGTCCTATACTTTTCTAAATAGTTAGTTATTGTAAAAGATGTAATGATATACAATTGGTTACACTTTTCTGGTTATGTCTATGTTACCCAGGAATGCCCCATGCTTTCCTGTATGTTGGTTTTCAATGTGAAAGATGTATCCTATTAAACCTGGTTATGTACAAAGTTTTCCCCAGGAAGGTCCCATACCTTCCTGAATGTTGGTTATCATTTGTAAAAGATGTAAAAGATGTAAAAGATGTAAAAGATGTAAACTGAATCCTGGTTATCTGTAAAATGTAGTATGTGGTTCATTATTACTATAAGTAAATCTCTGTTATCCTAGTTGCGAGTTCCATAACCATACTAAAGACTGAACCTGTGGCAATAAGTAGTCCACAGCCTTGTGGCAATAAGTAGTCCACAATCCTTATGACTTTCGTCACCCTTGAACCATTTCGGTTCGGCTGTAGCTAGTAGCCAGGTGTGGGGTAGTCAGCCCCGTATAGATCTATGCACTCAAGTCACGCTCTCTAAATTCCAGAGATTCTGGTTACGGGTGTAGTCCTCCACTCGCATATCTCTGTGGAGTGTTCGTCGAGGACGTGTCTCCAATCATACGGAATAACAAATTTACTAGTAATAATAGGATAATCCTCCATTCGCGTATCTCTGTGGAATGTTACCGAGGACAAGACAGTATACGAAATATATTGTTCATGTGTTGTAAAGTCATGCTTTTAACTGATAAAATGTGGAAACCATTTGTGAAATATATAAAACATAACAGTTTATAAAACCCATTTCACAAATAAATGTTTAAGTGATCTGTATATTCTACTAGTTATCAGTTGTGTAATCAATATTAAAAGCATATGAAATGTGAAACACACACATGAAAATAAGTTTTGAGTACAAGAAAACTCTTGTACTTTGCTTGTGTTCCCCCCCTGAAAACATTGAAAAACAGTGAAAAGGGTAGGGGTATGAACTCACCGGACTCGGAAATGTGTCGGTTTTGGATACTAGACGTTGGTTCGGGGATTGTTTACTCACGATGTCCCTATGTAAAATGAATTAATGTCCATATATATACAATTAGGGATACATTCACTAATTATATGGAACATTACATTCCAACGAGGTTAAACACCTCAAAACGAGCGTTTGGAGTGACCCGGGTGACATCTTCGGACTTGTAATGGCACTAGGGACTTGGGACTTGAGTTTACTCCCTAAGAGTAAACATTTTAAAGAGTTTTCAACCTCAAAACACACCCACACATGAGTTTACGTCCGTAAACTCATGTTGGTGTGATTTTGAAGGTTTAAGGGCTTAAATGGACATGGGGATTGCTAGAATGGATATCTAAAAATGCCTTGGAACACTTGGAATGAAATAACAACATTTAAAAGGGAGTTTACGGCCATACACTTGGAGTTTACGGCCTTAAACTCACCCATGGCCAAGAATGATTAGTTTAAGCTACAAAGGACAATCACATGTGATTCTAGTTAATTTTCCAAGCCTTGAAATGAATTTAGAACACCATTAAACCTATTTTTGGGAGTTTACGGCCTAGAGGCATGTTCTATGGCCGTAAACTCTCTTATACTCATGAAAAGTTAGTTTTTGATGCTTAAAAACAATCACATGTGATTCTAGAATTTTATACAAGCCATATAAGTGAATTTGATGCATCCTTAAGCAAGTTTTATGAGTTTACGGCCAAGGGTATGTTCCTAGGCCGTAAACTCCTATAAATGACATTTTTGATGTGTTACAAACCCTTAAACTATTTTTAGATGCATCTAGATTTTACTACAAAGCCATTGGTTGAGTTTGAAAGCATTTTGACATGTTTTAAGGCACTAAATCACCATTTAAGAGGAGTTTACGGCCCAAGAATATGTCTTGGCCATAAAATCACTTTTATCCCCCCAAAAATCATGTTTAAAGTGTTCCAAGTCTAGATTAGCAAGCCTTAATGTCATATCTAAGTCCCAACTATGGTTTGGAAGGGTTTAAATTCATGAAAAAACCCATTTACTTGAGTTTACGGCCCAAGCTTATGCCTTGGCCGTAAACTCCTTCAAATGGCTCAAAATCTATGTTTTAAATGTTATAAGTCATGTCCATGAAGTCTTAAGCCATACCTAAAGTCCAAAATTGCTTAGGATGGAATTTAGGGCTTAAAAACCCATGTTATATGAGTTTACGGCCCATGAAGGCTCCATGGCCGTAAACTCATGAATATGGTCTTAATCCATGCTTTGAACTCAAATTTGAAGGCTAAGAAGGTTACAATACAAGCTAGGGAAAGTACCTTAGAGATTTGAAGCCTTAGATTTGAGATTTGGACCTTAATTCTAGCTTGAGGAGAGAGGTTGTGAGAGTTTAATGAGAAATTTGCCAAAGGCTTCAAATGAAGTCTTAAAACACTTTATATAGTGTTCGGGAATTGGACACGACGGAATTTTACCCGATACCGACGTTAAGTGAGGCTTTTGGTCATACCCGACCAATTTGTCGTGACTCGATACGGTCGATTTTATAATTATTCCGATTACTAAAATGGGATGCTAAAATGATTTCTAAATGTATTGGGACACCCATTAAGCCATTTTAGGTTGATATAAACTAATGACTTAATAAAATGGTGAAATCGGAAATGAATTTGAAAATGACGTTTGGTTGATCGAATTGGATTACAAGTTGAAGTACGAGAAGTGGTATGAAATTTCGGGTTGTTACATCATCCCCCCGTTAGAGGGAATTTCGTCCCGAAATTCAAAACAAGAGATAACAGAAAATACAAATTATGGATCTAGAAAGAGTTGTGGATACTTCTGTTTCATCGAGTCTTCTCGCTCCCAAGTGAACTCCGGTCCCCGCTTGGCATTCCAGCGAACCTTCACCAACGGGATGCGACTCTGTTTCGTACGTTTGACTTCTCGATCCATGATTTCGATCGGTTCCTCCACGAAATTGAGGTTTTCATCGATCTCAATTTCGTCTAATGGAATCACTAGGGTTTCATCGGATAGGCACTTCTTGAGGTTTGAAACATGAAAGACGGGATGGATGTTACTAAGTTCGTGAGGTAGATGAAGCTTATAGGCTACCGGACCAACTCTGGCGATGATTTCAAAAGGTCCAATGTACCTCGGATTAAGTTTCCCACGTTTACTGAAGCGTACAGTGCCTTTCCAGGGTGAGACCTTCAACAGTACACGGTCTCCAACCTGGAATTCTAGTGGTTTTCGACGATTATCAGCGTAACTCTTCTGGCGATCGCGCGAGGCCTTTAGTCGTTCACGGATTTGGATAATCTTCTCAGTGGTTTCACGGATGATTTCAGGACCGGTAAGTGCACTGTCGGGGACTCGACTCTTGGCTAACTGTGTATCTCCCACCTCGGCCCAGCACAGAGGGGATCTGCACTTTCGACCGTATAAGGCTTCGAACGGGGCAGCCCTAATGCTGGTGTGGTAACTGTTGTTATACGAGAATTCGATCAAAGGTAGATGTGCGTCCCACGACTTTCCAAAGTCAATGACACATGCCTTAAGCATGTCCTCCAGGGTTTGGATTGTTCTCTCGCTTTGTCCGTCTGTCTGAGGATGGTATGCCGTGCTCATGTCTAGTTGGGTTCCAAGGGCTTTCTGGAGAGACTGCCAAAATCGGGAAGTAAACCTGCTATCTCGATCAGAGATAATGGATGCAGGTACGCCGTGCAGTCGGACTACCTCATGAATATATATCCGTGCGAGTCTTTCCATCTTGTATGTTTCTTTGATTGGAACGAAGTGAGCTGACTTTGTCAAACGATCAACAATCACCCAAATCGTATCATACCCATTCGAGCACTTGGGTAGTTTGGTGATGAAATCCATGGTGATCATCTCCCATTTCCATTCAGGTATCTCAGGTTGCTGGAGCAGACCCGAGGGTTTCTGGTGTTCAACTTTTACTTTGGCGCAAGTCAGACACTTGCCCACGAATGAAGCTATTTCAGCCTTCATATTTGGCCACCAATATTGTTTCTTGAGATCTAAGTACATCTTGTCAGAGCCCGGGTGAACAGAGTATCTAGTTCTGTGTGCTTCCTCCATGACTAACTCTCTAAATCCTCCGGACTTGGGAATCCAGATCCGATCCATAAAACAATGGACTCCGTCACTTCTGATCTCAAGTTTCTTTTCCATTCCTCTCAAAGCTTCAGTTGTCATGTTCTCGGGTTTCAGGGCTTCTAACTGAGCTTCTCTGATTTGCATGGGTAGGTTGGAATGGATGGTTATCGAGTGGCTCTTCACCTTGTTGCTTGTACTCTCCTTTCGGCTAAGGGCATCTGCTACCACATTGACCTTGCCGGGATGGTAACGGATTTCACACTCATAATCGCTGAGTAGTTCTACCCATCGCCTTTGTCTCATGTTCAAGTCTTTTTGGTCGAAGATATGTTGCAGGCTCTTATGATCAGTGAAGATCGTGCACTTGGTTCCGTAGAGGTAATGCCTCCAAATCTTCAATGCAAAAACTACGGCTCCTAGCTCCAAGTCGTGTGTGGTATAGTTGACCTCGTGTGTTTTCAACTGTCTAGAGGCATAAGCAATTACTTTTCCTCTCTGCATAAGCACACAGCCTAAACCTTGAGTAGACGCATCGCAGTAGACCACAAAGTCCTCTGTCCCTTCGGGTAGGGACAGGACAGGTGCGCTGCACAAAGCTTTCTTCAACGTCTGAAATGCGGTTTCTTGTTTATCACCCCAACAAAAGGGTACACCTTTCTGTGTTAGAGTGGTTAGAGGTTTGGCGATTCTGGAAAAGTTTTGGATGAACCTTCGATAATAGCCAGCGAGACCCAAGAATTGTCGGATTTCTGCGGGTGTCTTCGGTGCTGACCAATTCTCTATTGCCTTAATCTTGGAAGGATCGACATGAATACCCTCCTCACTTACTACATGACCAAGGAAAGTTACCTTCCGAATCCAGAACTCACATTTTGAAAACTTCGCGTATAACTTCTCGGATCGCAGGGTCTCCAACACTAGCCTCAAGTGTTGTTTGTGCTCTTCTTCACTTTAGGAATAAACGAGTATATCATCGATGAACACTATAACGAACTTATCCAAATAAGGATGACACACCCGGTTCATCAGATCCATGAACACTGCCGGTGCGTTGGTTAAACCAAAGGGCATCACTACGAACTCGTAGTGTCCATATCGAGTCCTGAAAGCCGTTTTGGGCACATCACTTTCATGAACTCGCAACTGATGGTACCCTGACCGAAGGTCTATTTTAGAGAAGTAACTGGCTCCCTGGAGTTGATCGAAAAGGTCATCTATTCGTGGAAGAGGATATCGGTTTTTGACAGTCAACTTGTTTAGCTCGCGATAATCAATACACATACGAAAGGATCCATCCTTCTTCTTGACAAACAAAACCGGAGCTCCCCATGGTGAGGAAATCGGTCTAATGAATCCTTTGCTAAGCAACTCGTTAAGTTGACTGGATAACTCCTGCATCTCTGTTGGGGCTAAGCGATATGGAGACTTCGCTACAGGAGTAGCCCCAGGAATTAGGTCAATACGGAACTCGACCTGTCGCTCGGGAGGGATTCCTGGAAGCTCTTCGGGAAACACATCAGGAAAATTGCAGACCTCGGGGATGCTCGCGAGGTTTTTAACTTCTTGATTCTCGTTGATTACATGGGCCAAGAATGCAACACACTCCTTTCGCAGGAGTTTCTGAGCTTTGATGCAGGAAATGATACGAAGGTTGGAACCGAGTTTATCGCCGTAGACCACTAGGGTTTGACCCGAAGGAAGGTTAAGACGGATGGCTTTTTCGAAGCAAAGTATATCTGCATGATTGGGACTCAACCAATCCATGCCAATGATGACATCAAAGCTCTTAATGGATACGGGCATAAGATCGATAGGAAATGAATGGTCGTTCAAAGTAAGAGTGCAATCTACGAATACCTCACTCGCATTTTCTTTCTCTCCGTTTGCCATCTCGATGGTAAATATTTCGGTTAAAGGTTGGGAATCATGTTTTAGGTTATGTTTGAATGCATGACTAATAAAACTTCTTTCAGCACCCGAATCGAAAAGAATATTAGCATACGAGTTGTCGAGAAGAAACGTACCCGAGACAACGTTGGGATCGGCGACCGCTTCTTCCCGTCCCATAGCAAGGACCCTTCCGGTGTTGCCAGCAGTAGTCTTCTTGGGGCAGTTCCTTTTAAAGTGCCCGGCTTCACCACAGTTATAACAGGCTTGACCAACGCCTGTTCCAGAGGATTGATTTACTGATTGAGTCGGAGCTTTGCAGTATCGAACAGTGTGCCCCTTCTTTCCACAATTAGTACAGGATAGTTCTCGACAGGGACCAGGGTTGTGGTGATATTTGCATTTTACACAAAGAGGGAGGTTACCAACATATCGGCTGGTAGGAGTTGGAGCTGTGGATCCCACAACGGAAGCAGCAGCTACGGGGGTAGTAGCAGCATGAACTGCTACTGTTTGTTGTCTTTTTGGAGGAGCCTTGGGAAGATTGACCCTTCTTCTTCTTCTATAATTTCCTTTTCTCACCACTGCTTTTGGTAGACTCAGGGGTAGCAGTGGTGGTTTCCTCAACATCATCACTATGGTGAATTATGGCTTGTGCTAAAGTCTTAGCACTATCATAAGTATATGGGCGAGCAGCTAAGACATGACCTTTTGTAGGATTGGTTAACCCCCAAATAAACCTCTCGATCTTTTTGCTCTCAGGGGTGACTAGACCAGGGCAAAGAAGGGCAAGATCATCAAATCGGGAAGTGTAGGCAACAATATCGGAACCTTTCATCTTCAGGTTCCAGAGCTCGTGCTCTAGCTTTTGCATTTCACCTCGGGGACAATATTCAGCAAGGAGGAGTTCTTTCATAGTCTCCCAGCCCATGGCATTGGCTACAGGGAGAGTTAAGGATTTGACTCGGCCATTCCACCAAGTCAATGCTTTATCAAGGAAGGTACAAGCTGCGAACTTGACCTTATCGGACTCATCACAGGCACAGATTTCGAAGATGGATTCGATTCTCTCGGACCATCGGGATAAGGAAATGACACCACCAGTGCCATTGAAGAAAGAAGGCTTCGCATTCATGAAGTCCTTATAGGAACCCTCCTTACGGCGTTCCTGATTACCATCTTGATTTTGATTACTACCTCCTGAACCACCGGTATTTAGCTGGGACATGGCAACTGCCACCGCGGCGGTAACAGCTGTTTGAAATAACACGGGATCGATTTCAGGAGGAGGTGGCGGAGGGTTGTTGGAGCTGGGTCTCTTCCTGGGAGGCATCTTGATCTAATAAGATCAATAAAGAGAGAGGATGATAAGTCCTCTGAATCAAGAGATATGACAGATATTAATTCCAATTAAGCGGTAAAGCAGGAAAGAGTTATTGAAGTAAGTAAACTATCGCTAACGGAATGATCGGCGGTCTATACATGTACGATGATTCGAGAAATACTCCCATAGTATTTCATGGTTTGCTACAATATTGGCTCGATGGTTGTGGTTTTAGGGTAAGTTTTAGGCATGCCGCATACCACAGTCACTCCCAAGCACATGTTTGTCGTGTCTCGAATGAATATAGTTGGCCAGGCTATATTGACCCAAGACACGACTACATAATTGCCCAGGTTTAACTGCAATACACAACATCCATTTACTTATGTTTTGTTCTACTTATAGATACGAATCTCGACGGTTCGGTATACTTGTATATTTTTTAAAATACTTGTAGTCTGAAGATACTTTTATTTCAGAGCACTTAGGCCCTTTAGTGTTTATAGTTTTATACCATGTAAGGTTTGGTATACTTTATTCACTATAAACAAGGGCTCTGATACCAATCTGTCACACCCCGAAAACCGAAGGCGGAAACATTTCCGGGGTTGACTCCACGTTGTGTATCAAATCCAATGTACATAGTAAGTAAAGTGAAACAAACATTACATTACATATTAAAAGTTTTACAATTTGTTTCAAAAGACACAGTTTATACAGTCATGATACATAATATAGATATAAACAAAACGAACGAGCCTTGCACGCACACGATCCTGAATTAAGCAAGTCTTCGAGTACCTGTACTATCTTTGACCTGAGAACACAAGCAGTTTGAAAATCAGCATAACGCTGGTGAGTTCATAAGTAGTTTTGTTTTGTAAAAATGTTTATGTTTCCTTTCTGTTTTTGAAATGTATCACACGCCAAGAAAATCCCATATTTTCTTAAAAGTTGGTTGTTGTATCATAAAAGTAAAGTATAGTATGATTATCCAATTCATTGTTCTATTGCTTTTATGTACCAGTGTATTCCCAGGAAAGTCCTATACTTTCCTAAATAGTTAGTTATTGTAAAAGATGTAATGATATACAATTGGTTACACTTTTCTGGTTATGTGTATGTTACCCAAGAATGCCCCATGCTTTCCTGTATGTTGGTTTTCAATGTGAAAGATGTATCCTATTAAACCTGGTTATGTACAAAGTTTTCCCCAGGAAGGTCCCATACCTTCCTGAATGTTGGTTATCATTTGTAAAAGATGTAAAAGATGTAAAAGATGTAAAAGATGTAAAAGATGTAAACTGAATCCTGGTTATCTGTAAAATGTAGTATGTGGTTCATTATTACTATAAGTAAATCTCTGTTATCCTAGTTGCGAGTTCCATAACCATACTAAAGACTGAACCTGTGGTAATAAGTAGTCCACAGCCTTGTGGCAATAAGTAGTCCACAATCCTTATGACTTTCGTCACCCTTGAACCATTTCGGTTCGGCTGTAGCTAGAAGCCAGGTGTGGGGTAGTCAGCCCCGTATAGATCTATGCACTCAAGTCACGCTCTCTAAATTCCATAGATTCTGGTTACGGGTGTAGTCCTCCACTCGCGTATCTCTGTGGAGTGTTCGCCGAGGACGTGTCTCCAATCATACAGAATAACAAATTTACTAGTAATAATAGGATAATCCTCCATTCGCGTATCTCTGTGGAATGTTACCGAGGACAAGACAGTGTATGAAATATATTGTTCGTGTGTTGTAAAGTCATGCTTTTAACTGATAAAATGTGGAAACCATTTGTGAAATATATAAAACATAACAGTTTATAAAACCCATTTCACAAATAAATGTTTAAGTGATCTATATATATTCTACTAGTTATCAGTTGTGTAATCAATATTAAAAGCATATGAAATGTGAAACACACACATGAAAATAAGTTTTGAGTACAAGAAAACTCTTGTACTTTTCTTGTGTTCCCCCCCTGAAAACAGTGAAAAACAGTGAAAAGGGTAGGGGTATGAACTCACCGGACTCGGAAATGCGTCGGTTTTGGATACTAGACGTTGGTTCGGGGATTGTTTACTCGCGATGTCCCTATGTAAAATGAATTAATGTCCATATATATACAATTAGGGATACATTCACTAAGTATATGGAACATTACATTCCAACGAGGTTAAACACCTCAAAACGAGCGTTTGGAGTGACCCGGGTGACATCTTCGGACTTGTAATGGCACTAGGGACTTGGGACTTGAGTTTACTCCCTAAGAGTAAACATTTTAAAGAGTTTGCAACCTCAAAACACACCCACACATGAGTTTACGGCCGTAAACTCATGTTGGTGTGATTTTGAAGGTTTAAGGGCTTAAATGGACATGGGGATTGCTAGAATGGATATCTAAAAATGCCTTGGAACACTTGGAAGGAAATAACAACATTTAAAAGGGAGTTTATGGCCATACTCTTGGAGTTTATGGCCATAAACTCACCCATGGCCAAGAATGATTAGTTTAAGCTACAAAGGACAATCACATGTGATTCTAGTTAATTTTCCAAGCCTTGAAATGAATTTAGAACACCATTAAACCTATTTTTGGGAGTTTACGGCCTAGAGGCATGTTCTATGGCCGTAAACTCTCTTATACTCATGAAAAGTTAGTTTTTGATGCTTAAAAACAATCACATGTGATTCTAGAATTTTATACAAGCCATATAAGTGAATTTGATGCATCCTTAAGCAAGTTTTATGAGTTTACGGCCAAGGGTATGTTCCTAGGCCGTAAACTCCTATAAATGACATTTTTGATGTGTTACAAACCGTTAAACTATTTTTAGATCCATTTAGATTTTACTACAAAGCCATTGGTTGAGTTTGAAAGCATTTTGACATGTTTTAAGGCACTAAATCACCATTTAAGAGGAGTTTACGGCCTAAGAATATGTCTTGGCCGTAAACTCACTTTTATCCCCCAAAAATCATGTTTAAAGTGTTCCAAGTCTAGATTAGCAAGCCTTAATGTCATATCTAAGTCCCAACTATGATTTGGAAGGGTTTAAATTCATGAAAAACCCCATTTACTTGAGTTTACTGCCCAAGCTTATGCCTTGGCCGTAAACTCCTTCAAATGGCTCAAAATCTATGTTTTAAATGTTATAAGTCCTGTCCATGAAGTCATTAAGCCATACCTAAAGTCCAAAATTGCTTAGGAGGGAATTTAGGGCTTAAAAACCCATGTTATATGAGTTTACGGCCCATGAAGGCTCCATGGCCGTAAACTCATGAATATGGTCTTAATCCATGCTTTGAACTCAAATTTGAAGGCTAAGAAGGTTACAATACAAGCTAGGGAAAGTACCTTAGAGATTTGAAGCCTTAGATTTGAGATTTGGACCTTAATTCTAGCTTGAGGAGAGAGGTTGTGAGAGTTTAATGAGAAATTGGCCAAAGGCTTCAAATGAAGTCTTAAAACACTTTATATAGTGTTCGGGAATTGGACACGACGGAATTTTACCCGATACCGACGTTAAGTGAGGCTTTTGGTCATACCCGACCAATTTGTCGTGACTCGATACGGTCGATTTTATAATTATTCTGATTACTAAAATGGGATGCTAAAATGATTTCTAAATGTATTAGGACACCCATTAAGCCATTTTAGGTTGATATAAACTAATGACTTAATAAAATGGTGAAATCGGAAATGAATTTGAAAATGACGTTTGGTTGATCGAATTGGATTACAAGTTGAAGTATGAGAAGTGATATGAAATTTCGGGTTGTTACAGTTATAGTTTCGCTTCCAAACTCATGTAGTCAGTTCATTAAAGACTTCTGTAAGAGGGACCACGACGTGACCCTAATTGATCTGACATATTTGCTAATTGTTGTTGAAGCAGAAGTGTTGAAGAGCATTGGTCAAGCAAGTGTGTTTGAAGGATATGTCTCCCAAAACTCCATGGACAATAGCAAAAATGGTAAACCGGAAAATGTTTCTCTTCCCAATGGAAAGGGACCGGCCAAGGTCAAACCGTTTGACCATATGGTAAAGAGAAATGCCAGTTCTAAGATAGTCTCATGTGTTGTTCCTGAGGAGTCCATATGTTTCTGTTGCCAATTGAAGGGACATTGGATGTGAAGCTACCGTGTCTACTTGAATGATCGCAGAGATAGTAAAGTCAAGTTGTATGACTCTACTTCAGGTACATCCACTATCTAACTCTATTTTATTTAGTTCCTATCCATAGATTCTTATTACATGATGTGATAGTTTCATTTTGATGTTTTGCAGGATCTACGAGAAAGAATGAAGCTTAAGAAGAAATAATCTAATTCTGATCGTGAGAGATAGATTTCAATCAGATGATTCAATGATCAGAATTTGAAGTTGCTGCTTAGGAGTTATGATAGATTAATAGATTGCTTAGGAAATATGTAGAAACATAGTTTTCATATATATTTTCATTGTAAGGACAAATTTTTCCGCACATTATCAATAAAGTAAATTATTCATTTTATCTTGTTTACTTTAAATATTTCCTTACAATGGTATTTATGGAAATTGGTGGTTATATTTCTATTATTAGCAATGTTAACAGTGGATTTGATTCTTTGTTATATCATTTGTGGTAATGTCATAATTGACCATGTGAAAAGGGAATACTCATCACCCAAGTTTCAATTGGATAGAAACTTGGAATCATACGATTCGAATTGTGTGATGTATGAGAATCTTGATCTTCGAAAAATTAAAACTAATTCGTTGATCACATGTTTATGTGAATCAAAGTAAAGGACTAAAGGATCTAGTACACATTGATGTGGACTATTTAGATCCACCATAAAGGACTATAAGTACATTTGTCGTGATTTACTGATGCTCAGTAACATGGTTGAGTTTATAAGATTAAGCACAATTCTAACACTTTGAAAAGTTTTAAAGAGTGGCAGAACAAATATGATGAATCTGTTAGGTAGAAAGATAAAGGTTTCTCTAATCTGAAAGGAAAAATAGAGTACTTTGGTATCGTGTTTTATGATCATCTTAATGATTATGAAACCATGTCACAATTGATACTCTAAGGACATCTTAGTGCATTTGTAAGAGTAAGAAGAGGAATTGGTGTAACGCCTGTAGATCCGGGCTAGTCAATTTAGAGACAATAAGCATCAAAAATGAGTTTTTGATGGAAGATTATTTAGAAGGAATAATCTTAACCAAATATTATTATATATTACAAGGGTTCCATACATATAAAGAACGCCGAAATCCGAGTTATAACGAAGAAATTATGTCCCGTCGAAGTTTTACGGCAAAAACATGGCACCTCGAAACGTAAAATAGTGAATTTATGATAGGGAATTTTTGGCCTTAGAGATCTAAACAAAAGTTTTAGTATATGTTAAACCAAGAGCATCCATAAAAAGAACGCCCAAATCTGACTTCGTATGAGGAAGTTATGATTTTTCGAAGTTTCGGCTTAGCAGTGCACGGCCCGAAACTCAAATTTTAGTTCGAGCAGTTTTTGGCCTACGCGACCTAAATGAGAGTTGGAGATCTCATTAATAGGAGCTCAACGGTAAAAAGACAGGCGAAAATGGAGTCCGTATATAGGAGTTACAAATTTTTCGCGGTCATTTAATAGTATAATCGCCTCGTACTGTTAAAATTAAGATCGGTCGAGAATTAGGTGACTGAGTCAAAACGAAATTTGTAGATCTTATTTTTACCTACATTTGGATATAAAGAACGTCGAAAATGGAGCTCGTATGCGAAAATTAGGAATTTTTGAAAATCGGCTGATTTCCACCATATGTGCGATGCCACGTGTCAGCACCAGGGGAAACCTTGGAGCCTACGCAACACCACAACGTGGTGAGAGGCACCATGACATGTTGACGCCCTAGGCAGCCTATAAATAGAGGTGTAGGGTGAAGCTCATTCCTCACACCTTCAATCCTTCCTTTCTCTCTGTAGAACCTCTCACTAACCCCCCAACCCCTCCCCACACACACACACACAAAAAAAGCCTACGGAACCCCCTAGAACGAGGCGGAAGCCCTGGAGCGCACGACGGCTCCGAAAAGAAGAGCCTTCGGCTCAGAAACTCTGCTTCGTTGGAGCCCGGTTTTGAGAAAAACTCGTTGTAAGTGAGCTACGCCTATCCTATCCTTAGTATAGCTTATGTTTTGATATAGTAACATTATTAGGACCTTAAAAAAATTATTTGGGATATTATTATGAGTTATATAAGAGTGTTTCTTAATTATTATATAATGGTAATAATAGTTAGACTATTAATTAGTCTCAGTGAATATTAAACTAAACCCTAGTGGTAATGATACTAGGTTTCGTCGAGGTAAATTGTTTTAAGACAACGAAGTGTTGTCTGAGTACCAAGTCACCATTGTATCAGGTCAGTGCATAGTTACTTTCATCTTACACATAGATATGAAGTATTTTATATAAATTACATGCTATGTGTGCATATTATCTGAATACTTGTTGTCTATGTTGGATGAATGATTTTATACATGTTTTAAATGATTTAAACTGTATATTTATTTTATATCTACAAATGTGTTAGGATAAAACATGGGTAGATGAAATAGTTGGTGTGTGATGAAATAAAATGATGAGAGATAGGTGATGATTGGAAGGTGATGATAATTAGGTAAGGATAGATAGGTGATGATGAATCGGTGATGTAGGATTAAAGATACTATAACCTTGTCCGGCAATTTGGAGATGTAGTCATCTACTAGAGTATAGATGGCGACCACGGACTATTATAGACAACCCCATGGAAACACCATCAGGCCCATAACCTGTAGGTGATGAATTACGAGTTCAGGCGATGTTGTGACTACGTATTCATGAGATGATACTCTAACCCCTTACTATGAATTACGAGTTCAAGCGATGTTGTAACTACGTATTCATGCGATGATACTCTACCCCCTTACTATGAATTATGAGTTCAGGTGATGTTGTAACTACGTATTCATGCGATGATGCCCTAACCCTTGTTGGGCACGTATTGAGGGAGTAATCCTTGAATCAATACTGTCTATGCGATGTAGGCGATGATCCTTAGGGAGACTCCTTAGGAACAAACATATAAGGAAATGCGATGTAAGGAGATGAGAGGTAAATATGATGTAGGAGACTACTTTTAGGATAAATCCTTAGGGAAGGTGATTAGGAATAAAGAAGATAATGGGGATGGGTAATTGGGTTAATTGTTTAATGATTAAACATAATAATTATATTATTGTGGGTTGAAAACCCTATGTACTCACCAGGTTTCCCAGCTTGACCCACTCAGTTTACTTGTATCACAGGTGACAAGGTGAAGTTACATTACACTGAGAGATTAAGGAGATATAGATCACTAGTGTAAATGAATGTAAGTTCTATTTATGCTTATTTTTATGTATTGACGATGACATACCAAATGTTTTAAAACGAATAAAAATACATTTCTTTGGAAATGCTTTGATAATGAAATTATCATGTTTTGATGGGAACAAATTCCGCAAGATTTTTATTAAAAGAGATACTCTGATTTTTTATAAAGCATAAAGAAAAATCGGTCTTTTCTGGCCGTGAAAATTGGGATGTCACAGTTGGTATTAGAGCATTAGTTTAAGCGAACTAGGAATAAGGATTTATTTCTAGACTTAAACTTAAAATGCTAAGCGTTGATCGTGAGGTGTGTGTCTAATATATTTTAGGAAGTACACCTGAATAGACACAATCACTAGCTTAATTAGGGAAGATGCCTAAAATGCATTTATGTGCTAAATGATTTGTGATGCTTTATGCTATTGTTTGATCGGATCTATGGTTTGTTGCCGACCGGATCTGGAAATTTTATGTGTTCAGATTTCTAAACGTTTAATTACGGTGTTAGAACTGGCATGCAACTTTTCGGAGTAATAAGGAGGAATACACGTCTAAATCTTCTATATCTATATTCTCGTCTCGATACACTGAACGCATGTTTCCGTGAACATAACGTCTTGGTAAAGACTCGTAGTGAATTAAGTAAATGGAGGAAATGAGAAGGCTTAAGACACTGAGTGGTACCTATCGGAAGATATCGTAAGAGTGATTTCTTGCCTTTAGAACGCGTCTAATAAATAATATGTCTAGTACGGGAGAAGTACACTTTCGGTTAGCAGAAAGAAATATTTTTGGTATAATCCATGAAGTTAGTCCCGTCGTCTGACATTTCCATCACCAACCAAGTTGAAGCAGAGTTGATGATTGAAGATACGCATGGAATAAGTCCTAGTAGAGTCTAGGAAAATTTTTGTGATTGTTTGGACACCTTAGTATGTGTTAAAATTGTTTTATGATAATGACTTCGAAAACTGCGAGACAATACTTGGGACGAGTATGAGTAGGTGTGAATGGTAGTAGAGGCCTATACTATCGGAAGCACATGGCTCACACTTGGATCAGGGAAAGTCACAAGGTTACCAAGAAGCTAGTAATTTATTCCATTTTATTCAAGTATGTCATTACCATTGTTTCGGTAATGATTAAGAAGATGATTGTTATTCCGACCCTAGTGGTCATACCAAATTGAGTCCGACTACGACGAGTCTGTCACGTGGTTTCGAGAACCAAGTTCGATGTAGCACCTGACTTAAGCCGAAAGAATTAATCAAAGTGATCAGTAGAGGTATCGCGATAGTTGCTTGTAGCTAGAAATGCTACCTTTTAAGATGAGATTAGAACATGAAGGAAAGTATAGTCTGTTCTGGAAGACTCTAAGAGACCTGAGTCTAAGCATTGCAACATACGATGATATGTCATTAGAATATGACACATCGCTCCATTTTAGTAATAATAGACCTTATTTTAAGTTTGTATCTAGTGATGATCGAGATTATGACTTCAAGGTCATAATTTGGAGTCTAACATGAGATAGGGAGCAGGTGCAAGATCGAGCACCGCCTGTAGTCAAGGAGTCCAAGAGTTAAATACTCGTTCGAAGCAACATAGAAGTTACGGTTATTACCTAGGATGAAGAGTTAATGTAGGGAGTCATTATACAAGCCCTGTTTTGTTGATGATTCCGGGACATAATCATCCTAAGGGGGAGATAATTGTAACGCCCGTAGATCCGGGCTAGTCAATTTAGAGACAATAAGCATCAAAAATGAGTTTTTGATGGAAGATTATTTAGAAGTAATAATCTTAACCAAATAGTAGTATATGTTACAAGGGTTCCGTACATATAAAGAATGCCTAAATCCGAGTTATAACGAAGAAGTTATGACCCGTCGAAGTTTTACGGCAAAAACCGGCACGGCACCGGGAAGCGTACAATAGTGAATTTATGATAGAGGAATTTTTGGCCTTAGAGATCTAAACAAAAGTTGTATTACACATTAAACCAAGAGCGTCCATAAAAAGAACACCCAAATCTGACTTCGTGTGTGGAAGTTATGATTTCTCGAAATTTCGGCTTAGCAGTGCACGACCCGAAACTCGAATTTTAGTTCGAGCGGTTTTTGGCCTACGTGACCTACGTTGTAGATCTCATTAATAGGAGCTCAACGGTAAAAAGATAGACAAAAATGGAGTCCATATAAAGGAGTTACGAATTTTTCGTGGTCATTTAACAGTATAATCTCCTCGTACTGTTAAATTTAAGATCGGTCGAGAATTAGCCGACGGAGTCAAAATGAAAGTTATAGATATTATTTTTACCTATGCGTGGATATAAAGAACGTAAACCAACATAGCTAGTATGCAAGCATTATGAATTTTTGAAAATCGGCTGATTTCGACCCTATGTGCGATGCCACGTGTCAGCACCAGGGGAAATCTTGGAGCCGACGCAACCCCACGACGTGGTGAGAGGCACCACGATGTGTTGACGCCCCAGGCAGCCTATAAATAGAGGTGTCGGGTGAAGCTCGGTCCTCACACCTTCAATCCCTTCTTTCTCTCTCTAGAACCTCTCTCTAACCACCCCCCCCCCCCACAAACCCCCCAAAAAGCCTAGGGAACCCCCTAGCACAAGGCAGAAGCCCCGGAGCGCCCGACAGCTCCGAAAAGAAGAGCCTTTAGCTCAGAAACTCTGCTTCATTGGAGCCCGGTTTTGAGAAAATCCCGCTGTAAGTGAGCTACGCCTATCTTATCCTTAGTATAGCTTATGTTTTGATATAGTAACATTATTAGGACCTTAAAATAATTATTTGGGCTATTATTATGAGTTATATAAGAGTGTTGCTTAACGCTTATATAATAGTAATAATAGCTAGACTATTAATTAGTCTTTGTGAATATTAAACTAAACCCTAGTGGTAATGATACTAGGTTTCGTCGAGGGAAATTGTTTTAAGACAACGAAGTGTTGTCTGAGTACCAAGTCACCACCGTATCAGGTGAGTGCATAGTTACTTTCATCTTACACATAAATATGAAGTATTTTATATAAATTACATGCTATGTGTGCATATTATCTGACTACTTGTTGTCTATGCTGGATGAATGATTTTATACATGTTTTAAATGATTTAAACTGTATATTTATTTTATATCTACAAATATGTTAGGATAAAACATGGGTAGATGAAATAGTTGGTGTGTGATGAAATAAAATGATGAGAGATAGGTGATGATTGGAAGGTGATGATAATTAGGTGAGGATAGATAGGTGATGATGAATCGGTGATGTAGGATGAAAGATACTATAACCTTGTCCGGCAATTTGGAGATGTAGTCATCTACCAGAGTATAGATGGCGACCACAGACTATTATAGACAACCCCGTGGAAACACCATCAGGCCCATAACCTATAGGTGATGAATTACGAGTTCAGGCGATGTTGTAACTACATATTCATGCGATCATACTCTAACCCCTTACTATGAATTACGAGTTCAGGCGATGTTGTAACTACGTATTCATGCGATGATGCCCTAACCCTTGTTGGGCACGTATTAAGGGAGTAATCCCTGAATCAATATTGTCTATGCGATGTAGGCGATGATCCTTAGGGAGAGTCCTTAGGAACAAACATATAAGGAAATGCGATGTAAGGAGATGAGAGGTAAATATGATGTAGGAGACGACTCTTAGGATAAATCCTTAGGGAAGGTACTTAGGAATAAAGATGATAATGCGGATGGGTAATTGGGTTAATTGTTTGATGGTTAAACATAATAATTATATTATTATGGGTTGAAAACCCTATGTACTCACCAGGTTTCCCAACCTGACCCACTCAGTTTACTTGAATCACAGGTGACGAGGTGAAGTTACATTACACTAAGAGATTACGGACATATAGATCACTAGTGTAAATGAATGTAAGTTCTGTTTATGCTTATGTTTTCTGTATATACGATGACATCCCAAATGTTTTAAAACGAATAAAAATACATTTCTTCGGAAATGCTTTGATAATGAAATTATCATGTTTTTCTGGGAAGAAATTCCGCAACATTTTTATTAATAGAGATACTCTGATTTTTTATAAAGCATAAACAAAATTCGGTCTTTTCTGGCCGTGAAAATGGAGATGTCACAATTGGATATTGTTGAAATGGTTTAATCAAGAGATGAGTCATATTTCGTATTAAATAAAGTTTTAGAGTCATACTCTAGTAACTACAAATCGTATCTAGAAACTTATTTCAAACACTACTAGAAAAACAGCCTTTTACGACGCTCATTGTGCGTCATAAAAGGCTCAAACGACGTGCAAATGCGCGTCAAGGAAGGCCCTGTCATAAAGAGAGACGACACGCTTTTGTGCGTCGTCTATAGACGACGCGCATTTACGACGCTCATTTACGACACGCAGTGACGACGCGCCTTTATGACACGCAATGCGTATCAAGGAAGGCCATGTCATAAAGGAAGACGACACGCATTCGTGTGTCGTAACCTTACGACGCGCGTGTAAATGACACGCAAAGCGTATCAAGAAAGCCCCTGTCAAGAAAGCCCATGTCATAAATGAAGATGACACACATTTTTGCGTATCATAATTTTAAATGTTTAAAAAAATTATTATTTATAGATTTACTAATTTTCAAATTAAATAATACATTAAAAATCTCATAATACATAATAAAATACCATAAATAACAAAGATAATTCATTTCACTAATATGTCAAATACAAATAATTATTCCAAAAGTGAATAAATGTTATAAAAAAATGAACTCATTTATATACAATTGCATCATCTAGCTTACTATGTGCCAACAACTCTCTATGTGTTTATTTTTGCTTGAGTCTCGTTTCCTCCAAAGCTTCTAGCCATGCCAAAATATGATATCTTGAGTCTCATTTCAAGAATCAAAATCACCTTCAATCACCCAATTAAACTCTAGATCTTCTGTTGTTTAAAAGAAATTGGTGTTTGTAATCTATGAACAAAAACGCAAAGACCAAGGTTAACATTTGCTATATAGAAAGCACAACTGGGCATATGAATATATAATACGCAACATAAACATTTTCATGAAAATGATATAGACAAATAAGTAAGTGTGATGATATTGATACCTTAATTACGCCATTGGTGAACGGAATTTTAATTGGTTGATAGCAATACTTGACCTCTGAAAACAAATAAACAAAGGATCGCATCATCATTAGCTCAATGGTTTAAGCTACCAAATTACCTTTGAGAACCAGCAGGTGAAAACACTATGTGACTGGCTGCTCTTGTTGTTCATATCTGTTCCTGCCACTTTTATATTTGCAGCACCCTGATAAAGCATGAAAACTAATTTTAAATCCAATATAATCATAAATAAGAAGTAACAAAGTGTAAAGGGGATCCGATTGTACAATGTTATTAAGAGGTTTTCCCTAACTATATATAACCTAATACTACATTTCTATTAAGGGACACCTTGTTTAAAGTAACTATGACAGGAATTGCAGTTGTGTCAAATTATAGAAACTCTTCATCACTAACATCAACTTCTGGTTGTTTGTCAAAAGGAGCAGTTGAAGCAACTATGACAGGAACTGCATACCAAAAAAAATTATATTAACCAAAAAAATACATGCATTCGAACATAAAGAACAAGGGAATTCATTAATGGCACATTGTATCGTGTTCCTGCCCTTGCTGCCTCACTTGGTGAAATAAGAAGTTTCTGCTTTAGTTCAGACAGAAAAGAAGTCCCTTGTGGCCTTGTCTGTATAAGTATAACAAAACAAAATTATAAATTAATTAAGAGTCTGAAATGAATCAGAATTGTTAATAGTTTGTTTTAGTTTTAAAGTACCTTTAGATACTCGTCCACATCATTTTTCATTCTCTTAGTTTTCAGAGATGCATCAACTTCCGGCAGAATGCAAGGTGACCGACTAATCTCAGCTAGCAGATCAATCTGAATAATTAAAATAATAATAATAAAAAATCAATAATGATCACTGAAAGTTACAATTAATTATACTATGAATAAGAAAAGAAAAAAACAACGAACCTTTAAGTTGGGAGTTGAAGGGTCAGGTTGTCTCACAGTGAACCACACGCAGAGAATGTAGATACTCCAAAGCAAGAACCTGCAGTGCACAATATATCAAAACTCAAACTAATTTAAATTCAACAAACTTCCATTCATTTGTCTGTCTATTATAATTTATTGCATCCTACTTTCAAAAATCTATTCTACCCAATTATATTTATAGCAATATTCCCCACAAAAGAAAAAAAATTGGAAGTAATGATACAAATTTGCATTATGGGAGAGGTTTATTATTTAAAGCACTCAAAGGTTGTTAGAATAACATTTTGCATTGTAGTGGGCTTAGTGTTATTTTTATTCTTTCGTAACAACCTATTGACTAAGTTTTTTGGTTAGCAAGTTAGAATAATAGTATATATAGGGTGTTAGGGTTAGGGATTTGGTGAGCAGAAATTGAATTTACTACTTGTTGAACTGTAGACCTATAATTTTACTTTCTTTTAGCCGGTTTATATCATATAATTGGCATTGGATAGATTTTTCAGGGTACGATGTCTTGATAAGAAATGAAATGAAAATAAAAACATACCACTTCTACAATGTATATACGAGCAACATCTTCATCCAAGCAGCCTAAGTTTCTCAATAACGAATATAAATCACCGCCATTCACGTATTCCATGACAAGGTACAAATTTTCGCGACAAGTAAAAGAATAAAAGAAACGGACCTGTCACAATTTAAGTATTTCATATTTGATTATATTTTCTAAAGAAAGACCAAAAAAATTATATATTATTACCACAAAAGGATTGAGGACTGATATCAAAATATCACGCTCTGCCAATATACTCTCGACCGCATTCTTCCGGATCATGTCAGCTTTCTTAAGAACCTGCCAAAAAAATCCATAAATATAAATATATAATAAACAAATGAAGAATGAAAGGGTGAGGTACCTTTATAGCGAAAAGATCTCTTGTGGTTCTCTTTTTGGCTAAAAAGACGCGCCCAAATGCTCCACGACTAATCGGTTTTATAATCTCAAAGTCATCAATGGAAGTGCGGTCCTTATTTTCGGAATGTATAGGGCTGGTTCTCAAGCTCCGTACCACATCATCCTCCAATGGAGCATCTTCATCGATAACCGTGCTTGTGATGTCAACTTTTTCATCATCCACCATCTCACACATCTGTAAATACTTCTCCCTGCTTGTAACAACTAATAATTAACATTTATGATTTATGATTTATGATTTAACAAATACACACCTCATAAAAAACATGTTTATTATAAAAATGTTATCATCGAATAAGCTTCTCTATGCGTGCTCCAAATGTCTCGACGGTCAGGGCGTCAAACTTTCTCCTGTCGATCACGACTCTTAAGTCATCAAGACACGTCAGCAGATACGACAAAGATCGATCATCATCCAATGGCGTATTGCCAGCACATCGAGCAATATCAGCAAGCTCATTCATCTACAAATATTTCAATATCAGTACCTATATCTCATAACAAATAAGAACCTATTACCTACCTGTGGAAGGCCATCATGTTCAGAATAGGCACCCTTCCCTACCAATAACAAGTCTATCTGGCTGGTTTTTGGTGTCATCAATGGCGACCTAGGAGTCATGCTGCCAGCAGATGATGTGCTCATTCCTTGGTCAGATTTAGGACCAAAGCGGGTCCTACATGACATGGAGGGGTGAGCTTTAAGTATGAGTTTTTCTTTCTTGGGTTCTAGCATCCCGTGTTGTTCCTGACTGAAAGATTTTCTTGATGATGATGATGATGATGGTTTTGAGGGTATTGGAGGAATACGTTTATCTGCTAAATGAAGGGATTGACGGAGTTGAAGAACAAGTTCATCTTCAGCCAATCTGCTTTCTTTATGGAACTGCAGGAGCCTTGTACATCTTGTGAGTATGAAGAGCATTCGGGTGTGAAGCTATTTCAAGATACCCATGGGGAGCTCTTGGCGCCTTTCGGCCAGTTCCTGAACAATCCCCTCACACTGCAACCAAAACTCTCCAGGAGATGTCATGGCACACCTCTAAGCCAACACCAGTAAGTCCTCTACAGTTTCCTGCCATTGCGGTTGACTCTCTGCATTCTTTTCTAGAATGCCAAGTAAATCCCCAGCAAATATATGAAGATCAGCATCCACTTCTTCCTTTGCTTTGTCAAACTTACCCCGTATCATTGACAAAACCTCTTGCTCCCACTCACATAAATTAAATTTAAATCAATCAGCTATTTATTTTAATACAAATATACAATACAAGATACATAAATAAAGGCCTGCCTACCTCTACGTTATTTAAACCTCGAGGCTTCCAAAGTAGGAAAGGTCGTACGCCTTTTGAGTTCAATTCATGGGAAAAACTTTTGATGTCAGCGGGATATCTTTTTCTAGGAGCACTTGTTACCCAGAGTATGGCTTGAAACCGGGGTGATTCAGATTCCTTAGGGTTCTCACAATCATATGATGTCTACAAACACAGAAAAATATAATGCTTTAGTTACACTTACACATAAACAACTAACTAACTAAGATAATGTTAAATTAAGTAACATTATTACCTTCATCTCTGGTGTACAAATCTCTGAGCTCCTCAACCCTCTAGAGTATCCCCTTGACTTCAGATGCCCTATCATCATAATTGATTCAAACAATAATTTATTGAATGATCGTCTTCTAGTAAGTATTAGAAAGCTAGACGTATCAGCATTTCAACAAATGCTCAATAAACTACAAACATATAAAATTATCATATGCTTTAAATCAAGTATCTCTAAAAGCTAGAATGTCCACAGGCCATCAGATGTACCAGAAATATTACAATTTTTGCTACCCTAACAAATAATACATATCTGCATAAATAATATGAAATAACTAACTTTGTTTCTATTTTCTACTTTTTTTAAATGATCAGATCAAGCAAAGTTTAATAGTTAATGTATTTCATGCACCTTTTGCCTGGCAAGGGTATCCCAGTTAATATCCCTAAAATATGGATGCTGTTTCACCTGCATTTATCAAATTATTCAGCTTCTTGTTCACAATGATTAATGTTGATCAAGAAAAAGAAGAAAGCAGACCTCGGTTGCTCCCCTAGCTCCAAGTCTCTGGTTGGGATCTTCTATCAGTAATCTGCACAATGATTGAACTTAGAAAAATGTATTTAAATTTTAAAGGTGATAATTAAAAAGTTTCTCTTATTGATCAATGAGATCCTGGGCATCAGGGTTCATTTCATCAGGCACTACAGGCCAGGGTATGTTACGGTTGAGAATGTTGTCAAATATCATCTGAAAAAACAGTGAAGAAAAGGTAAGATTACAGCAACTAACAAAGAAGTGAAAGTAGAACCCCAACCCCAACCCCAACCCCACCTGAGGGTGCTCTGCATTGAAAGGAGGAATGCCAACAATCAGCTCAAATAGTATTACACCAACAGACCACCAATCCGCTGATGTACCTGAAAGATATTTGAATAAAACATTTTAATGCATGAGATTTTATAAGCAATTCATATAATTATTATATCAAGTTAGTTGTGAACAAACCATGTCCATTTCCCAGAAGAATCTCGGGTGCCAAATAGTCTGGAGTTGTCCAACAGCAGAGCGGTTTTTGCGTCTTTCTTGCTGAGTCCCAGTGGCACACAGAGATGGAGATGGAGATGGAGATGAGAGAGATGACTGAGTCCCATTATCACCCAATAGTGATGTGCCACTCACTGCTGGACTAGATAAATCGTTTGTACTTTTAATTAGACCCACCTTTGATAGCCCAAAATCTGTTAACTGCTCACAAAACACAAAACAATTATTACCAAAAAAGATCTTCATTAGAACCCTAAAAAGATTCAACAAGTTGATTCATTTTGAAATAACTATGAGAATTTCTTAAACTTAATTGTTGTTGGAAAAATAAATTTTGCCTCAGATAAAGAGCATTCTAGAGTATGCCATTCTGACCATTGATGTAACAGTTCTTCAAGCTTCTTTTTGCTCTTCCTAAAATTTTAAAACATATTATTATTTAGTTATTGAGTCATAAATAATATCTCCATTACTAGACTGATAATAAAATCTATTATATTGACATCAACCTTGATAATAACTAATAAATAAATTGAACAAAATTTGGTTCATTGTCATCCTAAAGTTCCTTTTAATAGTTGTCATCTGTAAGTTCATAACAATCAGTATCAGATCCATTGATTATCTAAAAACATGATTTTACAGCTACAAACATTTCATGATGCAGAATGGTTTATACAACATTTAAAAAAAGCCTTCAAAGTATATATGTTTAATCCAATGTATACCTCTATGTATGCTTAACATGCCCCAATTTCATTTGGTAAAAGAAGAGTAGCCAACAGCTAGCCTTTGATCACTGGTTCTTGTTAGTTTCTGGTCAAAGCATAGGATTTTTAGATTGAAATTAACTTCTTATCCTGATCTTATTATAAATCCAATATGATGCAGATGTAGCTTTAGATCCATATGATGAATCGAATGTTTGGTTAAAAAATGAAAATTTCATTTATTTGCAGTAGTGATCCAAAAGATTTATTATAGAGGTTGGAAATTCAATACCAACATTATACTCAATTTCATAAAGAATGCAAATCTTACACGAAAGGTTAATTTTTAATGTTAGAATATGACAAGTTTGAACCCATCAGTTAACTAACCATGAAATCAATAATGGCGATAACAAGTGTGTTGAAGAATAAAACATAAGCAAACAAATCGGGTAAGATAGATTGAAGTTTGAATCAAACATGGATGAAAAACGAGCTCAAATACGTAAAAAAATGAAGAAGATGAATATAAAAATAAATACGTACTGTTTAATCTTCTTATCTTTCTTCAGCCTCATGTTTAAAAATTCTTCCACCTCTTCATCCGCTAACCCTCCTTACGCACGAAACAGGTGACGACGCCCTACAAGTCAACCATCTGATGTAATACCTTCACCATTGTTCCCTTCGGGGATAAAAACCTTAAAATCATTGATGTTGTGAGTGTAAGTAGTCACAGAGCCCCAATCGCCGACTCTATGAAGGATTTTGTGAGGTTCGATTCCAGGGGTAAAAAGCCCTAGTTCTTCGTCAATTTTTTTGATTTTGTGAGAAGGGGCGTTGAAGCGAGGTTTAAGAATTATAAGATGAGGATCATAAGAACGAGGTTTTAGATGAGATCGCCGGTGAGGGAAGATTAATGGAGATGGAAACTAGGGTTTTTGAGGGAGACGGGGGAGAAGAATAAGAGGTTAGACCTCAAAATGACGTTCTTGAAAAAAAAAGCCCTACTTTTAGTCCCCATTTCTTAATAGGAACGCGCGTTTGTAAATTATAAAGAGACATTTCTAGACGACACGCGTTGAACATAAGCACCCTCCGTGTTTTTTTTTTTTTGTTTTGTCAGACACTAATTTTAGGGCACGCAAAAATGCGCGTCCTAAATTTTTCAAATTTCTAAAGATCTGACATTATTTTTAAGGCACGCCCTTATGCATATCATTAATCAGTGTGTGTCGTAAAAAGCGTGTCATTAAAGGTCTGTTTTCTAGTAGTGAAACTAAGTAGGTTTATAACACCTCATGAAATGTGGAGTGAAAATGTTTTCTTACTCTAGAACATTTGGAATTGGTAGTTATGTTGTTTTGGTTGAAATAAAGGAAAAACTAAGACCAAATTATATGAAGTGTTTTCTTGTCGAGAATCCACACTAACTTTTACATATTTGTTTTTGCTTGTCAAGGATTGTTCCTTGAGAGAAAAACTTATATGTCAAGAAGTCAGTGGGAGTTTTATTGGCCTTGAAGAGTTTCAAGAGTCAATCAAGAATAAACCTTTTAGTTATCACTAGCACACGACCTGAGGTTGATAACCTATCATGTTCAGTTGACACATTCTTGTTTCTATGCACCTTCCAGTAGAGTTGACAATGCATGTGAGTTTTATGGTTCTCATTTGACTATAAAATGCAGATCATGTTGGTCACTGATAGTACATTAGTCAATGGAAGTGAGCTGCTTAAACAACATGGAAGACATGGTAGGCCCTTATGCTACCATATGGCAAGAAATTAAGAATAAGTAAAGTTCAGTCCATGAAAGGAAAAACAAAATTTGACTTTGGTTTGTCCTCAACCTTGTCTCATGATTGTAGGTTGGAATTGATAAATTCACATGGATAGGAACACATACACCCTAAAATCTAGGTGGCAAAGGTTTTCTCTCTAATTCATGAAAATGATTATGAGGAAACACTTTCGCTAGTATTACGTTCTCAAATTCGTATATGATTATGGCATCCCTTTTCATAGTTCGAATTGTGAGAAATGGCAAGTAATAGTTTGAACATTCATGACTTATCGCTATAAGTTTTGAAAGGGTTTAAACACACACATATGCTATCAAATGAAGGTGTATGAGCTTGACAAGTCTAGATGATGACTTATCAAAGCACCACGTATTAGAAATCTGAACTTTAGACAGAAAGTCAATAGTATTGATTTTTAGGAGTCCAGTTGATTTCTGAGTACATGTCAAAGGTAGTGGGAGCACAATTGTTATGCTAGTGGGAACACAATTGTTATGCTAAGTGTTGCAGGTTAGCAATACTATTTGTACGAAACGAAGGTTACAAATTTTCAAGTTGCAAAGTTTGAAAATTGTTTCTCTATAGAAAGTTATAAGGGAGAGAGCACTTATACTTCATTTCAAATCTAAAAATTTAGATTGAAGGATTTTAATGGAATTTAGTCATGAACATATATAAATATCATGTTGAAGTGATTCAACATAGGAAAATTCGATATATGGAAATATTATAGCAGGAGACTGATCAAGTATCATGTCTTTATGTAAGACAATTGATTGCATATGATATAATATTCGCTTGGTCTGATTTTTCAAATGCCTAGGGCATTAAGAGAGAAAAAGGACTAGAACAAGATATGACCAAAGTTGTTAAACAATTGTCAAAAACAATCTAAGGTTCGTTGAAGATTAGTCGCTTGTGGACTGTTGGAAGTATAGTAATATTTGGACAGACCATATTTCTGATTGGGATAATTCTTGATCATAATTGATAGTCATA
This sequence comes from Lactuca serriola, assembly GCF_051521515.1. Taxonomy (NCBI): domain Eukaryota; kingdom Viridiplantae; phylum Streptophyta; class Magnoliopsida; order Asterales; family Asteraceae; genus Lactuca; species Lactuca serriola. The sequence continues at coordinate 92,095,537 of NC_136413.1, read as the reverse complement.
TGGGAATATGGAAATGTTTCCATAATGGGAGTTGGTTATTGAAATCTACATATGAGTTAAAAACCTTAATGCGAGGAAGGTGTTCGAGGAGTTACCTTGAATTTGATACTTCATTACCATGAAAATGTTTTATGTAACAAACTTTAAATGAAGCATTTCGTGACATTGTTGGCAAAGTCTTCGTGACTTTTAGGCCACATCATCACAAAAGGATATTGCATGCAAGGTTAGACTCTAACACATTTAGTGATGAAAAGAATTTGGAATTCTTATTAGTTCTAATAAGAATTTGAAATTCTAAAATGAGCATCATTAGAATAATGTCCAATTGATCTATTCACAAAGGAAGGACCATAGAGATACATAGTATGCATGTTTATAACATGGCATGACTAATGTCTAGTTCGAGTGTTTAGTTGATTAATCGAAACATTATACAATTAATAAAGCCTAATTAATATGGTGATTAAATAATAAGTGGTTTATTTGTATTCAATAGTTTTGAGACCATAGTTAATTAGGTTATTATTGTGTTTCACTTTGCATGTTTTACTTCCTGAATAATTGGATTATTCAAAACATCCACAGTCGATCATACTTTGGAAGTAAGTAGTGAATTAAGACTATCGTGAATTAGACTGTAGATTATCTAAGGGCTTAGACATAGAAATGGCTTGCTGCAACATTCACGACTAATTTTGAAATGGGGATTTGAGTATTGGATTAACCGCGCTCAGAGAATTACTTCATGGATTTTATCACAAGTAATCTTGAGACGATAATATCTTATATTCTTGAAATGGAGACAAATGAGTTGTTGTTTACGAGTCAGTTGTGCATTGATAATACGTGAACGCATCAATAACTTGATGTTATAAAATGTATTGTTGTGTGTGATTTGATGAGTAAATAGTGCAAGCATATGAGTTGAAGTTTATCCGTTCCTTTTTTCCAAATGAGAAAAGTGATACATGTGGGCCCCTCGATGATTTGATGATGACATCTAAAGTGCTTGCCCAAGCCTGGACTGAATTGATGTGTTCAATTAGTAGTCTGATTTCAGTCGTCATAAATCAGAAATCAGGAAACAAACATTGGACAGAGAGAATGATTATAATCCATGTATCATGTTCATACGATATCTTATAGAATGGAGGAATACTTGATCACTTAGCTAATGACATATATCTGACTAGGTCAGAGTTCGACAGCAACTTTGAGAGCTACAATTGCTTGTCAATTTTTGAAGTCGTACTTGCAACTATAGTTATTAGATTTATCCAAGTGGGAGACTGTTGGATTAGGTGTCTAAGCTCATAACTATAACTGGTATGTACTTGAATTGATAATGGCATGGTCATTTTGGGTTATCTTCACACATGCAACTAGAAAGGATGATTTATTGAGAAAAAGGAAGAATTTATTATTGGAATAATAAAATGGAATAAATGATTTATTAATATGTTATGGAAATTATATATTAATTGGAAATCATATTATTAATTAATATTTAGTTAGAAATTAATTTGGAATTAATTTTGCGATTAAAGGAATTAATTAATAGTGTAGGGGCTGGTTTGCAATTACTTAATAGTTGTGGTTTGGGCTCCTAGATCATCCTTAGTAGGGTTGGCTGAAATTTCTTAGGAAGGCCCTTAGAATTTTTTCCAAGGCCTTAAGGAGGTGGATCTATGAGCTGCTTGGGGCTTAAGATGGAAATTAGGGTTTCCATCTAGAAACCCTAGCTTTGGGGCTAAGCAACCTAACTATTTAAGAAGCATATCCCTTGCAATTTTCGGCCACTCTATTCCAAGAGAGAAGAAATCCGAAATTGCAACCTCTTTCCTCTTCTTACAATCATGTACTTGCATTGTTTGTTTGTGAGCCATTAGAGGTGTGACATTTGTGACACTAAGCTCTCAAGAGTTCAAGATCTACAAGTTTTTCTTGTTATTACTACATAACAAGTAAGGTACACATCTAAACCCTATTTTGTATAGATTTCGAATTATATACTAGCTTCCTAGGGTTTCTCTTTTGTATTCAAGTTTGCATGTTCAACTAGTGAAAACCTAGATCCAAAGCATTAGGGTTGCATAAACACATAGGATTTGTAGTTATGTTCAAAACCCATCAGTAATCCAGTCTGATGACTGTGTACCTAACATGCACATTTGTATATGTCTTATTGTGTGGATTATTTTGGGGGAACTCACTAAGCTTTGGCGTACAATTTGATTTTATGGTTTCAGGTACATCAGAGGATATGGTCAAGGCAAATGCATGTTTATGCACATCATCCTTGATATTTATTTGACCTATGATTTTGGGATACTCTGATTTTTAATTATGACTTTTGGAAACTACTTTTTGTATGATTCATGGATTTTGATATGGTTTTAAAACTAAATTTTTTTTCATGATTTTTGGGATGTTACATCCACCACATGGGCATTATCTTGTTCATGCACCTCCTCCTTTACTTGACTCATATTGTAGTGGACACCTAGTGTATGGGTGAAAAGATCATCAAAATACTCATCACATCTTAGGGACGTATCCTCACTTCATTGACGCATAGGTTGCTTACCATGGGTTTTCTTTGGTGTTTTGTGCCTTGGTCCAGTAATCTTAGCTTTTCCTCCCCTCCTTGAGATCATCTTAGTCCTTTTCTTAGGAGTATTAGCAAGACTACCAGATTTAGAAACAGGAGGAGCACCATCATGAACACTATATTCAGAATCAGGAGGAGTACCATCATAACACCTATACAACCCTCATGAACACCTACATCACCATCCCTTCTTGGTTTAGAAGGCCTAACTTGAGGGAATTGGTCAAATATAGGTTGTCCTCCCCATCTTTCCTAGGTCTTCTAATATTCACCATTTGTGCAGGAAATCTTATTATGCCCAAGCTCTTGGGGATTTACACACGTCACAGTCCTAGGCACCTTTAACCTTTGTGAGAGGTATTTGGCATCTTGTGATTTAGATGCATGCTTCACTCTCTTTATTTTGGGTCTTCCTGGCACCCTTCTAACTAGGTGTGGTAATGGATTAGTAAACTCAATCCTTGGCAACATGTTGCTTCCACGTACAGGTAGTATGTTTTCCATGTGTGTTGCAACATATTTGTCCTTATGGAACCAGGAAGAAAAGAACTGTATTGGATCTTTGTGGATGAAATTGATCGCAACTTGACCATGCACACATGGTATGTCAGACAACATCCATAAGTTGGAAGTGAAAATGTGAGCAGCTAAATCCACCTTGTATCTATTATAGCTATAGGTCTTAAACACATCAACTCCATTTGGTACCGTTGTCCACAACCTACATAGAAAACAAACAAATTACTCAAAAAAACAAAAAATATATATATAATACATGGACATTAAAAAAATATTACCTCATATCCTTCCCAAACTCCTCAACCTTTAGTGAGATGTTCGGCCCACAGTTACCCCTCAATTTTGATACCTCTTGATCCTTATGATAAAACATTTTCATAAGGAAAATCCTTATTTTCTCAAGCATCATAAGTAGCGATTTCTTCTGCATTTCATTGATAGTGCCATTAAAACACTCTTAAATTCCAATCTCCATTGCCTCACAAGCATGCCCATGAGAAAAGAAGGCTCTACACCAGGTTTCAGGTTTTCTTCCCATAAGATGATTGTATCATAATTCTGTTATCTTCATTATCTTCTCCATTGTAGCAACAAAGTCTCCTTCCAATGTACTCATAGAAGCTTCCCGAAACAAATTCTTCAGCTCCAATTATGTGTACTCTTCCTAAAATTTACAAATATTTGTCTAGCACAGTGTCATGCACAACATGGGGGAGTAGGTCTGCCACAGCTTGTACAATTCCCTATAATTAAAACACAAACACATATTACAATTAATGACTATTACTATATATAATATGTTTTATATATATATATATATATATATATATATATATATATATATATATATATATATATATATATCTTGTATGTACCTTGTGTTGGTCTGAGATAAAAATAAATCTATTGCCAGCACCAAGATCCAAATCAGCAACCAAATTCTCAATGAACCAGGTCCAATTCTTATTATTCTCAACATTCACAACTGCCCATGCTATTGGGTACACATGGTTTTCTGTATCTCTCCCAATAGCAGTTAGAATCTCCCCCTTTATCTTCCCTTTCAAGAAACTGCCATCCAATCCTATAACCCTTCTACAACCTCTATACCATCCATCTCTGAAAGCCTTGAAGCCAACATAAAGCCTCTTGAAATAGTTAAACCCATGATTACTTTTTACCACCCACCAAGCGTGTTGTACCCGGATTAGTCATCATAATTGCAACTGCATAGTCCTAAACCTTGACTTAGTGGTCTTCTAACTTCCCTTCTATCATCCCAATTGTGCTAGCCCTTTCTTTTAGCATTGCCCAGCGTATACACTCACTGAAAAACTTTGTAGCACATCCACTTGCATCTCTAGAAATGTCATCTTGGACTTCATGATTATATCTTTCAGACAATGTTGTAAATATCGGCCTAGCCAGCCACTTAGGCACTAGGTGGTCTGCAACTGATTACGATTAGGGGTGTTTGGTGGAAATTGATCAATATCGGTCAAACTCGGGCTAGGCGCGCCTAGGCAAGAATATTTTAAAAAATTCAAGTTTTTAAACTTTCAAATATTACACCAAAATTTCAAAATTTTAAATTTTTAAATATTCGAAATTTCAAATATTATAACAAATATTTAAAATTTAAAAATCTAAAAATTTTAAATTTTCAAATACTAATTTTCTTAGGCTATATTAAGTTTTATAATAGTTTTATTAGTAATTTAGGGTCTCTGATTAATCCCCACCAAACTGATTAATCGTTTGACCCCAATCAACCATCGAGCTACCACTGAACGATTTTTACAAACTTGCTTTTAGATAGTGTTTGGTTATCCAATTGCTAGTATCTAGGGAACCAAGGTGATAATTCCTAGCACATAGATGAATGTTATTACAAAATTAAATCTGGAATATCCTTTCATTGTACTTCCATTCATCTGCAACCCTAAATGGACACCGTATTTCTTCATTATCACAAGTTCCGCTTCCACACTTAGCTATAACCCTCACTCTATCACTTTTTTCAAATAAAGTTGGTATCCTGCATGGACTGCATGGTTTGTTAAAGCAAACCTGAATTGAGAAGGGGATTCATAACAATATCATAATTGTGGATTAATTTCTTTCCAGTCAATAGTGGGATTATGCATATTATACTCCACACCAACATCTTCATCGTTCTCATCTGAGTGGGCATGCTCATTTTGTTGGCCACCGGGATTGTCTCCATCATCCATCCATCATTCCACCAATACTCCTTTGTCTCCATCATCCATCCATCATTCCATCAATACTCCTCTATCTCCATCATTCCATCAATACTCCTTAAAATGTTTTCATCACACAATAAGTTAAGGAAAGAGTCATCACATAGTTTTGAGGGGATTTTGAAAGTTTCTTCAAAAAAATGCAAGAAGCTAAAGTAAAAAGCTTCATCATCGGAGTTGGAGTCTGGAAGGTAAGTCTTCTCAGACCCTTTAGGGTTCTTAGTTCCAAAAATAGAAGGCATCTATTACATAAGAAAAACAACGTGTTATTTCACACTTGGAACTCCAAACGTAAGATAACCACAAGCATCGATTTCTTTGGTTCCATATATGTTGTTGCCAAGTGACTCCAATTGGTTGTTTTCCACCTCAATAATTTCTTTTCAATTGACATGGTGAATTCTGATTATCAAGTTCTTCTAGTTCGCAATATTAACTAAATATATAGGACAATAGGTTTGAAAATTATTAATCAAAAAAAAAAAAAGACCTTTGTTTTTAGATTCAGATTTCAAAAAGTCTGGGCTTACATGTTGGGCCCAGTTTCTCATCACAATTCACAAGGGTCTCGTTTCGTCATGGCCGATTTACCCGAGTAGCGCCCTCTTTGCCCGTTAGAGATTTGTAACGGCTAGATTTCAATTTTCAATCTCCCACAAAATCACACCACCCTTTCCATTTTGGCTTTCAACTTTCCATCAACACTCCTCTTTCTCTCACCCTTCCTCGCCATTAATCTTCTTCATTTTCTCTGCATTCTTTCATCAAGAAGTCTTGATTTCGTGCACACTCGTCTCCAATGGCTCCAACGCCTTCTTCTAAATCGAACAACACCCATATAAGAACTCCCCAGTCTAAACATCGTCTCAATTTCAACTCAACAAAACCCTCCCCAAACCCTAATTCTGCCGTCAAAGAACCCCATCAACATCCGGATCACCCAGTTGAAGTTGTCGGCCGGATTAGGGACTACCCTGACCTCAAAGATAAACCCATTTCGGCCTTGCAGGTTAACTCCGATGGTCGTTCTGTTAGAGTCAGAACTGATATCGGGTATCGTGATTTCACCCTCGATGGGGTTTCCGAAGATCAAGATCTTGAGGGGTTCTACAGAAATTTCGTTCAACCCAGAATCAATGGTGTCAAATTGGGCGATAAATGTACAATCATGATGTATGGCCCTACTGGTTCGGGAAAGAGTCATACTATGTTCGGGAGCCATAAGCAGCAGGGGATTGTATACAAGTCTTTAAGTGATATTTTGGGAAACGAAGATGACGAGATCGATGATGAACAACAGAAGGTGGGAGTTGGTACGTTCGTGCAAGTTACTGTTCTTGAGATTTACAATGAGGAAATCTATGATCTCTTATCTACCAATAGTAAAGGTGGATTCAACATTGGCTGGTCGAAAGGCAATGCGTCAAAGGTAAAAAAACATTCCAAACCTTTTCATGCTTCCAAAATTAGACATTATGTTTATGAAATAGATCATTAAAAAGGTATAGATCTTCAAAGTTGTTGTTGTTCTTTTTGAAACTATAGGTAAAATTAGAAGTTATGGGAAAGAAGGCAAAGAATGCGACTTTCATCTCTGGAACTGAAGCAGGAAAGATATCCAAAGAGATCCAGAAGGTGGAGAAACGTAGGATTATCAAAAGCACATTTTGCAATGAAAGAAGCTCCAGGAGTCACTGCATGGTTTGATTTGAAATTTTATTCCTTTACAACTTTTCTTTCTTATAAATTTTTATTTCTTCAACTAAATTTGTATCAAATTGGTTCAGATAATTCTTGATGTCCCAACTGTTGGTGGACGACTTATGCTTGTTGACATGGCTGGATCTGAAAATATAGAACAAGCTGGTCAAACTGGATTCGAAGCCAAAATGCAGGTAATCTTCAATTTGACTAAAACTTTTCATTTCTTCAACACGATTTATAAAATGTTACTAAAAAATGTTTAATTTTTTATTGAACTTGAAGACAGCGAAGATTAATCAGGGTAATATAGCGTTAAAACGAGTGGTGGAATCCATTGCCAATGGCGATTCTCATGTTCCATTTAGAGACAGCAAGTTAACCATGCTTTTACAGGTAAATGTAAATGTTAACAGTTTTTAGTGGGGTCCAGTCCAGTAATTTTTTTTTTTTTTTTAAAACAGGATTCATTTGAAGATGATAAATCCAAGATTCTTATGATATTATGTGCGAGTCCAGATCCGAAGGAAATACACAAGACTATATCAACATTGGAATATGGTGCAAAAGCTAAATGCATTGTTCGAGGTGTTCATACACCAATCAAGGAGAAAAATGGTCAAGATTCTTCATCAGATGTGATTTTGGGATCAAGGATTGCAGCCATGGATCAGTTCATTCACAAGCTGCAAATGGAGAATAAAGTTCGAGAGAAAGAAAAGATGGAAGCTCACAAACAACTTATGAAGAAAGAAGAAGAGATTGCGACTCTGAGATCTAAGCTTTCAGAGGCTGAAGATAAGAACGCTGAAGAAGAAATTAACATGAAAGTTCAGGAAAGAACGAACATGTTGAGAAGTGAATTGGAGAAGAAGATAGAAGAGTGTAAGAAAATGGCTGATGAAGTTGTTGAAATGGAAAGGAGAAAGATGGAAGAGAAGATTTTACAACAACAGGAAGAGCTTGAAATGCTGAGAAGGCGTTTGGAGGAGATCGAGACTGAGTTGACTCGGTCGAATGGAAATGGAAATGTTAATGTTTCATGTTCTACAGAAGGAAACGGTTTTGCTAAAAAGTTGATGGAAATGTATGCTGGTGAGGATCCAGGAATGGAGAAATCCATGGATTTGGATAAATCCTTGGATTTGGAGAAATCCATGGATCATAAAACAAGTATAAAAGCTATCTTGGGTTATCCATTTATGGAGAATTTAAAGAATGAAGCACATGATGATGATGATGATGTTTATGTTGGAAATTCAACAAGAAAGCCGTTTTTGAGCACTGTTTTGGAGGAAGATGAAGATGAAGAAGAAGAAGAAGAAGATAAAGAGGAGGAAGTGCAGAAAGAAGTTATCGAGGAGAAGACTGTGTATCAAGTCAAGAATCCAATTCCTATTTCTGCTTTCAATCTTGATTCCATGGAAACAGGATCTGAAAATGGAGAAGATACAGCTGCATCTAGGCATTTGCGTATTCAAAATATATTTACACTTTGTGGGAATTACAGGGAGCTTTCTCAACACTCTGCTACTCCATTTCCTTCGATGAAGAAGACTTCAGAAGATTCAGAGGGTGAAAACAAGAAGAGTCTGACGAAAGTTCTCTTTGATTCAAAGGAGAATTTCAGCCCTTTGAGTTCAAAAGATAAGAGTGATGTTGCAAAGAAAGGGAATTTGAATCTGAACAACAGTTCATTGGAAAACAAGATTCCATTCAGTTCGTTGGATAATAAGCTGCCATTGCTTTCTGCTGATTCGTTCTCACCTCAAATGGCTGCATGATATGATGATCGCATTTGTTTTCTAGTTTGATTAATCATTGTTTTAGTGGATGAATGTGTGAAGTAGTAGTGTTTTAGTAGCCGATGGGAGTATATAAATCTATGTACTCTGTTTTGGTGAAATCTTGGAATTTTTTTAGTTGTAAGATGCGATATTAGTCCTAAAAAGATTTCTTGATTATTGAAATGAAGAATTTTATTTTGGTTTTTGTGAAATCTGGTTGTTGATTCTCTCTCTATAATGTGATCTTTTTTAGATTACAAATTGTCCAATGCAAACAAAATGAAGAGCAATAGAGTAAAAATAAAATTTTCTGGCTATATTTTAGAGGTCCAAAAATAGAAATGAAAAAATGAAAGAAAACAATCAAAATCGTAAGACATTATAAAATCAGTTGAATATTCCAAACATATATTAGATTATTTATGATAAACACACCGTTGGTGAAAATTTTAAAAGAATATTATTGAAGTTCTAAAATTTTGGAAATATTTATTATTCTTATAAAAATATTACATATAGTAATTATTGTTTTTATTTCTTATTTTTTTACATTAAAAGTTACGAAAATTGATACCAAATCACTTTTCTTGTTTTTTAAAATTTTTGTTTTATTTATTTTAGTGTTAATCTATAAGCAGTCAATTTTCAATTGTAGTCCTATAAGTTTTGAGAATTTGCCTAATCAATTTTCAATTGTAGTAAATTGTTTTATTTATTTTATTGTTATTATATAAGCAGTCAATTTTCAATTGTAGTAGTCATATAAGCAGTCAATTTTATTGTTTTATTTATTTCTTGTTTTTTTTTTTTTTTTTTTTTGGTTTTATGGGGTTTGTGTAATTTACTCTAAGTTTGTAAGAAATCCAATATCTTTTTATTTTTTTTCTTAATTATTAGTACAAAACAAGTCTCAAAATCAAGATATGCTAAAAAAATGTAGAATTTTATATATGTCCTTATGAAACGTCAAAATATCATATTTACATTTCATAATCATTTAAAATATTAAATTTGTCAAAATTTATTTTTAATAGTTTTTAATATTTCATAATCCTATTTTATATTTTAAAATCATTACAATTGAAAAGAAAAAGTAAATGGATTATATTGCCCTTATCTTGGTTAACATTTTTTTAATTCTTCAATAATTTGTTTATATATTTCTATTGATGATCAATGGATACCCAGAGTGTATTTGTGTATTTGGGATTTCTTTTTTAAAGTCATTTTATAAAAATGATTTTCTATAAAAGAAGTTTTTCTAAAAAGAAGTCTTTAAAATATGTTTGGCTTGACTTTTAAAGTTAAAAAGCAAAAGTCACAACAAGATGAGATTTTATGACTTTAAAAAAAATTATGACTTTAAAAAAAAATTGTTCATGGAAAAAGTTGATTTAAAAAAACTTTTCTATTTTGCCTAATATTTTTTGAACTATTTTACCTTTTTGGAAAATTAAAAATCAAAAGTTATTTTAAAAGGAATCCTCCCCCCCCCCCCCCCCCCCCCTCCATTATCTTCAAAATTAAGTTCAAACATCTAACTATCATCATTATCCATGGCTTTTAATGATCAAGATTCAAGAACAACATCAGTATGAAAAAAAAAATTACAACCACCTCAAATCAATGTTGGAATAGACATAATAATAACTGCAAATCAAGGTCTACAAAACAATGAGGGTTTTTGTATGTTTGTACTTAATTTACATAGGGCATGAGCGGAATTTAAAAGCATCTTGTATCCTTTTTACTTTTTAATTTCAAATTCCCATTGATTTTACTTCTCACAGCTCATTCTTGTCTGCTTTTGGGTACATTCCTTGTGCCCCTTATTTCAAACTTCTCTCTATTTCGTCTGCATGCAAATTTGTTATTGTATATGAAGCAGAAGAATTTATAGAAACATTTTGGCAAATTCACCGGTTTGATGAGATTCTTGATGAAACTCGAAAAATATCTTGTGAAAAATATTCTTATATTGATTCATTGTTAGGACTGTTCACTATTTGGTTAAAACCGAATTATTTGATCGGACAATTTGGATAAACTATTTGGTTCGGATATTCAGATTTTTGGATTGATTTTAAGCTATACAAAATTATTATTTTGGATTTCAGATTAGTTTTGATTTATAAATAAGAATCGAATAGTTCAAAAAAACTAAATAACAACTTATTATTTATTTTTAATATATATTTAATCATTTATAAATTTACTAAATTATTTTTTTAATTATTATAACTTTCATCTAATATCATACTTTAATATGTACTTCTTATCAAAAGAAAATAATAAACTATAATCAATTTTTCTTAATAGTTGTTTATAAATTATCTTTCATAACTAAAAAGTTTGTTTTAGTTACTTTTATAGAGTTGGTTATATATATATATATATATATATATATATATATATATATATATATATATATATATATATATATATATATATATATATATATATATATATAAAAGTTCAATAGAGAACCATTATTAATCAAGGAACCAAGGAACCAATATAAAGCGTTGAAATTTAAAGCGATCAACGGCAAAAGAAAGGGTTGTAGACTTTTATAATGGACACACATGCATCGGATTATAACAAAATTCACTACATTTTTTTTTAATTTTTTTTAGGCTATGTTTTTTATCGAAAAAAAAACTCGAATATACTATTGTTCACAATTTTTCGTCCTCTTTCCATAGAGATCCATGATGATATATAAAAAAACGAACTTTTTTTAGCACATGTGTAGCATTCATGACACTTTTCAGAAAGTGTCATCTTTCTGCCCAGCACATGTTGAACTCGAAATTTTGTCATTTTGTCTTCAAAAATGGCTCCAACTTCATTTATTGTTACATGTTTGTACAAATAAGTTATTTCTAAAAACTAATCTATTACTTTAAAAAAATAAACAAGAAAAACTAATCTATTTAATTATTACATATCAGATGAATAAATAAATTATTACAATCATTTTTATAATAAAAACAATAAACATAACAACGCAACAATCATAATGGTCCTTGGCTAGTTTATGCACATAATATACATCAACATACACATAAAACAACCTTTGTTTTTCTAAGACAACTTTAAATGACAAAAGATGCATGAAACTTTTGTCATATAAAATAACAAATATAAAGTTGACATAGAAAATATGTATGAACTTATTTTATACAAAAACAAGTTATCTATATTCTCCAAAAACTAAGATTTCCAAAAATCAAAATATCTAACCAAACTTGCAAGGTGGCTCTGATATAAATTGTTGAATTTTAGTTCAAAAATAGTTTCATGAACTAGAAAAATATAGCAACGGAAGACTTAATAATTTTGAAATAACATAAACAATTTATACCCACCAAGGATCTTCTTGCAAGTTATAGAAATGTTAAAATACCAACCAAAGAAGAGGTGAAGAAATAACAACCTTTGTAGTTCTTTGGGTCCTCTTGGGAGTCTTAGAAGTTGATGAAGAATGTGGAACCTTTAAGACACCAATAATAACTCAACTTGATGTAGATGCTAGTCCATAAACTCTTAAACCCTTAAGGTTTAAGTTCATAACCAATATGAACTTAAAGAATGCATGAAGATGCAACTATTCTTAAAGAAAAGAAGAACAAAAGGGAGAGAGTAACCTCCTCTAAAGAGGTTACGGTTTTAAGAGGGAGGAATAAAGCAAGTCATTCAAGAATACAAGCCTCTTATTTATATGCATAAAGTGAAAGTATTAACCATTAAGTCTTAACACTTTAAGCACATATGTCCCCATGTTATAAACATGTCTCTCATGCTTCATTTCTTTTGAATAAACTAATAGAATGCCAATGACTCCTTTCTTTTCCTTTAATTTTCAAAATTATATGTATAAAAAGAAGAGTTAGTTTAAATTTTATAAACTCGAGTTTTATAAAATATAAACTTTGTCTTTTGAGTAAAAGACAAAAGGGTTTCAACTACTCCAAAAAGTTGTGCATGACTTATTAATTAATACCATATAAAATAATATAATGTTAATTGCTAATGAAAACTATAATTTCTATGAAATAAATAATTTCCAATTTAATTATAAGTGTTTTATAAAATATTTATTAAAATCAATTTCTAATAAATAATCAATTATATCAAGTTATTATTAGTGTGACTCATTAGTATCATATGTTAATTAGCAATATCACTTTAATATGACTCTTGAGCATACTAGACCTTTCAAGCATATACAACATTTTTAAAGTAAACAGTATCTAACAATAAAATTAAATATGAACGATAAGTATGAAGGGTCTTTTAAAAAGGTAAAAAGAAAATATTAAGTAGCAAATAAAAATACAAAAAAATCTATATAATGTAAATGTTTTAAAATTTTTACAACTTTTTAATATTTTTAATTAGAAGTTTATAAACTTTTAACTTTTTTTAATATAATGTTTTAAACTAATATTTAACAAAAGTATTTTAAAATTTTATAAAAAAAAAGTATTAATTTGTCATACAAAATATGTGAAACACTTTAAAAATGTTGTAAAAGAAAGTTTAAAAATAATTGTGTAATGTCCGGATCCTTGGAGGTATTTAAAATTTATGAATTTTGGATTTTAGGCGTACCACACCGTTGTGAATGCATCCCACGACATGGTCAGGGTTGATGTGTCACGAATTTTAAATGACCACCACGGCGTGGCAACCTATAGCCACGATGCAGCAGCCGTTTAATGAGAAACCCTAATTTTCGGGGTTTGCACCCTATTTAAGGGAATGTGATGGCTAGGGTTGTTCACCCTCATCCTCCGTCACACTCTCTCAGCCTCCAAGCAAACTCTAACTCCCATTGTTGCTCTCTAAGCTTTTTGTGTTGATTTTTGGAGATTAGAAGAAGAATGAGATGACTTCTTGACTTGGATTTAGCAAGGGAACTCTTCTCACCATATTATTTTACATCTTTTGGACTCTTGTAAGTCCCCAAGTTCCAAATTTTATGTTTATAGAATGTTAGATCTTGTATTTTGTCTTATTCCTTCTTGACCTTGTTAGATGGGATGGAGAGACTTCATAAAGGTTGCAACATTATGAATCTCTGGATCATTAGGAGTAGTTCCTGGTTTGGATCTTGTGGTCATAAAATCCCATTTTTGACCTAAGTTGAGTCCAAGACTTGAATTGGACATGCAAGTCTAAAAAGCATCAAACTTTAGGATGGTTTCGGTGTTATAATCTCTTCTGGAGCAAATGAGCTTGAGACTCAAGGGATTAAGTGGTTCTTGATAAGTCATTACAATCCTTTAGCCTTTTTGGATCTAAGACTTAAGATCTAAACCTCTTGATGGATCTCAGGTGATAAAGGTGGCAACTTTACCCCTTTTGGACATTAGAAATGATCAGATATAGATGTTGGAACCTTTGCAATTGGAGGATTCAACTTAACTCATTAAGATGTTTTGGATCTCGTTCCCACGGCGTGACCTAATCTGTCACGACGTGGCAACTAAGGGATATGCGTCTGTTTTTTTTTTGTTTAAAGGCCACGACGTGGAGGGTCCATCTTGACCGTTAACTGTGACAACCTGAAATTTATCCTGTCATTGTAACCTCTTTTTCCGTTAATAAACTAGTTTTTATTAACATTTTCCGTTAACTTTTGAATTAGGTTATTTAAATTGAGACTTTTACTATGACTTCATGAGTGTCCAAATGCATTAGAAACATGTGAAAACACCCCCATTATTCATTTGGAAGATTTTTAGTTACAACTAAGTCGGGTTACGACAATTTAATCGGGTACGACCATAAGCTCCGTTTAACGTCAGTATCGGGTAGATTTCCACCGGGCCACCAACTCAAACCCTATATAAGGGTGAGTGGACTTCATTTGAAGCTTTTCCACTCTCTTAACACACACTCTCTCTCTCTCTACAAGCCAAGCTTGATCCAAAAACACCCCTTTTCAAGCTCTAAATTGGTAATTGATCTATCCTAGCTTATAGTTTAGCTTGTTTAGCATGAAAATCCATGTTTAAATCATCCAAAAGTATCAAAAACTTGTGTTTACGGCCCAGGAACAACCCCAAACCGTAAACACCCTTAAATGGGGTTTTGAAGCCCCAAAACCCTCCAAAATCACTTCTAGTGCTTATCTATGACTTAAGGGCTTGCATGAATGGACCTAGAACACCAAAATCTTGTCATTTGGGGAGTAAACATGAGCTTACGGACCAAGAACATTCTTGGACCGTAAACACTCATTCATAGACCGTAAACACCATTTAAGGTGTTAGATTGCCCCTTAAACACCTCCTATGGCTTGGAATAATGTCTAGAACCAACCACCATCGAAGTAGGGACACTAAACATCAAGGAAACCATGTCCTTAGTAGATTACGGACGTAAACCCCCTTAGGATTGGTTCCTTGGCCGTAAACTCCTCTAAAGAGGTCAAATGATGCCCTAACTTCCTTCTATGGCTTGTATATTGGACTAGAATCATATGGGCTTAACCTAGAACCACCAAAACACAAAAGGAAGGGACAAGTAACAGTTTACAGCCGTAAACTCCCATAAATGGTCCATTTGGTGATTTAATCACTTCCTATGCCCTAGAATTGAACCTAGCCTAATTCCACAAGTGTTATAAGGCCTTTAATCATCCAAGAACACACCACCAATGAGTTTACGGCCGTAAACTCATGGGGATATGGTCTATGGGCCATAATCTCTTCTAAGAGTTTACTCTTGAAGAGCAAACTCCATATCTAGGCCCTACACCCCCCTTAGACGCAACCCATATCATTCCTAACACTTGAAATAAAGTGTTTTCGCGTCTCGGAGTGTATTATATTACTTAATTAGTAGTTCAAAGTCTAATTAGATACAATTATGTATCTCCTCATGTTACATAGGAACCTCGCGCGTGTTCAAGCCTTAAACTGATACTTAGCATCCTAACCGGCACATTTCTCGTCTGGTGAGTTCATACCCCTACACTTT
Organism: Lactuca serriola; assembly: GCF_051521515.1. Taxonomy (NCBI): domain Eukaryota; kingdom Viridiplantae; phylum Streptophyta; class Magnoliopsida; order Asterales; family Asteraceae; genus Lactuca; species Lactuca serriola. Next base: position 92,079,659 of record NC_136413.1, on the reverse strand, counting down.
TTCGAGTTTTTCATGTTTTCAAGGGGGGGGGGGAATACAAGCAAATCATAAAGGTTTTCGAAACTTAAAACTGATGTAATTATATGAATTTCTGACAAACTCTAGATACTTTATCCCTTTTGTAATATGCGGAGCATAAGGGACGTTTTCTGAATATAATTACATAGTTTTCAAAATAGCGTGGGGACTTATAAAATCATTCAAATTATTATGGGAATAATTTGGGATCTTTATTACTTGTTTTACGGATTCAGATTCATGCAAATTCAATATAAACTATGTCTGATTTAGTTTATCCATGTTTAACCTAGAGTATCTTGTTAAATAATTATCTCGTATTTGATTATTTATACTCTACTTTGTTCCAAATGATTTCGAAACTCGAGAACGGTCTATTATCCTGTGAATCAGTTAATACTAGCTTGTGAGACTGTCTTCGTTATACCCTTCGGGGTACCAGTAAATCCTCTCCGGAAGTATAACCAGAGTCTCCTAGAGGGAGAACGTGAAATTTGTGGATAGATCTATTCGGGACTGACAATCCCACACCTTAACTGCTAGCTACAGTTAGGCAGGCACGCCTGGGGTGACAAATTTTGGAATCGAACGACGCTTGAAGAACGTCAAGGAGGTCACGGGTCAAATTAGTTTGGTTATACAACTCACAATACGTATTAAATTAATTAGTTTTATTCACGGATTTCTTTCTTTCTTCTATAGTCTTATTTATGTAATAAGACTACCTACTTTCGTACTGGAGGGTATTCCAGAGTTCTTAATCTATAGTTTTATGTATTAAAACTACCTACTTTCGTACTGGAGGGTATTCCAGGGTTCTTAATCTATAGTTTTATGTATTAAAACTACCTACTTTCGAACTGGAGGGTATTCCAGGGTTCTTAATCTATAGTTTTATGTATTAAAACTACCTACTTTCGTATTGGAGGGTATTCTAGGGTTCTTAATCTATGGTTTTATGTATTAAAACTACCTACTTTCGTACCGGAGGGTATTCCAGGGTTCTTAATCTATAGTTTTATGTATTAAAACTACCTACTTTCGTACTGGAGGGTATTCCAGAGTTCTTAATCTATAGTTTTATGTATTAAAACTACCTACTTTCGTACTGTAGGGTATTCTAGGGTTCTTAATCTATAGTTTTATGTATTAAAACTACCTACTTTCGTACTGGAGGGTATTCCAGGGTTCTTAATCTATAGTTTTATGTATTAAAACTACCTATTTTCGTACTGGAGGGTATTCTAGGGTTCTTAATCTATAGTTTTATGTATTACAATTACCTACTTTCGTACTGAAGGGTATTCCAGGGATCTTAACTTATGGTTTTCTTAACTTGCTGGTGATTAGTTAGGGTTTTTCTTATCTTATGGAAATCGACTTACATGTTAGAAAATATGGGATTTTCTAGGAAAACATGCTTATGTATTTCATAACTCAGTAACAATGGTTTTCGATATTGCAGAAATCTTTATCAAAGGAAATGAAGTATTTATCACAAGATTAAATAACCGGTTATCCTTTCAAACGTGCTTATGAACTCACCAACTTTATGCTGATATTTTTAAAACTGCTTGTATTCTCAGGTTCTCGTTAGACAGGTATCCCGCGATCTTTTGGAGAAGACGGAGCGTATAGAAGTCACGTCTTTACTTTTGTTATATTGATGTATAGATAAAACATGTATTTTTCTTGCTTTCAAACAAATGTAAATATTCCTATGTAATGTAATGGTTGTGTTTACTATGCTTGTTATGTACATTGGTTGTGATACTTTACATGACGTCCTCCGCCCCGGAACGTTTCCGCCATCGGTTTCGGGGTATGACATTGACTTTGACCAAGATTTGACTAAGTTTGACCTAAGGGTATTTTTGGGTATTTTGAGTTGTAATATGAGTTTTGGTCACTGTTATTTGTAAAGGTGACCAATAACGTGGTTTTTAGAGCAGCATGTTGTTTCAGCTTTTCGTCTGTCTATGAGGTGAGTCTTATTACCACCTTAAGTGGGTCGAAGGCACCAAGGTCGGCCCGCTGTATTGTATGAGTAGAATGCATGTTGTTGTATGATTTTGACTGATGTGATTGTATGATTTATTTATGGAGCTAATCTGGGCTCGGTGTCATTATGGACTCAGGGTTGATACGAACCCGGGGGTTTATTTGGACCCGACACAGTTATTTGCTGTTATTTTGGGTTGATACAAACCCGATGGTTGATACGGACCTGATATAGCCACATGTTATATTATATGTATGTTGCATATAGTATTTTGGGAAGTTTACTAAACTTTGTGCTTACAGATTGTTTGTGGTTTCAGGTACATCCAGTAAGAAATGGAAGGGCCCGACTTGATCACCCGTGTTTCGTATTTTCTTTATGATTTGAATTTGTATTCTGATAATAACTCTTATTTGACATACTTTGGTTGGTTTCTTATGAATACTTGATGGTTTTTTATTAAAATAAAAATGAAAATTTTATCACTATTTTTGGGATGTTACAAACTGTATGAAAGTTATAAAAAAAGTTGTATGAAAATGTTTAAAAAAATTAAAAATTAAAAACTTGTTAGAAAAATTTAAAACATTAGAAAATATTTGGTTTAAAATAACTTGTATTAAAATTATGTGAAAGTATAAAAAAACAAAATTAAAAAAAATATATAAGCAAAGTTTAAAATAATATAGGAAAAAAATATCATAAAAATGTTGTAAGAAATTATTAAAAATCTTAAGAAATTTATAAAAGATCTTGTTTTTACACGTGACTAATAACATATTATTTTATTTAGAGTTTAAAGTAGAGAATGATTAAAATTGTTAATTTAAATAATGATGATATACTTACAAACAAAACTTACAATGTGTGATAAAGAAGTTTATAGAAATTTATAAACAATTTGTAAAACTTTTATTTTTTTATATGATATTTTATTTATTTTAGTAAATCATACTTCATTCACCATTTTAATTTGTAATTGATTTTATTGTGTTTATGTATATTTTTTAAATCATCTTAAATTTTAATTTGTCATATAACAATGTCATTTCTATGGTTGTATGTGTGTGTTTTTTTTCTTTTTAACTATATTCAAATGTATATTGTATCATACAAAATCATGATGTTATTAAATATCTATACATATAAATGTTGACTTTGGATATTCAAATCGATGCATATATTAATTTTAACTAATGATTATAAAGTTACTGACAAACCATATTTCTTCTTGTTTATCTTCCTACCCATTGAAATTGTTATAAGTGATAAATATGAAGAAAATATAAAATATATATATATATATATATATATATATATATATATATATATATATATATATATAATTTGTTACTTTAAAAAACATTAAAAAAAAAATGAAATGTCTAAAATAGTTCATGTTTTTTTTACTAATATATATTGTTGTAACTTTGTTACTTTAAAAACATTGAAAAAAATGAAATGCCTAAGACCAACTCCAAGGCTAGCATTATAAATCACACTATTTTTATGCAAAAAAAACTCACAAAAACCATTTTCAAGTCCAACCACACACTAAAAATTAACATTAAAAAAATATTTTAATATTATAATTATAAAAGCAAAGTTTTCTTATTATTAAATAAGTGTTAAAAATAAATATATGTAATAATATAATGTATATATATGTTTAGTGGTGATGAATAGTTCCACACAAATTTGTTGATTTCCTATAGCACCACATAAAATTGACGGCAAGTTTAGAAGTCCATTGGAACAAATTGAACCTGCAAAACACAAGTTTGCAGGTCTAGTGGAATTGCTCTAAGTAGCTCATTTTTTTGACCCAAGACAGCCCGGTGCCCAAATAAAGCATGTGGGCTCGATCCACGCCTTATTGACCAATCATTGATCTGGATCGGATCGGACACTTAGTTATCCATCTCTAGTAAAACTCATAAATAACCTTTATAAAAAAAACAACTTTCATTGGAGTTGCTCTAAGTGGTTCATGTCTTTTGACCCAAGACAACCTTGTGCTCAAATAAAGTATGTGGGCTCGATCCACGCCTTATTGACCACTCATTAATCTGGGTCGGGTCGGACACTTATTTATGCATCTCTAGTAAAACCCATAAATAAACTTTATAAAAAAACAACTTTACAAATGAAAGTTTGTTATATTTATAAAATTTTTTATTTAATTTATTTATATAATGAAAACATAAAACTAAAAAAAACTTATTGAAAAACTCCCATATCGCAATGGTCAATTATTTAAAATATCATCTGCTATGAAATTGACATGCGAGAGACACCGCCATATAACGCCTCAAACGATAAGCATCACACATCCCAATGTTCAACCTTTACACACTCATAAATTAATTTCTCCTTCTCTCTATAAATACCAATAGCGTAGCTGCACATCGTTGCTTCTACGGTTAATCAATTCAAACGCGCAAGCAACCTATTTTTGTTTTCGTAGAGAAAATGGATAGAGCAATCGAGAGACAAAGAGTTCTGCTGGAGCATCTTCGTCCGTCTTCTACCTCTTCATCCTTGGAAAATCTCGATTCTTCAATTTCCGTAAGTTCAATTCTAGTTTTAATCAATGAACTGTTTTCATGCCTCTAGTGTTTGACTCGATCCGTTCTTTC